>NC_090437.1:78918271-79221302 GCF_031143425.1 Pleurodeles waltl | reverse complement strand
GGTAACATGCCAGGCAAGATGGTACTTTCCTACACACCGTCACAGTCATTGGCCCGCATCCCTACTCTTGCCATGACGCACATGCACTCACTGTTGTTTCATGCTCGCCTCATTCTCACCCCCCCATCTTTCTTCCACCCTACTCCACACAGGCATTGCCAATACAGCATGCTCACAGTGTACTTACCTGTTTGTCTGGAGGACCATAGAGTAGCATGTACTGGGGGAGGACCCCATCCACAAGTTTCTCCAACTCCTCCGTGCTGAAGGCAGGGGCCCTTTCCCCAGACACAGGAGCCATTGTCTCTTCCAGACTGAGGTCACAGCAGCACTTGCAGTGTAGGTCCTCGCCTGTCGAAGATCAGGTATCAAGTGATTGAACAGAGAGAAAATGGTGGTCACGTCTGTGGCGGTGCGTACCGTCACCGCCGGCGTACATCGTCATTGGCTCCTGGGACCCACAGGGTCCAATGTTAACCAATGCAGGATTGTGCCGCGGTCTTCGACCGCCTACCACAACGGTGTACAACGGCAGCGCAGTTACCTCATATCCCCTAGTCCCACTTTACAGGTCAGGCAGCCGCCATTTCATGGGCCCACATGGCATTATTTTGGACTGCGTCATACATATCTAGGCCTTGCCTAAACACTCATACAGGCAAATTTCGATTTGCTAATATCTTCAGAGTAAGCTGTGTTTACGTACCTCAGAGTTAGTTGACTCCTTGCTCGCTGTTCTCCTCCATAGGCACCGTCCACTGGGGCATGTGAGGAGATGGTGGCATCCTCCGGTGTACAGACCGCTGGTGGACCTGTCGACAATGGAGGAGCGACATGTGATCATCACCTACAGGCTTGATCATGCCACAATCCAGGAACTGTGTGCCCAGTTGGAGCCAGACCTGATGTCAGCTATCCACCATCCCACAGGAATCCCCCCTCAAGTGCAGGTGCTGTCAGTACTCCATTTCCTAGCAAGTGGGTCTTTTCAAACAACAGTGGCCATAGCATCAGGGATGTCCCAGCCTATGTTTTCCAACGTGTTGTCCAGAGTGTTGTCTGCCCTGCTGAAACACATGCAGAGCTACATCGTTTTCCCTCAGGTGGAGGATTTGCCTACAGTGAAAGGTGATTTCTATGCCCTGGGACATATCCCCAACGTCACCAACATCATAGGTGCCATTGATGGGACACATGTGGCCTTGGTCCCCCCCGCAGGAGTGAACAGGTGTACAGAAACCGGAAGAGTTACCATTCCATGAATGTGCAGATGGTGTGTTTGGCAGACCAGTACATCTCCCATGTTAATGCTAAATTCCTTGGCTCAGTGCATGACGGTTACATCCTGCGGAATAGCAGCATCCCTTATGTGATGGGGCAACTCCAGAGGCACCGGGTGTGGCTAATACGTGAGGACATGGACCCAATACAGTGGGAATAGTTGTCTGGGTCTGTGGATGTCCCTATGAGTTAGTGTGTGTCTAACAGTTGTCCCTCGCCTTTTGCAGGTGACTCTGGTTATCCCAACCTGTCAGGGCTACTGACCCCAGTGAGGAATCCCAGGACAAGGGCAGAGGAACGCTACAATGAGGCCCATGGGTGAACTAGGTGGATTATAGAGCGGACCTTCGGCCTCCTGAAGGACAGGTTCCGGTGCCTCCATATGACACGTGGTTCCCTATTCTACTCACCAAAGAAGGTATGCCAGATCATCGTGGCCTGCTGTATGCTTCACAACTTGCTTTGCGACGACAGGTGCCTTTTCTGCAGGAGGATGGTCCAGAGGGAGGTCTTGTGGCAGCTGTGGACTCTGTGGACAGTGAATACCAGGAAGCAGAAGAAGAGGACATCGACAACAGGAACAGGGTGATCCTGCAATACTTCCAGTGAGACACAGGTAAGAAGACAACACTGCCTGCTACACCTGATTTAAATCTACTACCTCTCTACTGTCTGTCATTTTCACCCAGTGTATGGTCAATGAGTTGTCCCTTTCCCTTACGATTTCACAGATGTGGGTCCTACTGTGTGACATCTGCTTTGTTTCCTCATGGACTAGAGCTGTGTGACATAGGTATGTTGACATTACATTTGAAAGAGCATTTTGCCACTGTAATTGCTAATACACTATTTCAAAATCACAGACTCCTGATTGTTTTGTGCTTTAAGGGTGTTTATTTAAGTGCTCAATATTGGAGAGGGTTGTAAAATGGTGAGGGGTGAGGGTGGAGGAATGTCCATGGCAGAGTCCAGTCTTTTAGTCTCACAGATGCATTGTCCAAAGGGGCATAGGAAGTGGACCTGGGGCAGTTCAAGGATGGACAGGGTGACAAGGTGGGACGAAAGGATGACAATCAGGGTGGTCTCATTTCTTGGCGGGGGTCCTGGCATCATTCTCTGTCTTTGTCCTGGATCTCAGGGACTGTTTGCGGGGTGGTTCTCCCTCTGCAGGGGGTGGGGTGCTGGTGTGGTGGTCCTTTGGCGGTGCCTCCTGTCCACTAGCGCCGGCGGAGGTGGTGGGCAGTTCATTGTCCAGGCTAGTGTCAGGGGCCCCTTGTTGTGCCACAGTGTCCCTCCTGGTGTTGACGAGTTCCTTCAGCACCCCTACAATGGTGCCCAGGGTGGAATTGATGGATTTGAGTTCCTCCCTGAAGCCCAAATACTGTTTCTCCTGCAGCCACTGGGTCTCCTGAAACTTGGCCAGTACCAATGACATTGTCTCCTCGGAATGGTGGTAGGCTCCCATGGTTGGAGAGTGCCTCGTGGAGAGTGGGTTCCCTATGCCTGTCCTTCCCCTGTCGCACAGGAGCCCTCCCAGTTCCCCTGTGTTCCTGGGCCTCTGTCCCCTGAACTGTGTGCCCACAGCCACTGCCCGTAGGTCCCTGTTGTTGTTGGGGTGGTGGGTTAGCCTGGGTTCCCTGTAGTGGTGGACACACTGCTGCTTGACGTGTCCTGGGGACAGAGGGATGGGCCCGCTGGGTCGGTGCTGTGCTGGTGTTTCCAGAGGGGGGAAGCTCTGTAGTGGCTTGTGCCACTGTGAGGGGAACCGACTGTCCCGAGGTCCCAGATGGGCTGGGCTGGTCATCTAGATCGAGTTGGACAGAGCTGCTGTCATCATGGTGGGCCTCTTCTGTGGGTGGAGTGGGCACATCTGGATCCTCCTGTCCGGTGACGTTGGAAAGGTGTCCTGCAGGGGTGTAAAAGCTTGATTATTGCATCTGTGTGTGCCATGGTGTGCAATGGGTGGGTGACCGTGTACCCCAGTGCTTGCAATTCCTGTGTAGGACCTTGTGTGGTGATGGGTTAGGGGGTGTATGGGTATATGCAGTGGCAATGCTTTGGTGATGGGTGTCCATGCTTTGGTGTTGCATGCAGGGCTTGGGTTTGGGATGTGTGGTTTGTGATATTGGGACATGTGTGAGGAGTTGGAGTGATGGGATGAGGGTGGGGGTATGTGATGGCATGCAGGTTGGGTGGGGGATGAAGTAGTAAAGATTTGACTTACCAGAGTCCATTCCTCCAGCTTCTCCTGCGAGGCCCTCAGGATGCAGTATAGCCAAGACTTGCTCCTCCCATGTTGTTAGTTGTGGGGGAGGAGGTGGGGTTCCGCCGCCAGTCCTCTGAACCGCGATGTGGTGTCTTGAGACCACGGGAACGCACCATCCCCCATAGGTTGTTCCACCTCTTCCTGATGTCATCCCTAGTTCTTTGGTGCTGTCCCACTGCATTGACCCTGTCCACGATTCTTCGCCATAGCTCCATCTTCCTAGCTATGGAGGTTTGCTGCACCTGTGATCCGAATAGCTGTGGCTCTACCCGGATGATTACCTCCACCATGACTCTGAGCTCCTCTTCAGAGAACCTGGGGTGTCTTTGCAGTGCTATGGGGTGGTGTGGGTGATGTGTGGGCTGGTGTGTGTTGTGATATGTGGGGTGATATTTAGAGGTGTGTTGTTTGAGGTGCCTGAATGTTGTGAGTGATGGTGTTGAGTGCCTGTGGATGCTAGTTTGTAGATGGTGGTGTCTCTCTCTGGCCTTCAGTCGCAATTGTGGTCATAGGGGTTTGTCGGTGATGTGCTAGTGGCGGCGGTGCCCGATTTCTGCACACATGGATGACACAGGAGCCTGACTAGGTGTACTTGGCACTGTACACAGGTGGGTTTAGGGTGCCACAGGGTCTGCCAGAACAAGGGGACCTAACTAGCACACTTGCCCTGGCCTAGGGAAACCCACAGCCCACATCCCTCACCCAGACACCTCCACTGCACGCAAAATCAGCAGAATGAGAGTGTTCTCACCCCCTTGTGGCTGCTGTGATGCCCTCAAGCGCCCATCCAACTCCGGATATGCCACCGCCAGGATCCTGAACATCAGGGGGGTCATGGTGCGACGGGCACCCCTCCCACGTTGGGAGGCCATCCCCAGCTGGGCCTCCGCCGTCTTCTTGCTCCAGCGTCGAATGTCCTCCCATCTCTTACGGCAGTGGGTGCTCCGTCTGTGGTAGACCCCCAGGGTCTGGACGTCCTTGGGGATGGCACGCCAAATATCTTTTTTCTGGTGGGCGCTGACCTACATGAATTGTACAGGGGAAAAGAAAAGTTATTACCAAATGCACCGTCACAGTCATTCGCCCCCATCCCTACCCTTGCCATGATGCACATGCACTCACCGTCGTTTCATGCACGCCTCAATCCCCCCCCCATCTTTCATCCACCCCACTCCACACAGGCATAGCCCATACAGCATGCTCCCAGTGTATTTACCTGTTTGTCTGGAGGACCGTAGATTAGCGTGTACTGGGGGAGGACCCCGTCTACTAGTTTCTCTAACTCCTGAGCAGTGAAGGCAGGGGCCCTTTCCCCAGACGCAGCAGCCATCGTCGCTTCCAGACCGAGGTCACAGCAGCACTTGCAGTGTAGGTCCTCTCCTGTCGAAGATCAGGTATCGAGTGATTGAACAGATAGAAAATGGCAGTCACGTCCACGGCGGTGTGTACCGTCACCGCCGGCTTACATCGTCATTGGCTCCTGGGACCCATAGGGTCCAATGTTAACCAATGCAGCATTGCAACGCAGTCTTAGACCGCCTACCACGACGGTGTACAACGCCAGCGCAGTTACCTCACATCCCATTGTCCCACTTTACAGGTCAGGCAGCCGCCATTTCAGGGGCCCACATGGCTTAATTTTTAACTGCGTCACACACACCTAGGCCTTGCCTCAACACTCATACAGGCCAAATATCGGATTATGATTTGTGTTCTGTGTAAGCTGTGGGTACGTACCTCTGAGTTGGTTGACTCTGTGCTCGCTGTTGTCCTTCATATGTGGTTCTAAAAATTCTGGACCCATGTAATTTACTTTGCCACAGCAGTACGATTTTAGTATCAAAAGACCGATAATGACTAGTACACTAAGCATGAGCATTTTCGCTCAATTCCAGCAGCGTTTTCACCTCGAAATCGCCATTTTCGTCCTGCACTCGTGGCTCCCATTTTATACACAGCAGCCATTTTTAAAAGTTGCCCTCACATAGGCTTATAATACAGTCAGATTTGATTCCAAGGACACGTACACCTTGATTGACTTTTCTCTGACCTGGGCAAGCTGGAACCATTGCCTCAGGCCAAACCTGTTTGGTCAGTCCCTCTCCCAGTGGCCGAATCAGATAGCATCAAGGCACACCATGCCATAAAACCCTTATTATCACTCACACACCCTGCCTAATCTTGCTCACACCTGCACCTGCTCTTTTCTTCTTCTTACTTTACGAGGGGGAGGTGCCCGTTTTTATTGGGGGTCCACACTT
This sequence comes from Pleurodeles waltl, assembly GCF_031143425.1. Classification (NCBI taxonomy): domain Eukaryota; kingdom Metazoa; phylum Chordata; class Amphibia; order Caudata; family Salamandridae; genus Pleurodeles; species Pleurodeles waltl. The sequence continues at coordinate 79,215,494 of NC_090437.1, read as the reverse complement.
ATCTGATGTAAAATACTAGGCCTTGCCGGGTAATTTATTATGGGTTGGATGACATGAAATATGAGGTTTCATCATGACACTGTTTTTTCCTTTGTAGTGAAAACATGTGAATGACCAACCAAAATGTCAAGAATGTTTGCCTGAAGCTTAAAAAACTGTATATAAGGAAACCTGACTTTGCATTGAAACACAGTCTCCTGAGAACATACAAACCGTGCTGTTGTACTTCTAGGACGCTTGTCACTTGGTTGCAGCCAATAAATTCGATCTTTGACTTCACCTAGAAGACTCTGAGTTTCTGTGGTCAGAATCAGGAAAGTACCTGAGGTCTTTGGGTGTACCCTGGCACCACTGGGTTACCGGATCAGTACCGGTTCTGAAAAACCCAGTACCTCACATAGGAACCGTCCGCTGGGACATGTGAGGAAATGGCGGCATCCTACGGTGTACAGACCGCTGGTGGACCTGTCGACAAAGGAGGATAGACATGTGATCATCACCTACAGGCTTGACCGTGCCACAATCAACGTGTTGTCCAGAGTGTTGTCTGCCATGCTGAAACACATGCGGAGCTACATCGTTTTCCCTCAGGTGGAGGATTTGCCTACAGTGAAAGGAGACTTCTATGCCCTGGGACATATCCCCAACATCATAGGTGCCATTGATGGGACCCATGTGGCTTTGGTACCCCCCGCAGGAGTGAACAGGTGTACAGAAACCGGAAGAGTTATCATTCCATGAATGTGCAGATGGTGTGTTTGGCAGACCAGTACATCTCCCATGTTAATGTCTGGCTCAGTGCATGACGCTTACATTCTGCGGAATAGCAGCATCCCTTATGTGATGGGTCAACTCCAGAGACACTGTGTATGGCTATTAGGTGAGCACCTGGAAGCAAGTCTGTGGGAATGATTGTCTGGGTCTGGGGATATCCCTACGGGTTAGTGCGTGTCTAACAGTTGTCCCTCGCCATTTGCAGGTGACTCTGGTTACTCCAACCTGTCATGGCTACTACCCCAGTGAGGAATCCCAGGACAAGGGCAGAGGAACGCTACAATGAGGCCCATGGGCGAACTCGGCGGATAATAGGGCGGACCTTCGGCCTCCTGAAGGCCAGGTTCAGGTGCTTCCATATGACAGGTGGATCCCTATTCTACTCACCAAAGAAGGTGTGCCAGATCATTGTGGCCTGCTGTATGCTTCACAACTTAGCGTTGCAACGTCAGGTGCCTTTTCTGCAGGAGGATGGTCCAGATGGCGGTGTTGTTGCAGCTGTGGAGCCTGTGGAAAGTGAAGACAAGGAAGCAGAAGAAGAGGACATCGACAACAGGAACTCGGTGATCCTGCAATATTTCCAGTGAGACACAGGTAAAAGTACAGACCTGCCTGCTACATGTACTTTGACACTACTACCTCTCTACTGTCTGTCGTTTTCACCCAGTGTATGGTCACTGAGTTGTCACTTTCCCTTACGATTTCACAGATGCGGGTCCCACTGTGTGACATCTGCTTTGTTTCCTCATGGGCTAGAGCTGTGTGACATAGGTATGTTGACATTACATATGAAAGAGCATTTTGACACTGTAATTGCTAATACACTATTTTGAAATCGCAGACTGACTCCAGATTGTTTTGTGCTTCAAGGGTGTTTATTTAAGTGCTCAATATTGGAGGGGGTTGTAAAATGGTGAGGGGTGATGGTGGGGGAATGTCCATGGCAGAGTCCAGTCTATTAGTCTCACAGGTGCATTGCCCAAATGGGCATAGGAAGTGGAGCTGGGGCAGTTTGAGGATAGACAGGGTGACAAAGTAGGACAGACAGATGACATTCAGGGTGGTCTCATTTCTTGGCGGGGGTCTTGGCATCGTTCTTTGTCTTTGTCCTGGATCTTAGGGACCGCTTGCGGGGTGGTTCTCCCTCTGCAGGGGGTTGGGGTGCTGGTGTGGTGGTCCTGTGGTGGTGCCTCCTGTCCACTAGCGCCGGCGGAGGTGGTGGGCAGTTCATCGTCCAGGCTAGTGTCAAGGGCCCCTTGTTGTGCCACATTTGCCACAGTGTCCCTCCTGGTGCTGAGTACTTCCTACAGCACCCCTATGATGGTGCCCAGGGTAGAATTGATGGCTCTGAGTTCCTCCCTGAAGCCCAAATACTGTTCCTCCTGCAGGAGCTGGGTCTCCTGAAAGTTGGCCAGTACCGTTGCCATTGTCTCCTGGGAGTGGTGGTAGGCTCCCATGATGTTGGAGAGGGCCTCGTGGAGAGTGGGTTCCCTTGGGCTGTCCTCCCCCTGTTGCACAGCAGCCCTCCCAGTTCCCCTGTGTTCCTGGGCCTCTGTCCCCTGGACCGTGTGCCCACTACCACTGCCCCCAGGTCCCTGGTGTTGTTGGGGTGGTGGGTTAGCCTGGGTTCCCTGTACTGGTGGACATACTGCTGATTGACGTGTCCTGGGGACAGAGGTATGAGCCCGCTGGGTGGGTGCTGTGCTGGTGTTTCCAGACGGGGGAAGCTCTGTCGTGGCCTGTGACTGTGTCCCCGATGGGCCGGGCTGGTCATCTAGATCCAGTTGGACAGAGCTGCTGTCATCACTGTGGGCCTCTCCTGTTGGTGGTGTGGACCCTCCTGACCGGTGACGTTGGGTAGGGGTCCTGCAGGGGTATAAAAGGATGTTTATTCCATCTGTGTGTGCCATGGTGTGCGATAGGTGGGTGACCGTGTACCCCAGTGCTTGCACTCCTGTGTGGGACCTTGTGTGATTGTGGTTTAGGGGGGTGTTTGGGTATGTGCAGTGGCCCTGCTTTGGTGATGGGTGTCCATGCTTTGTTGTTGCATGCAGGGCTTGGTGTTGGGATGGGTTGTTTGTGATGTTGGGACATTTGTGAGGAGTTGGAGTGATGTGGGTGAGGGTGGGGGTATGTGATGGCATGCAGGTAGGGTGGGGAATGTAATAGTTAAGATTTGACTTACCAGAGTCCATTCCTCCATCTACTCCTGTGAGGCCCTCAGGATGCAGAATCCGCAAGACCTGCTCCTCCCATGTTGTTAGTTGCGGGGGGGTCCGCCACCACTCCGCTGAACCGCAAGGTGGTGTTTGAGACCACGGAACACACCTTCCCCCGTAGGTCGTTCCACCTCTTCCTGATGTCATCCCGATTTCTTGGGTGCTGTCCCACTGCATTAACCCTGTCCACTATTCTGCTCCATAGCTCCATCTTCCTAGCTATGGAGGTGTACTGCACCTGTGATCCGAATAGCTGTGGCTCTACCCGGACGATTTCCTCCACCATAACCCTGAGCTCCTCCTCAGAGATCCTGGGGTGTCTTTGCCGTGCCATGGGGTGGTGTGGGTGATGTGTGGGGTGGTGTGTGTAGTGATAAGTGGGGTGATATTTAGTGGTGTGTTGTGTGAGGTGCGTGGAAGTTCTGTGGGTGATGGTATTGTGTGCCTGTGGATGCTTGGTAGTTGTTTGTGGTCTCTCTCTCTGGCCTTCTCTCGGTAATTGTGGTTGTAGGGGTTTGTGGGTGATGTAGGTGTGTGTTTTATTTTGTAATGGGTGTTTGGGAGTGGTGTGTGTATGTGTATCAGGTGTGTGTGCTTCAAATTGTCCAATGTGGATGTGTTTTGCAAATGTGTGTGTATTTTGAGCGCAGCGGTGTGTATCGCCAAAGGAATACCGCGGTTGAAAGACCACCACATGGATTCGTGTGTCGTGATAGTGTGGGCGTATTTCTGTTGCCGTGACGGTGGAGGTTTTGTTTTCGCCATTTTGTCACTGACCTTTGGTGTGGCGGACTTGTGTGGGTGTCTGAATTTTGGCGGATTCCGAGCTGTGGGTCATAAAAGCTGTGGCGGGTTTCAGTGGCCGTGGCGGTGTGTTGGCGGTCTTCTGCACGGCGGTAAGCGGCTTTTACCGCCAATCTTGTAATGAGGGCCATTGACTTCAAGAAAAAGCACATGTTTAATGCAAAATTCATAGGTACTTACACTGTCCTCCAGCAAATTAATCCAGTTACCTATAAACTACAGTTGCCCCAGTCACTACGTATTAATCCGGTTATCCATACTTCCCTCCTGAAAAAAGCAGTCCAGAAGGTACGCTCCCAACCAGATCCAGTTCTAGTACTGGGGGAATTGGAATAAGAAGTTAAACAGGTGTTGGATTCCAAACTTAGAAGTCGTAATCTGCAGTATCTGATCTCTTGGAAAGGTTACGGTCCTGAAAGTAACTCATGGGTCTCTGCATCTGACATTCATGCTCCACGACTAGTGAGACGTTTTCATCGTCTTAACCCAGGCAAACCAGGCCCTAGAGCGCATTTGGGAGAGTGGAGGACTGTCAACATCAGGACAGTGAGCGCTCTACGAGCGACAAAAATGCAAAAACCCAGCCTTTATGCAAGAGCATAATTCATGCATTGTGTTATATGCAGTATGTTAACCTTTTCCATTGCAGACTTTAACCCTGAAAAACACTCTTAATGATGTTTGAAATAACTGTTCATTTGCAAGGTATTGCTGCAGACTTACTGAGTGTGTTAGGGTGTGGTCCCTTTCTAGGACCTTCTAGAAGCTTTCCCTGCAGCATGACTGGGTGTGGTTTGTGGGCTGGGTCAGACTCTATGTAAGGGAGCCAGCCCAGCTCCACATGCTCACTATTCAGAGGTCCCAGTGGAGAGCAGCAGCAAGTTCCTGAGCTCCTGTTCTGGAGGCCTACCTTGATGTTCCAGGCCTGCCCAGCATTATATTAGTGATCCTTGAGCAGGGCGGTAAGGCGGAGGTCGGGCTGGGCCCCCGACTCCGTTCTCAAAGACTCTCGAGTTTTGGGCCTACTTGTGAAACTTTCAGAGTGCACGATTCATTGCTCTCATGTAAACCTTAGCATTCAGATTGGCAACAGCTTGTGCGATCATTTCATGGCGTTTGCATATTCTTGTTCGAATCTGCAGTGTGCGCGATTCAATTCCAGCATGTAAAACTTGATGTTCAGATCGGCAACAGCTTGCGCGATCATTTCATGGCGTTTGCATATTCTTGTTCGAATCGGCAGTGTGCGAGATTCCTTTCCAGCATGTAAAACTTGATGTTCAGATCGACGACAGCTTGCGCGATAATTTCATGGCGTTTGCATATTCTTGTTAGAATCAGCAGTGTGAGCAATTCATTTCCAGCATGTAAAACTTGATGTTCAGATCGGCAACAGCTTGAGCGGTCATTTCATGGCATTTGCATATTCTTGTTCAAATCAGCAGTGTGCGCGATTCATTTCCAGCATGTAAAACATGATGTTCAGATCAGCAACAGCTTGCGTGTTCATTTCATGGCATTTACATATTCTTGTTCGAATCAGCAGTGTGAGCGATTCATTTCCAGCATGTAAAACTTGATGTTCAGATCGGCAATAGTGTGTGCGATCATTTCATGGCAATTAAAACTTTGGTGTGTTGTGTTTGTTGAGGTGCACACATTTATCCCGAGCTTTTGGATTTTCTGTGAAGATGCTAAATTCTAAATGTGACATTCTTTGTGCATATTAAGTCTCTAGTACCATTCCTATTGTTTTCCAGGGAATGTTTCAGATAGCCTTTTGTCCTCATGTAAAAATGCAATGTTTGTTCTGTAACATTTTTCTAGAAGGTTCTTGTATTTCTAGACAGTATGTGATATTTCATGAAAAGCTCATATGAAACGTATTAACCCATTCTTGATTTTTTCCGGGTACCTAGATTTCTTGTGGTCTAGTTTTAGTCACTTCTTAGGTTATCCATGGTTACAGTATGAGAACTCTTAGAACCATAGTCTATTGAAAGTCAATGTGATTATATCTTGATATTGTGTTGTTTAACCTTTTGCTTCCTACAGGTCTCCTTCCCAGCTGTTCCCTACCTAATCCCCTTTTCCCCCACTTGGACTCACTCAGGCTCTGTGATATTTCTATTGGAGTTTGGAGCTGTCTAGTGGTGGACATGTTGGGAACGTGCGCAGGCCCCAAGGATCTGTTCTCCCTTCCTCATTATTTCTGACAGAGAGGCACAATTCATTTCCCGGTTTTGGCACAATCTTTGCACATCATTGGATGTCGATGCTTGACTGTCATTGGCATATCACCCACAAACCAATGAGCAGACAAAATGGTTGCATTAGGTACTGGAACAGACACTGCTCTGTCTTCTAACATCAACTCCGAAAGGATGGGAATTCTTATTACCATTTGTTGACTTTGGATAGTACTCACAGCATTCTGCCACTGGGTATCCCCTTTATATTGTGTTACAGGCACCCATACATGTATGTTAACTGAAAATGTTATCATACCGTCAGAAAATGTACCTGTCATACAAGACTGTGTATAACATCTAACTCGCACCAAGAGGCGTTAACACACTTAGGGCCAGATATAGGTAGCGTTTTGCATGGGGCAAACTGTGAAAATCGCAGTTTGCGCCATGCAAAATGCGCATCACGATGCTCATTCACATTTTGCGAGTCGGTACCGACTCTCAAAATGTGAATGCGACTCGCAAATAGGAAGGGGTGTCCCCTTCCTATTTGCGACTCACACCGCAATGCTAAATTGCTTTGTGACCGTGAACGCGGTCTCAAAGCAATTCGCAGTTACCACCAGTGTCACACTGGTGGTAACTGGTGGTATTGCAACTGGTGGTATTGCAACTCGTTTTCCTTTAAGGAAAACGGGCTGCAACACAAAAAAAAAAACTGCTTTATTTAAAAAGTAGTCACAGACATGGAGGTCTGCTGTCTCCGGCAGGCCACCATCCCTGTGAGTGCAGGGAATCGCTATAAGGTCGCAAAATGCGACCCACCTCATTAATATTAATGAGGTGGGTCTTTGCGACCCCATAGCAATTCTCAGACGGTGTCTGAGACACCGTTCTGCATCCGATTTTGCGACTCGGAAATTGCGAGTTTGCACCGACACGCAATTTCCGATTCGCAAAATCAGACATTGCAACATCTGGCCCTTAGAGTAGGCTAAATCCAGTATGGAGAAAAATGCTAAGAAAATTGCCAACAACACCCTGCTTACAAAAGTGGAGATCAGGTTTAGCTAGCCACAAAACAACTGTTATTACAGGGTCCCCATAAATTTCAACCCAAATACATGGGTCCTTTCCCAATTGAAAACATCATTAACCAGTAGCAGTTAAATCCAATTGCCAGAAGATTTACCCATTCACCCCATATTTCATGTATCTCTCCTGAAACCCTATCATTCCCCAACCCGTCCCGCTCCTCCTCCACCACCAATAACCCTGTATGGTCATATGAGTTTGAGGCACAGAAATTCTTTGACTCAAAACATGTTAATTGCCATTTGCCCTATCCAATTGATTGGAGAGGGTATGGCCCTGAAGAAAAGTCTTGGGAACCAGCCAGAATAGTCCACGCCTCTTGCTTTGCTCATTTCTTTCGTGTTCGGCACCCAGACAAATCATATCCCATAGGTCGTTCATTGTGGGGGAAGCTGTTATGACCCCCTCTTATGCCTTCTGTGCTGTGAGGTTTGCACATAGGGTTCATGTTGTCTTTCCCCTGTGGCCTCCTGCAACCCAGGGTCCCCCTCACAGAGCTCTTCACCCTCCTGAATCTCCTGTACCCTTGTTTTCTCTGTTTGCACAATCTGGTTAATTAGCTTCATCCGCCAATGCCTATTGACTGTAACAATTTATGCTTATTTGTTCCACCTGCCTTGGTTATTAACGCCAACTGCCGTGACCTATTGACTCCAATGGCTGATGCTTTTTGGTTCTGCCTGCCATAGTTAATTGTTTCTAACCACAACTTGTGCTTGCCATCAGCAAACATCACTTCTATTATTTTGACACGTGCTGTCTCCCAGGTTTGCTTTGAAACTTTGTAGCCTTCCATGTGATATACGTGCATTTCTGGAAAAGTCTCTACCATCAGATATAAATAACCCGTCTGAACCAGAATAGGGGCTTGGCCTCATTCCAGTCCTGCACAAGCATCTTCCCTGCACCCACCTTCTGAGTCGCCCAGAACCCTCCAGAACTCTAGTCATCCAAGCCTTCCTGTTGACCCCGTAATCCTGACTGTTAACATTTTCAGTTTCTTCATGCCCAGAGCTTCAATTCCACCTCCTCTTGGGCTTCTTGCATAACAGCCGACAGTCTTCCTCCAGATTCCAGTTGAAGAATTAAAGAGAAGGCTTGATCCTCAGGTTAGTGCACACTAATACATAGATAGGTTTGAGATCAAGCCAAGACTGAGGGCCTGATTTAGAATTTTGCAGAAGGGTTGCTTCGTCACAAATGTATAAAGGTAGTGTGGCAGACGGGATATCCATTACATTTGTGGCAGAGCAACCCCCTCTTCCAAACTCTAAATCAGGCACTGATGTCTTTGAAAGTGAAATCCTGTTCTTGGAAACTGGACATTATTTGTTTCTACATTTCTAAAATTCCTAGCGCTCCAAAAGGTTTAATTCGTGGGCGCTTCGAACTTTAATTGCCTCAGAACTTAAGGCCTTCAAGTGCGTATTTCATGACACGTTTTGTATCAAGAACATGGAAAGACTTTAGACCGCACGATCTATACATTTGAGTCTGAACTGAACATTGTATGTTAAGACATTCTTAGGAGGGCCAGAAACTCAAGCTTATTTTTGCATTGTATCTGCTCTCAAGCATTATGTGTGATGAAGCCTGTAAAGGATATTATTGTAAATAACTGTTTGAATACTATGGTCCTCATAACGATTTCGGCGGATGGAAAAGCCCTCCCGCAGAATTTCCGATGGGGAGGTTGCCACCCTTGTGGCTGTGCCAAGTGCATGGGCAATGCAGGGACTCCCCTGGGGCCCCATGCACCCGTTCTCTGCCAGCCTTTTCATGGCGGTGCTACGGCCATGAAATCTCTGGTGGAGAATGAAGTTGGTATGCCCTGGCAGATTAGGACCACCATGAACGCCAGACAGCCGGTACGACTAATCCTGGCAGTGCTGGCAGTCGGACCACAGCAGGACCGCCACAGTTGTGATATGGCATTCAGGCCACCACATTAGAGGCGGTCCGACAGCCATCTGCGCACCTGGAGGTCATGAGACCACTGGCTCATAATAAGGGTCTATCCTATATGTTGAGAACTATTAGTAAACAACTCTTGTTTTTTTCTAGTGCAATGCACCCACATTAACACTGAAAGGTCCAGGGAGTACAAACCCTCTATGAAGGCTTCAGAGCAGCACCAGTGACACAAGTCTATTTTTTCTTGTTTTATCCCAACATCCCTTCCCCTCGTGTGAATGATTTAAGGGTTGTGGTTTCTTGATCATTAGCTGCTCTCGGGGGAGATAGGAGGTCCAACATTGGAACCAGGTTAGTGCGTTACAGGTGCCACTAGGAGAAATATCCTCCTTTCTCCTCATTGATTTCTTCTTTCTAAGTGTGCTGCATTCTCTAGCACACTTAGAAAGAGGAAAATGCCTCCGAGGAGTGTTTTTTGCAGGAAGGTCTCCCTTCCTGGACAAAAACAATCCTGCCTACAAAGCAGGCACCCTTCTAGCATGACACAAGGGTGTCTGCAGCCAAAAGTGCACCAGGACTAGGAAAGGACAGGGATATGCCATATACTGGTAAATATGCTACATTCCTGTCCTTTCACACAATGCAGCAAGGTGGCTTGCTGAGTTGCATAAAGTTTTGATAAATATGGCCCCACACCCCTATAGAAAACAATGGGACTTTAACCTAATTGTTAAAAGATTTTGCAAAAAATACTTGTACCATATTTGAAAAATGTTGTACAAATGTGAAATGTCAAACAATGTTTAAAAAAATATATATATCATGTTTTGCATTTCAAAAATATATAAAAACATGTTAAAAATAACAATGTTTTACATGCAAATAAATTAAATAAAATGTAAATATAAATTGTGACATGTATATTTCTTTCTTAAAAATCAGTATTAATAATGTATATAAAAAATGCAGGGGCATATTTATACTCCGTTTGCGCCGAATTAGCGTCGTTTTTTTCTACGCAAATTCGGCGCAAAACTAACGCCATATTTATACTTTGGCGTTAGACGCGTCTAGCGCCAAAGTATGAGTAAAGAGCGTAATTTTTTTGCGTGAACGCCTTCCTTGCGTTAATGAGATGCAAGGAAGGCGTTTCCCGTCTAAAAAAATTACGGCGACGCAAATGCGTCGTATTTATACTCCCGGGCAAAAATCACGCCCGGGAGTGGTCGGGTCAAAAAACCCCGCATTTGCGCCACTTTTTAACGCCTGGGTCAGGGTAGGCGTTAAGGGGCCTGTGGGCTCAAAATGAGCCCACAGGTGCCCTCCCATGCCCCCAGGGACCCCCCCTGCCACCCTTGCCCACCCCAGGAGGACACCCAAGGCTGGAGGGACCCACCCCAGGGACATTCAGGTAAGTTCAGGTAAGTATAATTTTTTTTTTTTATATATATTTTTTTATATATTTTTTTTTTGGCATAGGGGGGCCTGATTTGTACCCCCCTACATGCCACAATGCCCAATGACCATGCCCAGGGGACATAAGTCCCCTGGGCATGGCCATTGGGCAAGGGGGCATGACTCCTGTCTTTACTAAGACAGGAGTCATGTAAATGGCGTCTGGGCGTCGTTAAAAATGGCGCAAATCGGGTTAAGACGTTTTTTTAGCGTCAACCTGACTTGGCCATTTTAAGACGCCCTAACGCCATTTTTCCCAACGTCGGCGCTGCCTGGTGTACGTGGTTTTTTTCCACGCACACCAGGCAGCGCCGGTCTGCTTGCGCCGGCTAACGCCATTCAATAAATACGGCGCCCGCATGGCGCTTCAGAATGGCGTTAGCCGGCGCAAAATTTTTTGACACTAAACTGCGTTAGCGCAGTTTAGCGTCAAAAAGTATAAATACGGGCCGCAATTCTTAAACTTTCACATCAAACACTTAAACTTTAATCAAAAATAATTTATACATTAAAACATTTATATTGACCACTTCCACATGTATAGTCATTACGTGTCTCAAGATTACAATTGCCGCTTCAATTTAAGTCATTTAAGCAAATGTGTGGGACACTAAAGGGGTAGAATTTACTATTCCCACTGCAATCTAAGCCATTTAGAGGAAGGAGTTAGACAGTAAAGGAGTGACAAATGCCATTCCCACTCAAAGCTAAGCCATTTAGTAGAAGGTGTTGGACACTAAAGAGGTGAGATTTACTACTCCCATCGCATCTAATATAACTTTTTAATGGCTGAAAGCAAAATCTTGGTCCTGAAAGCGTGCCTTTTGTGATTTGGTGTAACTCTGGTAGTTTTTGAGAAATTAAGTCTATGGAGCCAACAGATTTTAAGATAAGATTTGATTGGCTGCCACCACATGAACAAAGATGTGTAGGCAGCCATTTTAGAACTTGGTAACTCAGTCCCCTGTCCTGAAAATAAGGTTAAAAAAAATATGGTGGCAGGGTAGAGATACCCTTCCCCCCGGATTTGTGGGAGGGGTCCCGGAGGGATCCTCCTTGTGCAAAAAGCAAGTATTCTTTCAAAATGTTACTGCAAGTTTGCAAAGGAAGCCGAATGTAAAACAAAAATTCAAAAACAGGAGTGGGCCAGGACCCGTGGGGGTGAGGCACACCATTTCTAGGCCCTGGGAACACTATCCCACAGTGCCTTATTCTTTTTTAAGGGATGGGGCACATGCCTCTTCTCCATGAGCCTCTTCCAGGCTCCAGGCCTCCCATCACAGGCCATAATCATTTGTTTAAGAGGGGGTTGTGCGGCCACCCCTGAGCTTTTAACAGGCTCCGGCGAATGCATGCTGGTTTTATTTTGAAGGGGAGGGGGCATGCGGACCTCCTCCCCGAGCCTTCTACAGGCCCCTGGAATCCCATCGCCCAGGGCAAAAGAACAGTTTCTGTGATTGCCCTGGTGCTAACATGGGGCTTACAGACACTGATGGACATGGGGCCGTTGTGGGAGCCCTTAGCCTCATGTCGATCTGCTCAGCGGAGCAGCTTTCTCTGCTCAAACTTGTATTTTCTGCCTGCAAGGGTACAGGCAGACATTTGAAGGTCATGCTCTTGCAGGCAGTGAAATGCAGTGACCCACGGTTTAGGGTTCCTGGGACTCTGCTGCCATTATCTCCGGGGCCAGTAGATGGCATGGAGAAGGGGCCTCACAACCACTCCCCTAAAAAATGCACAGTCAGCACCTTCTGTGCCTAAAATCTCAGTGGGAGGTGGGTGCATGAGGCTTTTTGGGTGTAGGGGCTGACCAAAAGTCAGACTCTGTGTTAAAGCCTCCTGTGCACAGCCAAAGTGAGTGGCCACCATACATTTTTTAGACACTCCTTTAGTAACTGTATGTACTTTACTTTGAATATTAGGTTGTAGGTGTGTTGCAATTGAATTCTCTACATCTGGAACACAATCCCTGTCCACTTCCTTTATAACGAAGACTACCATCATTACGCAACTCAATCGTGAAATCGATGGAAATGTGAGTTGAACATGTGTCCAAGGTGGTCTGGTATATACCATCTTTAAATAATTGACATTTGTTTTATAAAGAAGATTTTTAACAGATTCACTCATTCTATTGTGTAGGCTTTCCCATATCAAGTAATTTGAAGGGATAGTCTTACATTCTGACAATTTTGTTCTCAAATCATGAGAGCTACTGTTGCTAGAGTAGTCAAAATTGTAATTTTTCCACTTGTAAAGCTGGTGCAGTTTGAAATGTCACACTTTCTGCAACAGAGTTGCAGGTTCCACAGTTGTGGTGGTTTCAAAGATTCACTCATCTGCTGTATATGATAGGTCAAATAATACGGTTTGACTGTATCCATTGACATCACACTTGTTCTCTTTCTCCTGAGCAATAGTGAAAATATCACCATTCTTGTTCTGCTAGTTCCCAGTACCAGTAGAGGCAGTCAATAGTTAAAACTAAACCCTTCTTTCAATCTCAGTCTCTCTACCACAAGCACACCAACCTTTGATAGCTAGTCAGCCACTGTATAAGGCATTGCAGTTAAAGTGTGACGTAGACTAAACAGCACATGCCTTGGCATATTATTTATTGCTCAATCAAGTTTAGGACCAATGTCCCACCACTGTCTAACAGTGTCACAGTTAAGGGTTGGTTTAGCATATTGCTACCTATCTCTACAACCTCAATATGACTGGATGTAAAGGAGTGCAAGAATTGGAGACTTACTCCCACTTTAGCAGGTGCTTCTGCTAATGCCGTAGAGGTAAAAGCTGGCCTTCATTGGATTGAAATGTATGATGTCCGTCCATTGCTATTAAGCTAATGAGTCTTTTATGATTGCATGAGTCATAACCTGATGTTAGGACCATACCCATATAAACTAGGTGCATGAATCTACTGCTTTGAGTACATATCATCCAGGTATACGATTTGGGAGGGATGCACTGATTTCTCCAATGGAACTCATGGGGGTGGTCTTATGATTGTAGAATACTTTATTTTTTGACAAATTTTGTGTTGCAATACAAAATATTTAATTTGTTTTGCCATCAATGGCCAACAGTTAAGGGCTTTAGGATGGGTAACTTTACAGACACCCCAGCATATGGAGAGCCTTTACCTTCATGAACAGCTTTTATGAAATTAAATTTGTAAGAATTGTTCAAGATGTAACATTGTCCTATTTTAGGTATGTTTTCAGTAGGGAGCCCATCTAATCTTAGGAAGTAGTTGTACTATTCTAAAAAGCCAAGCTGTGGGACTTTTTTGCTGTGTGATGATTGGACTGCTGGGTGTATGCCTGGGTCAATTCTAGGTTTAGACCAAGTCATTGTTGGTACTTTACAAACCTGCACTGGTACAGTAGATTGCATAGTTTGATATGCATCAGAATTGCCTTCAGAGTGACCTCCCTAACTCTGGTGTGCTAGTGTTTGTTAGACCTCTACCAACAGATACTGTTGTCAGACAACACCCATCTGAGCCTAAAGTTGCTTAGGTATCATTGGGTTTTCCCATGATGTCTTTATAATCATTGACCTCCCAATGTCGTAAATCAGCATTGTATCCCTGCACACAAAATGATAAGTTGGATATGATAAAGGGAAGACCTGACCTTAACGGTTAAGAGGAGTATATTTAATTCTGCCAATTGGGCAGTCATGTCAACTGAGGGCTTCACATGTATATTCCAAATGTCCCTTGCACTGCAGCACAAGCTGCAGACTACCACTGTTTTGTGACAGTTTCTGGCTCTGATAAGCCATCAGTATGCAAGATAGCATGATACAAATGCAACTGTTTTGCAAAAGGGTCCTCAGGATTTTCCAGCCACTTTTTAGGAACTCCTGCATCTTTAATATAGGGTCATACTCAAATTGTACATCAGTATTGGCCTGGCCTGTGGCCCATTGCTCTCAATGGGCATGCAGCACATGTCAATTTGGGAGGCTTGCTTTAGTGGCATTTAAATAGTATTGGTGTTACTATAGGTATTTACGTTGTTTGTGCTGTGGATCACTCTTTGATAATTGCAATCTGTACTGCAGTAAGTATTTTTTTCTATCAGAGCAAATTGTTCTTCTGTATAGATGTATAAATATGACGTACATGCACCAGATTGGCTTGCTCCTTTATTGTACAAAATATATTTGTTTCCTGACTGACTAGGAGCTACTCCTATCACCAAATTAAGGTGGTCATTACGAGTTTGGTGCGACACGCAGATTAGACCGCCATATCATGACCATGGTGGAGATCCGAACGGAACACAGCCAATACACCGCCAGTGCGGACGGACCGCAGCGGCTGATGGTAGGCATCTCCAGGCAGGTAGAGACCATGTTTCCTCTGAGCATATTACGAGGTTGCACCCCACCAGGATTTCCAGGGCGGTCGTACCGCAACTAAAAGCCTGGCGGAAACAAACAATATAAAAGGAGATACTCATCTTCAGGAACACAGACATGTCTGCAGCCGCCCTGGAACCCGAACTTGAAGTCTTCCCACTGCTCCTGCTGCCATACAACTCCAGAACCAGCGCCGGTGATGAAGACAACAACCGTAAGTACTCCTGCCTAGCATATACTGGAGGGAAGGCTATTAGTACAAACCCACACACAACACACACACCCGGCATGGATAGCGATGGCCACACACACACACGCAAACAATCACCCGTACCAACACACACACTCACACACCTACATACATACACACACAAACAACACACACCACAGCCAACATACACATGCCATACACACACACACCATCGCCACTGTCAAACTGTCAAACACATTCATGCACAACACCACCGAGTCACGCAGTGACAAAACCATCACAACACCACAAACGCATTGGCAGAGAGGCACACCGCACACCTCCACAGGACAACACATACTGGCAGCAACACGTAACAACAGCATACAACCAATCCAAACCAAACACTGCCAAACAACGTGTCAGATCACACGCCACGTCAACCCAACACACAAAGCACATCACATATGCATCACTACACACACGGATGCACACACCACTGCCACACAATGCCACACAACACCATCACAACACATCACAACAAGTCTATAGCACAAGCCCCCTACACAACTCATGTTGCTACACAAACACATCACATACATAGAAGACACACACCAAATCACACAAATACAATGCATATATGTGGAAGGAAAGGCAGGACAAGTTTGTTACCCTGAATACAAACTGTACAGTGGTGCAGATATATTCAAATAAATATAGTTTGAAAAATAAACTATTTACAACATAAGCCTACTGGACAGTCCAAATGTTTTTAGCCCCCAAGGCACACCGGGCAAAGTCTCCGGCCCCAACTTGACTCTTGACTGAAAAGTGGCCTCCACATGGCAGGGGCATCAGTGGTGAAGGCAGGCACCTCCGGGGGTGAAGTGGGGTGGAGATGGGGCTTGGGTTTGGGAGGGGGGGTCCTTTGGCTTGGGTTTTGTTTTAGGCTTTGGGGGAAGGCCCTTGGCCTTGGGTTTTGGAAGGCTGACCTTCGGTTTGGTGGGGGTTGTATTTTATGCAGGGGGAGGGACATGGGCAGTTCCAGGTGGGCAGGGTCAAACTGGGAGGTGGAGGGACTGGGTTTGGGGAGGGTAACTGGGTGCTTGGGGGAACCACGGGCTGAGCCTTTGGAAGGGAACAGGGGATATTTTTTTAAAGGCGATCATGGGAAAAAAAGTTTGGGATTGGAGGGAGAGGTAGTGGTTGTGAGGTGTGTATGTGTAGGTGTCTTGGGTGCAGGTACGTGAGGGGAAGCCATGTGTGTGCTGGATGTCTATTGGGTGGGTGAGTGCAGGCGTTTAGGTGTCTTAGGAGGAGGGGGGAGGAGATGCGGTGAGATGCCAGGGTGGATGTGTGAGTGTCTGTTGGGGTGGAGCCTGCAGGTAAGGTGGATGTGCTGCATGTGGGGGTGTTGGTAGTCATGGTGAGTGCACATGTGGTGTATGTGGTGGATGTATGCGGGTCTGCTATTCTGGTGACAGTGGGTATGAGGGGACATGTGGCTGGATCTGGGAGTATTGATGTGGTGATAGCAGGTTTGAGTGGTGTAGTGTCTGTGAGAGAGGAGGTGATGGGGAGTCTGTTTAGGGAGTGGATGTTGTTGTGTCTGTATGTGTGTGTAGTCTGTGTGCATGGCGGTGGTGGGTCTTGTGGTGATTGTGTTTGTCTTTGCGAACTGTGTCTGTTGAGGTGAATGAATGGTGGTCTGACTATGCTCTCTGGATGAGTGTGGGATTGGGCACAGGTAGCTAGAGAGGGGATGGAAGACAAAGGGACACTGGCTGCCGTCAACGAGAAGGAGTCTGAAAGGATCTCTGCAGGGCAGGCAGGGCACGGTGAATGCCTTCCAGGTAGTCATTGGTCTGCTGCATCTGTGATGTCAGTCCCTGGATGACATTCACAATGGTTGACTGTCCCATGGAGATGGACCTCAGGAGGTCAATAGCCTCTTCATTGAGGGCAGCAGGGCTGACTGCGGCAGTGGAAGAGGTGCCTGCGGCGAAGGAGATGCCCACCCTCCTGGGTGAGCGAGCACAGGCAACTGGTTGGGAAGCTACAGGGAGGGCGATGCTGTTAAGAGGGGTGGTGGACAAGGATGGTGCTGAGTTTGTCCAATATGGGTCTGTCACCGGCAGGGAGCATCCATCGGAGGAGGAATCCGAAAAGAATGTTGAAGATCTGGTCTTCCCCGTGGCAGTCCCCTCGCCCTCCGTCCCACTGGTCCCCTCGGCTCTGCTGGTATCAGCCTCCTGGGTCCCGTGGGCTGCACCTTCCCCACTTGCCGGTGTCCCTTATCCGTCACCTGATGATGCTGATGCACACAAAGACAGAGGAGGAGAGGGAGGGAGAGAAATAAAGGGTGGAATAGGTCAATACCTACCCATCATTCACACAGAGTAACAAAGTATTTTGCTGCTGGTATGCCATTACATTGATATACATAACTGTGGGAAATCATAGGGGAAACAAAAGCTATGCTGAAAAACCCTACTAATGTGGGAACATTGGCACTCATTGACTTGACGAAAGGCCTAACAATGCACAGTTGCACAGTACTTGGCACATTCCCCTGGTTGTTTACATAGACATATCCTGTACTCTTTACTCAACTGAATCCTGCTTGGTAAAGTAGCATGCCCACAAATCCATTAACAATGTGGTCAGTAATTTCTTGGCCCCCTGCAGTCATCTACACATTCAGTAGAAGGCAGATGATTGAGAACTCACAAATTACCTCCGTCATAGTGGCAGAGTAATACTGATGGCAATGCCTTAACACCTCAGGTATACTGATGGAAGATGATGGTCTCTCAAAAGATGTGAAGGGTGTCAAGACAAACCCAAACATGGAATTAGTCCCCTCATCAGTCACTGTCTGCACAGTATTGGCACACGTAATCTATACAAATCCTGCCAGGGTGGCTGATACCCATAGTACATGTGCATCTACCAATGATCTACACTACATCTTCCCACTAGTAGGCTATCCAAACTCATGCAAGCCTAATATTAGCGAGGTGCGAGTGTGTACTTACCCCCTTGTGGCTGATGTGCTGCCTTCAAGCACCTATCCACCTCAGGGTAGGCCACCACCAAAATGTTAGCCATTAGGAGGGTCAGGTACTTGCTTGGAGATGGCACGCCAAATCCCCTTCTTCTGATGGGCGTTCACCTCCAGGGGTGGCACAGACAGAAGGAGAAAGTGATGTAGAGTGGCATCACAGCAACAGCAGTGAACTTCATACATCAGACACATCTCATGCCCACACTAAAGTCTCTTAATGGCACAAAAGCACCAACTGCTTTGCCACCTGCATGCATCCGCTCCAAGTGCGTTCTCATAATGACTTTCAGCCTCACACATGCCATTATCAGACAGGACAGAAGCATTGGACCCACCTCCTGTTCTGGTGCCCCATACAACTGCCCATACAGGACGAGGACCCCATTCACTAGCTTCTTCAACTCCTCCTAGGTGAAGGCAGGGGCCCTATCTCCTGCCGGTCATGGCATTATTGCTCCCAGAGACGGTACTCGGCAGCTCACACAGTGGAGGTCTTGCTTGTAGGAGTGTCAGGAGTCAAGTGAGCTATGCAACAGAAAATGGCAGTCATGGCCGCCGTGTACATGACCATCACTGCCATCATCATTGGTCCCAGTCTCCCATAGGCAACAATGTTATCCAATGAGGAGTTGCACAGTGGTTGTGACCGCCTACCACCATGATGACTAATGCCGGCGGAATGAGGTCACTTCCATCTGTCCTGTGCATTCAGGACAGGCGGTTGCCATTTCACATGTCGTTAGTGCCTTGTAGGTGAATAATAAGTGCATCATGGATGAATTTAAGTGACGTACATAGATTGACTATGTTCACACATCAAAGCTGGGGTCACACATGTGACATTCATGGACAGTGTAGTTAGATGGATTGATGACTATGACAGGACATGTGCAGTCACTTGCTGCCTCATAGATGGTGTAACCATACCTGTATGTTAAAAACTTATATACACCTTATTACCTGTGGGAATAGGGCATTGTTAAATGGAAGTGTCACATGTTTTGTGCGTGGCAAGCTGTTTGTCTGGGGTTGCAACAGTAATCTAGGACAGCATACATGTTCAGTCTACATGCCCAAATGGGTTGTGTATACTTCAGCGTTATGCCCACAGTACTATTGTGTGCTACAAGTATAGTGTTAGGTGGCATGTGAACTGTCAACATCAACCTGTGGCTTTTCCTCTCTCCTATTTCTAGATACCGTGCAATAGTAAGAATGAGACATGCTCCAGTGTCCTGGCCCCTAATCGACCTTTGTACCCTGGAAGAAAAGACACATAACCCAGACCTATCGTCTGAACCGTCATACAATCATAGAACTGTGTACCCAGTTGAATCCGGATCTCTTGCCTGCCATACGCAATCCCTATGCCATCTCTCCCACAGTACAGGTCTAATCAGTGCTACACTTCCTTGTCTCAGGCTCATTCCAGATTACAGTGGGCTTGGCAGCAGGGATGTCACAGCCGATGTTCAGTCTTGTGTTGAAGGACATACTGTGTGCTTTACTCAAACACCTGGACAGCTACATCAGGCTATCCCCCAATGTGTGAATTTTCCCACTGTTAAAGCTGACTTCTATGACATGGGACTTGTCCCTCATGTGATAGGGGCCATAGAGGGTACCCTCATTGATTTGGTACCTCTCAGTGCCAATGAACAAGTGTACAGGAGCAAGAAAAACTTTTACTCCATAAATGCCCAGGTGGTGTGTCTCGCTGACCAGTATATCTCCAAAGTGAAGGGAAAGTTTCCTGGATCTGTGCATGACTCCTACATTCTGAGGACAGCAATGTCCCACACATGATGGCACAACCACAGAGACAGAGGATCTGGCTCATTGGTATGTATCCAATAGTATGAATGCAACTGTAATGTCACCTCTCTTCACTTTCTGCCCTGTGTCTCTACCAGTATTGCAACAGGTCCAGCCTTTGTGCACACAGGTGACTCTGGCTATCCTAACCTTCCATGGCTGCTGACACCAGTGAGATACCCGACAACAGATGTGGAAAACCATTTCAATAAGGCCCACGGCAGGATGATGTGTGTCATCGAGAGGACCTTTGGGCTACTGAAGGCCACATCCCGGTGTCTAAACGTCTCAGGAGGTGCCCTGCTCTACAGACCAATAAAGGTCTGCCAAGTTGTTGTTTCCTGCTGCATGCTAGACAATCTGGCCCTTAGATGTCACCTACCATTACTGGATGTTGAGGCGGTGGCAGCTGGACCAGTGGCTGATGATGGTGACATAGAAAGTGATGAGGAGCAGAGGATGAGGATACAGCTGACTTTAGAACATAGTTGATCCACTAATACTTCCAATGAAATTCAGGAATGTGTTACCTGTATTTTATGTGAACTGTACTCCTCTCGGCCTTGTGATATTGCTCCTCCTGGTGTGTGTCATCAGTGGAGGTGTTAAGTGCAGCTATCCCACTGTGTGGGTTTGGGGCAAAAACATATTGCCCATCAGGGGAGGTGTTACTGTTCAAATATCAGAGCTTTGTTTACTGTGCTGTTGGCTAGCATTACATTTGTAAAGGATTGGGCATGTTGTATGTTCTCAGTAATGCTATGTAAACTGCAAAAGGACTGCCAACCAAAGTAGTGTTATTGGTATTGCTACTTATCCTCACTGTTCACAGTGGATGAATATGGAACCTAACTTAAACTAATAGTGGAACTTGGCTTTAGTTGGGTAATGTCAGCTGTGAGAGATCGACCATTATGAATGCGTGTCTTGAAAATGTGGATCTGCCATGGTAATATGTATTAACATTCCACTTGCCAATTCACACTACGGAGAAAAACAATGTACTGCATGTGTGTTGAGTTGGCAACATTGACTCCTACTGTATTGTGATGGTTGTCCCTGTTTTGGTCTATTTGTAGGTCAGTTAGGTGCTGCTACTCTGGTTCCTGCCTTGACTGGTGGCTCCCTTGACACAAGATTTCAGAATATGGCTTTTCTACTATCAATTTGCTGCACATTGCTCCCCTTCTGTCCATCTTACAGACTTTTGCTGGTCAATGGATTAACTGAAATGACATTTTTTACTACAGATAATCGTACTTGTTACAATAAAGACATGTAAGCAGTAGCTGTGCTCAATAGTGTTTAATGTGACTCTCAAGTGCAATGGGTGATGAGTGGGGTCATGGTGGATTAAATCATCTGATCAGTTGGCCCAGCTGTAGGTAGTAAAGGTCCAGTATCCAAGGGCCATGGGAAAATGGAGACATGACAGTGGGCAGTCAACAGGGTGTGTCAGTGGCACACAAGGGAGAATGTTCAGGAGAGGGTCACTTCCTGGCAGTGGTTTTGGTCTTGGAATCAGGTCCTGCAGGATGTCTAGATGGACAACCCCATTTGCGTGTGGGGTCCTCAGCTACAGAGGGAGGGGTGCAAGAGGCCTGTGGGTCCTCTGGCAGGGCCTCCATTCCACTAGCTGCAGCAGAAGTGGATGACTCAGTTGGTATGTGGCTAGTCGAAGAGGCCTTCTAGTGGGTGGAGGACGCATATAGGATGGTTGTTAGTTCCTTGGGCACACCTACAATGGAGGCCAGGGTGGCATTGTGAGCCTACCACTGCTGCATGGCCTCATGGTGGTATTCCCTTTGCAGCCTCTGGTTCTTATGCAAGGTACCTGTACTGTGGGGCACACTGCTGATTGACCAGTCCTTCAGACACAGTTTTGGGGACTAAGGGTTAGCTGTGATGTTATTGCCACAGGGGTGGGGAGCTCAGATGAGGGCAGGGTGAGACTGGTGGTGGTGGACTGACCGGTTGTTCCAGATGGGCCAGGTAAATCGTCAATGTCCAGACATGCAGGGAAGGGGTACCTGTGGATGGAGAGGAAGAGAGTTATATTGTGGAGATGTACTTGTTTGTATCATAGTATGATGCATACAGTGGCTTGACTTGCTTCCCAGTGATGACAGATGCAGCACTGCAGACATTGTTAGTGGGTAATGTATTGTGACATTGGTTCCATGTTTCATTGAGGGTTATGGATAGTGGATATCATTGCTGTCAGTGCCATGTAGTAGTACTCAGTCGAAGCATCCAGTTGGTATAGCTGGATCTATGGTTTTACGTGAAGGTTTTCCACCTTGAAGTGGGAATAGCAGCTTTTCATGTGTAGGGACTAATGCATTGTGGAGAGGGGCAGTAGGTGATTGGGTGTGGGGAGGAAGTGTAAAATGGGGAGTGATTGGGTGGTGGGAACACATGCTATATAGGGGTCATTGTTGCTAGGGATGTGTTAGTGACTTACCAGAGTCCAGTCCTTCGGTTATTCCAGTCAGGCCCTCATGATGGCCAAGACCTTCTCCTCCCATGATGTGAATTCTGAGGGAGGAGGGTGGCCCACAGCGAGTCTTGTTGATGGCAACCTGGTGTTGTGATGTCATGGAATGCACCTTTCCCAGTAGGTCTTTCCACCTCTTCCTGATGTCCTCCCTTGTGCGTGCATGGTTGCCCACTGAGTTTACCCTGTCGACCATCCTCCACCATAACTCCATTTTCCTGGCTATGGATGTTTGCTGGACCTGTGCGCCCAACAGTTGTGGCTCTACCCTGACAATTTCATCGAACATGACCCTCAACTCTTTGTCTGTGAATCGTGGGTGCTTTTGAGGGGACATGGTGGTAATGAAGTGGTTTGGGGGGTGTTGTGCCCACGGTGGAGTGTTTGTTGCTTGATGGAGTGTGTGGGGTGCTTAGGTTTGTGTTCTGGTGTGTTCTGGTGTTTTTGTGCAGTTGTGATGTGTATATAGTGTTGATGGTACAACTGTGTGGTGTGTGCTGTGTGTGAAGTGTATATGTGCCAATGGTATATCAGTGCTAAGTAATCAGTTTGTGGGTTCTTGCTGTATCTGTCTGTGGTTGTAGTTGCAAACGATTGTGGGTTGTGTGGGGGGGGTATTTTATAGTGGTATTTTTGGGTGTGTCTAATGTGTGTATGTGTCTCAGGTGTGGGATATTCGTACTATCCAATGTGGTGTTGGATTCTTGTGGAGGTGATTTTTTTACCACTGCAGTTCACACCGCCAATGTTTTTCTGCCGTGCAATGACTGCTGTGCTGATTTCTGGGTCGTAATATGGAGGGTGGAATGTTGTTGGCGTGGCGGTGCTGGTGGTGAGAACGCCTCTCTCCCGCCCCCGGTCGGCATGGCAGTCTCTGATTTGTGGCTGTTTTTGGGTGGTCTTCAGTATGTGACTTGTAATACGGCGGTTGGGATACCGCCAACACGGGCAGTCTTTTGGCAGCCGCCACCACTGCGGTCTTCTGCAAAGACTGCCAAACTCGTAATGAGTGTACTGTCTCATGTTGTCATGGTTGCCGTGTACTTGGCAGCTGTGACCAAGAATGCAGTGCACTGGACACTGTCTATTTTTTGGAAGATGCCAGAACTCATGGTCTCAGCATCTAACTCACGGCTTACACATTTGCCTGCTGTTCATTGGTCTTTTTTGCTACATGCCTGAATACTTAATTGATATAGTTACCAAGGACATTCACAGAATTTTGTGTCTTGAAGATGTTGTATTGGGCTGTAAATCTTTGTTTTCTGAATTGAATACCTCCATTCTGGAAAAGAGTAGTTTTCCAATTTTTCGTTATTTGTCAGAATGCAACTTCAATCAGTAAATCTACAATTTGCATATTAAAAGCACAACCATTCCAATCATCTGAAAGTCTTCATAAAAACAAAACAAATTTGCAAAAGTGAAAGGTATAAGTGTATGAAAAATAAAATTGATTTGAGACCAAAGTTGTAACCAGAATTGTTATGTGGTAGGGCACTCAAATATTATCTGAGAAAGACAATTTACAAGGCCAACAGCATGACAGGCAATTAGAATTAAAACTGTGTAAGGTAACTGGGGTGACCATAAGTCGGTTGTGAATGAAAACTAGAGTTTGAGTTGTGTTGGCACCAAAAAGTTTTACATATCTGGAGCCATATTTTATTTCATAAAGGAGAAAGGAAAAAGGTATGGAAATCTGTTTCCCACTGCAGCTCCAATAGTATTTTCTGTCTAATATTGGGGAAGGAAAAAAGGGCATTATAAATATGGGATGGTGTAGGTAAAATTGACAGTAAACCTTGTAGAGGGTAAAGTGGTAGATGTGGAAGTGGCAAGTAGACAGAGGGAAGACTAAGTTTGGGAAAGGCAGAGATAAGGGAATTAAATTTGTTTTTCTAAGAATAATGAAATTTGAAAGAGTGTTGAGCATGAGAGAGATAAATTAATTTTTGAGTCCATAATAAACCTTTTTCTCTCCAGGTTTTGCAAAAGATAGTTCTATTGCTGATTTTGATGAGTTTATTTTGCTAAATCAATAAATGAAAAAATTGATCAACAACAGAAAGAGTAGATATGTTTATCGACGTAAAAGTGTACAAGCATTTTTAAGGATAGGTTGTGACATGGAAATTCTGAAAAAGAAAGGAGTTGAATAAAACATAATTCTAAATCTGTCCACAGGGGGGAGGGGGGCGGTATTTGTATACAGATCTTCTTGATAAAGGGTCAATTGTTTAAAAAAAGGAAGCAGGTTGGTATGATTGAAAATTTGGAAATTTTACTGCTTGGTGTTTATCACGTAATCTAGTGAGAGGCATACAAGGTTTTTTATAGTTCTCTAAAAAAGCAGTTAAGGCAGTCTAAATCTTTTTAAAAGTGGTAGATAGCACATTAATGGGAATTGCAGAAAGATATAAAAGAATTATTGGAACTAACATAATCTTGATAGAATCCAACCTATGCAGCATGATAGATACAATGTATTTTATTGGGAAGTAAGGGTAGGTAAAATTGTAAGAAAAGTAGTAGAATTAAGGGGACTTTTAAACCAAAGGCCCAAATACTTAATTTTAACTGGATTCCAGAGAAAGTGTGATGGTAAGAAGTAATGTTTGAAGCGCCATTTATTAAGAGGGAGGATTTCACATTTGTCAGAATTAAGTTTATTAAAACCAGAAAGTGAGGCAAAAGTAGTAGCTGTGTCTAAAATGGTTGTAGGGAGCAATCAACAACATAAAAAAAAGAATATGTCAGCACAAACAGAGTTTAGTCTGTGTATCTCCACATCTAATGCCATGTATACTATTATGTTGACAAATCTTGAATATGAAGGGCTCAAGTCCCTAGAAGCAGGTTTAAATGTATCCCAGATGGCCTGAAAAGATATATCCGGAGATTCATTCAAAGTAAAGAATTCAGTTATAAACATGTTAAAATGTTGTGCAACAATATTATCTAATAAAAGGGAAGTATTAAAACGCCAACGTCTAGTCTTTGTAGCTAAAGGGGGGAAGATCTAAGCCTAATGTTAAAGGGGCACCAATTGCAGCTTGCATGATATGCTGGAATAATTCTTTAGAAACAAATAGGTGATCAATCCTAAATTGAGAGGAATGAACAGGAAAAAAGAATATATATTGTTGTAAGCAGGGATGACAAATCTTTCATGAGTCAACAAGAGATCTTTGTTTATGGGGCGTGGCCTAACCCCCAACCAAGATGGCCGCGTGGCTGTGAAGCTCCCAGCACACGGCTCCACTACATGTGGTCCGCCAACATCCTCTGCCTTCACTCTGCCCTTGGGGGCTGGCGATCCTCCAACTGACTGCTGGGTCCCTGCCCGGGTGCACTGGAGTGTGGGGGAGCATATAGCCAGCTGCCATGGCCTAACACGGTCCCCGGAGGCCCTGCAGTGATAGGGGCCATGGGTGAGTCTGAGGGCAGGGCCACGACGCTCGGCGGCTCACGCCGATGCCAGCACTTTTGCCACTCATCAGGGGTGAACGCCTCCCGAAGGCTTCGGCTCCTCCGCCTGCCCATAATCCTGGGCCTGGGCGGGCGTTGGGCCTCACACCAGTTGGGGCCCTGTAAGCATCTCCTGACAGAACTATTTAGCAGGGACTCCTTCACTTCCTCCTTTGTGGTGGCGAGGGCTCATCAGTCCCTGGGCCCCCGTCCCATATCTGGGGCCCCTCCCCACTCAATTATTGCTCACTTATTAAACTATCGGGGTCAAGACACCATTCTCGGCAAAGCCTGTGATAACACCCCACTACAGTATTAGGGTATGACTCTGTCGTAATACCCACGAGGCTTGACATAAATATGCCAACATAAAGAATTTGCTGTAGTGAGCTGTCCTGTGCTATGGGTTGCTACACCCTGCTCGTTTACGCATTGAACTGAAGAGCAAACACCATATTTTGCACACCCCAGTGGTTGCAGCACTTTTTTGCAAACAGCAGAAATTGGATCAGTCTGCGGCTGGTCGCCACCCCTCGGGGTATTCCCTGCGGCGCCTCGCCGGAGTGAGACGCACTGCCTTGGGTGTCGATTGTGTTTACCTGCTGACATGGCTGCTCCCTGGGCTGCTGCACGCTTGTCCCCAATGTTATCTGTTGACCCCCCCTGAAATGTCTCTTACTAACCTTTTGCTAACACAGGTGGACTTATACTGGCTAGTGTTTCGTAACTCTCCTTCCATAAGGCGATACCCATGTCCCTTTGACGGAGCTTTGCTACATCGAAGGTGTACTCCACCTTATTGTTTGTTGAGTTATTATTTGGTTTGGGTATTTCACTGGAAATCTGTTTCTCTGGTGTGGGAGGGGGTGGGTGTTGCTTATGTTATTCCTGATTCTTTTCTTTGTACCTTTCTGTTATCTACATACATGGCAAAGCACAGTACGATAATTGATCTATCTCCATTGATATACCACCACACCTATGATGCACCACCCCATGGGCAACTCTGCTCGTGACACCTCTTGTGCAATGTTGAACATTAGGGGACTACAATCCCAGGAAGGGCAAACAGGTCCTTTCATGCTTAAATAGGCATGGCATCAAACTCGCCCTCTGCGACCTGTACTTTTGCTTTGCAGTGGGGAGAGAATCGCTATTTTGCTAACTATAGTTCCCTTTTCAAGGGGGGGAGTATGCATACTTGTCCATAAGAGCCTACCTTTTGTGTGCCATGAATCATTATCCGACTCAGAGGGGTGATATTTAATTGTTCACGGTTCTCTTACTGGCATTCCTCTCCTCCTTGTTAACATTTATGCACCCAGTACAGACTCCTCTGAGTTTTTTCCATGACCTATTGACGCAGATGGAACGTTTCCATCCTGACCACATCCTGCTAGGGGGAGACGTCAATCGCACTTGCGTCCCACAATTTGATACCACCGGCACCGCCGAGGTCACTAAACCCCATTACACTTAGACACTGCACACCTTTCAGCTTACTGATGCGTGGCGCGCCCACAATCCTACCGCTGCAGAGTATACATTCTACTCCAGCCCCCATAATGTGTGGTTCCAGATTGATCATTGGTACAAGACCCCAGCCTGTTTCCCTCTGGCTTGTTGGGATCTCTCATCTTACCCGCACATTATCAGATCACTTCTCAGTGATAGCTACCCTTCGCATTCCAACCCAGACTTCCCCACTCTGCACATTATCAGATCACTCCCCAGTGATAGCTACCCTTCGCATTCCAACCCAGACTTCCCCACTCTGCACATTACACTTTCCCACAAATGCATTACTTGATGCAGTATTCTGCTTCAAAGTCCGCGACGCTATAGTGGAGTATTTCACTCTCAATGCAGGCACTGTTCAACAATATGCGACACTCTGGGATGCCTTCAAGGCCTATATCAGAGAGGTGTGCATTGTTAAGCATGCTGGGGTACTCCGTTCTATTAGGGGAGATCTCGAATTGAAAGTGAGCTAGAAGCGCAAGATCAGCAGGCTTTATCTGCCCCTACATCCCTAATCCCACCACAGAGAGCCTCCTTGGTGCGGGACTTTTGTGAGGCTGTCGATCGTGAGGGGGTATCTCAGCAAATACTCCACAGCAAGGTGTTACGGGGAGGGTGAACAACCTGGCCGCACGCTTGCGTGTCAATTAAGCCCATCGTATCTGTCCACCTATGTTACTGCTCTCCAGATGGATAATGTGGAGATTGCTGCAGGCACCCTTGACATCCTGTCCACTTTCATAGAGTATGGCTGATTTTCATATATGATGCGCACTGCCGCAACTGCAGCTGAACTTACTGATTACTTGGCTGAGGTCGCCATGGTGTGGCTCAAAGCTGGTCGCCAACAATTCCTGGCCTTGCCCGTCCGTGCAGAGTAGGTGTTCCAGGCTATTGACTTGATCAGCAGTTCAAAGGCCCTGGGGTCTGACGGCTTTACCAGTGCTTTTTTATAAGGTGTATAAAGAGGTTCTTGTTCTGCATTTACTCGAGGTCTACGCTGAGTCCTTTGATCAGGGTATACTCCCCCCTGCTATGCTTGAGGCAGTGTTTGTACTTCTCCTTAACCCTAGGAACCCCCCAACACTGCATCTCATATCCGCCATTGTCAGTATTCAACCATGACAATAAGATCCTAGCCAAAATCATCACCACTTACCTGTCCTTACTAATGGAAAGTGTAATAGCCCTCAAGCAATCAGGATTTGTACCCTACTGATACACTTCAAATAATTTGTGCACGGTTTTCACCATCCTTATTCGGATATCTCCAGACTTTCCCAGAGCTGTGGTTCTGCTTGATCCTGAAAAGGCTTTTGATTTTCTTGAGTGGCCCTTCTTCTATGCCGTACTATATAAATTGGGGATACCGTGAGGCATAAGGGAAGTTCTAACTCTGCTTTACATGTCCGCATCGGACTGAATTCAGGTTAACAGGGCACTATCTGGTTTATTTCCCTTAAACTGTGGCGCCCACCAAGGAAGTCCACTCTTCCCTCTTTAATTTATCATTTGTATGGATCCCCTTATGCGCCATTTTCAGACACGACATAGGCATAGGGGGCTCTGTTTTTTGCCCTCTTTGCTTCCCTCTATGCAAATGACATTCTGCTATAGTCCAGGACCCAGTAACCCATGTCGCCCCACTGATAGAAGATGTCTGCTTCGGTGCTTTTTCTGGCTTATTGATTAACTGGAACAAGTCTGAATTATTCAATCTCACTGACGCCACAGTACCCTACCAGCTCTATTATCCCTTAATCTGGAAAGAAGACTACTAAATACCTGAGTATATATCTTCACTAGTGCAGCACTGAAGTGGGTCGACGCAACTATGGCCTGCTGGGAGATAAGCTTGCTACTCAGGTTGAGCGATGGATAACCCTACCCCTGCTCCTGTCCCTTGCTGGGAGAGTTGCCATTATAAAGATGGTGGTTCTTCTGCGATTCCTGTATTTATTCTTAAACATTCCCATTGCTTTGACCAGCACTTCTTTTACTTGCTGTGTGGCCTCCTTATGAGATTGATTTGGGCAGGTAGACGCCCCGTGTACGTTATTCCACACTGATGCTCCCATTTGAACGCGGAGGCATTGGTGCCCTGGACTTCTATCTTTACTACCTAGTTGCACAAGCACATTTTGCTTACCATTGGTACCATCCTCACAATAGAGTCCAGTACCTTAGGCCAGAGCGATCAGATACCCAGTCGCCATCTCTTTCTGTCCTGCTCCCTAAAGGCCTCCAGAGAAATCCAGCATAAATATAGACTCTCCCAACAAACTGCTGGGCATGGACAAAGATACTCTGCTACCAAGGCTTTGATACCCTTTATTCTCAACACATTTCCCTGACTAACAGTCCCTGGCTCGCTGACTCAGCTTACTCTTGCTTCCCTCCAATTACACACAGTTGGTTAACTGTTTGCAGACTCCAGGCTCTGCTCGGCCACCAGTTACCGGACATTACCCATGTGGTTCGTGTAATGTCTGCCCCTTGACCAAACGGGTTGACCAATTGAATTTGAAATACGTAGGCACCTGGCATTTGAATAAACACACTAATAGCAATACATGGCAGTGTATTTATATGATTACGTCTCCCTGCAATCTACAGTACATAGGTATGACTACCAGACCTGTGAAGCAGAGAATTAATGAACACCGAAGTAACATCAGGTGTTCACGTATTACCACAAAATTGAGCTCCCATTTTTTGGAAGCAAATCATGGTCCGGACGATCTATGGTGGATAGTTCTACAGGTGCTGAGACACAATGATAGCAATTCCAAATATCTATTCCGCACGGAACAACGTTGGATTTTCATCCTCAAGACAAGTAGTGAGGGCCTGAATGATGAGATCCCCTGGTGCTCTCTATCACCTTAAATGGGTTACCATATACTGTCTTGTGAACTGAACAGACATCCATTTACAGGGGTTTACCACCAACTTGACTGCTCCTTCGACCCACTTTTCACTATTTCATGAGTTAATATCTCAGTTATCCTTGCTCTACGCCTTAGAGACATTTGACATATTTACAATTCAGGCACTACATGGATATCCTTTGGTTTATAATTTTAACCACCTTGTAACCTGTGGTTACTTTCATTTTTATTTTTACTGTTTGACTCCCTCTGAAGTGGCAATGCAGATAGGTTCTTAATTATAGGGGCCATGAGGACATTCTTAACGGCCCTTATTCATTCACCTATGTGTTTTTCCTATTGCTACTACCAGCAAGATGGCTGCCACTTTTTCCATTCGTTATATGTCTAAGTCCGATTTTCCTTTCCTTTCAGTAATCGGACCTCTCACCAATGAGTGAGAACTTCCGATGTCAATGTGACTTTTTGCACGCTGACACAAGTTATATTTAAACCCCCCGGGACACCGTGCGCTTATCTCCAGGCACGCGTCTCTGGGTAGGTTCAACTCGAAACTACAAGAAGTTTACAGTAAGTGCTCCCTCATCTACGTTCTTTTTCCTCGCGCTTGATTGAGCGCAACAGTTTTTCTTTTTCCTTTATCCTTTTTGCGCTCCACCGAACCTGGAAGGTGTTCCAGTATCAATTTTGTTCTGATTATTGAGATTGTGGACAGCAGTATTCCTTTGTATTAACTAGCGTTTGGCTTTTGACTCCTTAATAATACACTTTGAGTATTGATTGCTGATTGGCAGTATGTTTTACGGTGACAACACACTGTACTTAGTTTCCAACATAGCATTTTGATTGACCCATTTGTTTGTATTCTTGCTGGTCATGACATATTCCTGTTTGATGTATATTTAGATGACTTTACCAGTACTGAGAGTTACATGGAGTATCTGTATATCTATACTATGTGCAAAACAGCATTAGTTTTTAATTGACTCTCTGTTATGTCTGTTATCAATGCATTACGACATATTGTTTTGTACCTTGTAATTCTTCTTTGGTTTGAGACTGACATGTGCCTAAGATGCCTTTTCTCTACCAGGGGAGGGTAAGCTTTTTTATTATGCTGTTCACTGTACCACTTTTGTTGTCGGGGTTTGTGTATGTCAATCACGCCTCACACTTGACAGACACTAATGGTAGTTTAATGTCTTTACTTTATGCAGGGCGACCATTCGGCCAATTGACGGTGACAAGTAGTCCTCGGTCAGTAAGTGACTTTTTAGCACTTATTTTTCTTTTTTAGAAGTAACTATCTAGGTCCTGACGAAGTGCCAAGGGATCAATTTTTTGACCACAGAGGCGCGAAACATGTTGACCACTTTTTGTTAGGATTAGGGTACTCTACCTTCTCTCCTTTCATGGAGTACAATGGGACATTATTCCCTGTGTCTACTCCTCTAGTGCTTTTTTAATCTTGGCCTGTTCCTTTTCTCCTGAGGTATTAAATGATGATGTCTAAGGCTCAGAGCCAATTTAATCACTTCACTCTCCTACACTTATGTGTTTTTGTCAGTATTTTCTGCAGACTTATCCACACCTGCTGGAAGATCTTCAGTTGAGTACCACCACCTTGATTGGGGAGGTCCGCCAGACATTGCAGTGCCGGTCTGACGGGGAGATTGCCCAATGATGATACTCAGCATCCTAGTAGATGCTTGAGGGCTCTCCTGAAAATACTGGTACGCCTCTGTCATATGCTTTCTGCCTTGGAACAGTGTACTATTTTTTCTCTATAGGTTCTGCTCGGCCACAAACATGACAGAGGGGCATCAATCCTCTGCCCTGGACAGATTCACCCTGCACAGACTATACAGTACATTGCGCATTATAATGCCCACATGCCCTATGGAACCAAGGTACTTTACCCCATTGTCCTTTATCATTACAGCTTCTGACAAGGTGCTTTTAATTTCACATCTGTATTACTCATCCCTGCAACTCAGACCCAGTGGGCCGGAAAAGTCAAAGATCACCTGGGAGAGGGATTTGGGATGCTCCTTGCCAGACAAAATTTGGTATTATAGCAGCACTCAGGTCAAAATGGTATCGAGCATCCACAGTCATAAATTGCTACATTTTAAATTTATACACCACATATACACCACCCCACCCGCTCTCTATAGACTAGATCCTACATAGTCCCACCAATGTCCAAAGTGCAAGGCTGAACAAGCTAATGTCCTAAATTTGACCTGGGCCTGTCCTGCTATCTCTCCATACTGGGGTGCCATCTACTCTGCTCTGTACCGTATAATTAATCAAGAACTAACCCCTGACCGCCTTCAGACTTTGCTGGAGTATGTGAAACCACTGTTGAAGTCTACTCCGCACTTTGCTGCTATAGCACTACTGCTGGCTAAACGCCAGATTGCCTTGCACTGGGGTAGTGCTATCCATCCTACGGAGGCGGCCTGGCTTTGGGACCTCACCCACTGTGACACTACCAGTGAACTATACAACTCTTTACAACCTCCAGCTTCTAGCCCGAAGGATATATGGCAACCTCTAAGGACATATCTTCTACCCTGGCGACCGCCCCTCCTGTACGGACAATTAACATACCCCTATGCCAGACCACAGCCCCCGCTGCCCACTGACGGCCTTTAGTGCCCTGCATTACATTTATGTATTGCAATTCATCCCACTTCACAATGTAATATAGTTGGTCTGGTCTATTGTGTCTGATTGAATTGCTGTGCTCCTGCTAGCATTGTTTACATATTCATACTCAATGTGCTGTCTTGTTCTTCAGCAGCAAAAAGTCTAAAATAAAGTTTTTGAAAAATACCTTTGTTTAATGGCTGCAGTACATTGTTTGTGAATAGAGGAAGGAATAAACGTTGATTTAGAATAACGGTCTAAAAACGGATCCATTACAAGTTTGCAGTTACCCCCAATTATTAAATTGTCATAGTGATGGACATCAATTTGTGTGTATTAGTGGGCCAGAATGATTTGTCAAAATGTGTTGGAGCATGCAAAATTAACAATGGTTAGTGGTATATTATTTACTGGTAATTTCAACAGGAGCCAACGACCTAAAAGGTCAAATTCTTGTGATATTACTGTGACATTCAAAGTTTTCTTTTTTTTACAAAAAATTACAACAGCATCTGGTGAAGAAACGCATGGCTTACCCAATTGCAAACAAATTTCTCGGTTTCTAGTTGAACAATATGAGCTTCCTGTAATATAACAATGTCAGCTTTTAATTTGGATAAGTGAGGAAGTACTCTTGGTCATTTGATGGGAGAACCCAGTCCTATAACGTTCCAAGTAATTACATACAGAGTCATAGATAACAATTTATAACAAGATTAGTATACTCTACATATAAAAAGTTGCAAGACAAATCTATACTTAAATAAGAAGAAGAAAGAAAAGGGAAAAAGTAATATGTGGAAGAGTGGAAAGAGATATGATATAGGAAAGAGATTAATATATATCAGAAAAATAAAAAGAAAGAGGGAGAAAACACATCTACAATGAGGAACACAAGAGGATACAATCAACATACCGGGTAGCAAGACAAACGTTTGAGGATGGTGCGACCACAAAGGGAAGATGACATGACCAGAATCCAGAGGCAGCTGAGAGGGGAGGTAATCAAGACCACATATATGGGTATGTGTGATCATGAGACACAGAAGAAAGGAGTTACCTATGGAAGCTGGAAGAAAAAGAGGTGTGTTATGGTCTCATAAGGAACATGTAAGGCATAAATATGAAAAACATGAAATGGTATAATGAGTTAACAGTAATGCAGAGAATATATATATATATATATATATATATATATATATATATATATATATATATATATATATATATATACATATACATATATATATATAAATAAATATATATGTGTGTGTGTATATATATATATATATATATATATATATATATATATATATATATTGGCCGTCACCAGTAGATACTTATAGTTAGGACCATGTTTCAATAGAAAAAATGTTTTTTGACTTGCCCATATTTTTGGCACCAATTCACGAATCTTCCCAAAATTTTGAAAAAAGTGTGCCACTGATTCTTATTGTGCATGGAAAGTTTTGGGGTGATCCATTAAACAGGGGCTGAGAAAAAGCAGGGGTTCAAAAAATGTATGTTAATACCCATAGGAGTTTTGAACACAACTACAGCACAAACCGCTGGACGAAATTACACCAAATTTGGCAGAAAGGTAGCTTTCAGTAAGCAGATTACACTTTTTCTTCTTTGGTCCTTTCAGAGGTTTAAGAGAAATTAAAGGAAAACCAAATTTGGATATCTAGGGCAGCGGATCCATCATGTGCTTTCCCGATTATCAATGCGAATTCGCAATAGGGAGCCAACAAGAATGCTGTGGCTGGCTGGCCGCAACCTGACCCGAAAGTTGCGGCTGCCATTTTAGGTAACTGGACACGGTCCCCGAGGCTAAAAAATAAAATGAAAAGTGGCATAAGGGGTCAGTATGGAGGTACGCTGTCCACAGGACTGTGATAGAGGGGTCTTTGAAGGTGAAATTATGACCTTAAAATTGTTATTTTCACAACACGCAATATTCGCAAATATATCGCAATGCTCAGAGCAGCCCCCCATGTAAATATGTGATGAATTTTCGAATATCAGTGAAAAAAAATGTAAAAAACATTCACAGACCCATTCATCCACTGAATAATTCACTTTTAGAAACACTCAGACACTCATACCCTCACTCACAGACCCACTCAGAGAGTCATACACCCACTTTCAGACCCATTAAGCCACTCACGCACCCACTTACAGACCCACTCAGACCTTCATGCACCCACTCACAGATCCACTCAGACATGCACGTGCCCAATCACAGACCCACTCAGACCCTAACCCACCCACTCACAGACCCACTCAGACACTCATGCACCCACCAGCAGACCCACTCAACTACTCACGCACCTTCTCACAGATCCACTCAGTCCGTCATGCACCCATTCACAGACCCACTCAGACCTTAACGCATACACTGGAAGACCTACTCAGACACTGATGCACCCACTCATAGACCCACTCAGATGTAACAGATCTACTCAGCACCCACTCTCACACCCAAACACTATCACACCCATGCTCACACCCAGAGTCACCCTCTCACAACCATTCTCACACCCAGGGAGACAGACCCTGTGGCCAACACCCACGTGCACTGCAAGTCAGGCCCTGCCACCAACACCCACTGTGCACGGTCAAAGGCCGTGCGTGGCGGTGGTTGGATTAACATATAGGGCCTGATTATGACCAAAAGACCGCGGCAGCCATTTAGACATTTCCTCTGGGCCGGCGGGCGCTCTCCAAAAAGAGCGCCCGCCGGCCCAGAGGAAATGCCCCTGCAACGAGGACGCCGGCTCAGAATTGAGCCGGCGGAGTTGCAGGGGTGCGACGGGTGCAGTTGCACCCGTCGCGTATTTCAGTGTTTGCTTAGCAGACACTGAAATACTTTGCGGGGCCCCCAGGGGCCCCGCGGCACCCCCTACCGCCATCCTGTTCCTGGCGGGCGAACCGCCAGGAACAGGATGGCGGTAGGGGGTGTCCGAATCCCCCATGGCGGCGCAGCAAGCTGCGCCGCCATGGGGGATTCTAAGGGCAGCGGTAAACCGGCGGGAGACCGCCGGTTTGCCTCTTCTGACCGCGGCCGGGGCACCGCCGGCCTGTCGGCGGTGCTCCCGCCGACCCTGGCCCCGGCGGTCTTAGACCGCCGGGGTCAGAATGACCCCCATAGTAATGAAAATTACTTTCCATTAAAAAAACATAGAAATTCAATGAAGAAATAAAGGTTACAGGGACGTTCTTGTTAGGAAATAGAATTTAAAAAACGTAGAAATTCACTTAAAAAAACAAAGGTTGCAGGGCGTTATAGTTAGGTTCTGAATATACTCGTACAAACCATGGAAATTCAGCAGTTATAGTTATAGTTATTTCAAATAACTATAAGCGATTGTTGCATAAGCCAATGAAACTCATCAGAATTGTTTTTGTAAGTGGTAGTTCTGACATTTTCAGTGCCACTTTATCTACTGTGAACCCAATGTTTGTGAAATGGACATGTGGCAGAAAGTGCAAAGGCCTCAAGATCCATGAACAGATGACCACTTTGCTAGCCACCTTTGTGTGTGTTTGGGGTGGGTCATGGGACCTATTCCACTGAACATTGGTGCACCATTATGGAAAGTCAAAAGCCCCAGAAAATCTTGCCACTGATTGAACATGCGTAAAACTAAGGAGGGTGCATAGTAGCGTCAGATGTGACCATTACATTTGAAAATGCTCTACAACTGTCATACTTAGGCAGTTTCACGCTACTTGACCTATCTCTTAAATGCTAAACAATAATTTTGGAAATCTCTGGGTAGTACCTAGATACTAAAACTAAAAATGCTGGACACCTAAATTAAAAGATTATCTCCTCCAATTTCGTGTTGGGGCTGCTGTTAAAATGCAAACTGTAATATGTTTAGTATTCTATCTGACCTAAACCTCTCCAGGTTGAACCGGAAGGGAGTGTGCTGAAATTACCCCTTGTCATTTGCTTGACATAGCCTTGGACAGTCAGTGCACATGCTGGAATTTACTCCCGAGTACAGAAGCCAAGTACCGAACATTCCAAACCACTAATTATAGTGCCTGCAATGTTTCAGGTATCCAGTTCACTTTCTGTGCAGACTTGTTACAGCAAATATTAAGTTCATTTCATCAAACCATTGTTAAAAACAGTGTTTTTGAAAAAAAAATGACTTGTCAGAAGACAACACCCTCAACACTTTTGTCCAAAATATTATGGGATTTCGTTAACATCCATATTGTGCTTCCATGGACTAGAAATGTGTGATGGTCTCAGGTACATGTGTATGTGCAATCAGGATTCATAACATAAAAAATACTGTGACCCTCATTCTGAGTGACCTCGTAATTCTATTGCTACGTGCTATTAGGCATTGCGAGCAGGAAAGCTCAGAACTGGAAAATACAAACACTACGGAGAAATTCTGCAAAATGCACCGCACCCAAATACCAGTCAATTCAGATTAGGAGCCTATTAGTTTTAAGTCTGCACTTTTTGTCACTTATCATTGCTAAAAACAAACCGGGTATGTATGCAACATGAACATTTATAACAATCAAGAGATATCAGATAAAATAAATGCAATATCATATTTGGATGTATTAGTTACAATGAATAATGGAAAAATTGAGACTGAGGTATTGTTCAAGGAGACTAATCAGAATGATTTGTTGCATTTGTATCAAAGCTTAAATCAACTCTCCTTGCTAAATCATATACCACATTCTCACTTATTAAGGTTGAAAAGAATATATTCAGACAATGATGCCTTTAGTCAACACAAAGTACAGATGATTGGCACATTTTTAAAAGGGGTTATCCCAACCATAAACTAAGAGAAGCAGAAGCTAGAACATCTTTGATACAATAGCTTTAAGACCGCTACTTCTCTGGGTAAGAATTTGGACAACTCCCCAGCTTGTGATTTATAGGGACTCTCTTCTTGATCTTTTAAAAAGATCTAATATAGCCTCTATTCCATGGTTTAAGCATGTGTCAAGCTGGTTTTGCATTCAGGGGATGGGAATTATTGGGAGAATCCACAGGATTTAGGGAAGGCTCATAAACTGTCTCTGAAAATAGCTTATTGGTCTTACGTTAGGAACAACAATCTCCTGGGTACAACACACGGATGATTGACCAATGTATTCCTTGATTTCAAATGGTATCCTCCGTATGAGCCCTCTTTAGATCTCATCCCTGATTCTCTGGGAAAGAGATTGTATGCTCGTTTCAGTTATGGGTGTCTACCGCTATTGTCTTTTACTGGCAGTTGGGGGACACCATCCGTGTCCAACTTATGTCCAAGGTGCAATTATGCTCTGGAAACAATTGAACATTTTATGTTCTTCTGTCCAGTGTTTGTCGCCCCCCAACATAAGTGGATCCATCCAGCATGTCAGATGTTGGGTGTTAAACAATTTGCTATTGCCCTTAGGATTTTAAAGAGTGACATTTCTGTTATTTTAATCCATGCAGTTAGTAAATTCCTTGTGGCTGCATGGTATATACGGACTCGTCATTTAAAAACATTGTAACTTGCAATTTGTATGTCTCAGGGTTTGCACTGAGAGATCTTTTATTGGTTTTATTCTTAAAAATGGAAGGTATTCTCCTTTTACATTTTATTATACATTATTTATTTTTAAACTTTTTATTTTGTAATTTGTATTTAGAAGGAGTATTCTTTTGCTTTGATGGTTTTTTTATGACCAAATAAAGCTTGTTGTACTACTAAAAACAAAAAAAAGAAGCTACAACATATTCTAAGGACCGCAGAGCTTCGCCAGAAAGTAAAAACCCATGCTCCAATACATCCAAACAATGTATATTTGCAGCCCCAGAAATAAATGGATCATATTGAAAAACCGGTTGCTTTTGAGTAATGAGCCAGAGCTGAACCAAATTTTCAGCAACCTACCATTAATTGACTATTAACGTTCATGAAACATCCATTACATTTTTTAAACAAAGTTGACAACTCAGTTAACCACACGTTATGGCACCAAATTTTGTGGCAATTGTGGTAAATGTAACTACATCATAAAGGGTACCAAGATCTCATATCCATTCAAGGGCAGACAGATCAAGTTACATCTTTCGGCCACTTGTGATACCAAGAATGTTGTGTACCTATTGAAATGCTGGTGTGGGCCAGTTTATGTAGGAACAACAGAAAGGAAAACCAAAACCAGGTTAATTGAAAACAACATCAGAAATAAGAATCCTTCATTTACTACAGCTTTGCATTTTAATACAGCATGACACAACATCAGCTAATTGAAATATAGAGTACTGGAGGGAGTGTCATTGAAACGTGAGAAAATGACGGCTGTGAAGACTTTATTGCATCATGTTAGATATTGGGTTTTTGGTAGGCAGAGTTGTGCACCCTGTCCACGCAGGAACAGCAATCCTAGTCAGGGTAAGTCAGTTACGCACCATAAATTAACCTGCCCTCACCTTCTGATAGCTTGGCACAGAGCAGGCAGGCATAACTTAGGAAACAATGTGTTATATTTGAGCATTATTTGTACAACAAAATTTGTGTAGTATTTGTGCAACACTTAGAACAGTAACACAGTAAAAACACCACAAAAAGGCTCCACACCAAGTTAGAAAAATAGCTTATATTTTTATGAGTAAAGCAAGAGCAAAACAACAAAAATCCAATAAGTTGAAGTCAAGATATGAATTTTTAAAGATTGTCTGCAATTTTGGTGCTTAGAAGCTTAAAGCACCAACTCGGGCTATCTGGTTGAGCTAGATTGGGGTAAAGTCAAGAGTTCAGGCACCCCAAGATGGTGCCTGGGCCAGCTACAGGTATCAACCTTGTCCCGCTGAAAGAGTACAGTGTGTGGATGATTGTGTCCACATCGAAGATGAGCAGAGGGGGGATGCGAAGGTGATGCAACGATTCCAATTCATGCAGTTTGGGATGTGTCATTGTCTTGCAGTGCAGCCACCAATGTGATGTCCTCGAGCAGCAGTGCTGCATCAAACCCGTTGCAATGAAGGTGATGTGTCATTGTTGAGCAGTGCTGCCAGCACTGCATCAGGGCTGATGGTAATGCTTCGATCCTGAGCTGAGCAATAGGTTTGCAGTGTGCTTGCCCCCAGCGGTGAAGCGGCGGCATTGAGGCGAGATGCTGCGGCTCTGATCGGTGCAGTGACAGTGATGCATGTAGACTGCTGAATCAGCACAGGGAACTGACTTCCAAGGGCCAGGGCTGGATTTGCTCCACTTGGCAGGGCAGGATTCACAATTGGCAGAGTCCAGAAGCTTTAGCAGAGGTGATTGAAGTATTTGATGTCCCTGAGACTTCAGAACAGGAGGCAAGCCAGTAGGCCCTTGGAGTCAGTTTGGCTCTGGGGATTTAGAGATGCAGGTCCAGTCCATCTCACTCGTAGGCAAAGAGGGCAGTAGGCAGCAGGGCAGGTGCAGCAGGGCAAGCACAGCAAAGTGGAAGTACAGCTGAGTTCCAGCCGAGTGACAGTCCCTTGAGTGGTCCATACTCCTAGCAGAATGCCCTCTGGTCCAGGTGTATCCTGATTTGGTGGTATCTGAGGTCCAGTACTTACACCCAGTTGTGGCTTTGCAGTGGGGGAGGCTTCAATGAGAGGCCTGTGAAGTGCATAAAGTCCCTTCCCTTCCTACTTTGGCTCCAGACACACTAAATGGGGTAAAGCAGCCCTTTGTGACGGCTCAGGACCCAGCCCATTCAGGTGTGTCAGCTCCTCCCTCCCATCCTGCCCAGGATGACCCAACAAGATATTAATGGCCCATCAGGATGTGATGGCCCATCGACACACCTAAACTCCCTTTGAGTGTGGCTGTCTAGGGGGAAATACACAAGAGCCCAGCTGTCACCCACCCAGAAGACAAAAAGTTAAAAATAAGAAAATATAGACTTTCTAAAAGTGGCATTTTCAGACTTGTAACTTAAAATACAACTTTACCAGAAGTTGTGATTTTAGATTGTGAGTCCAGAGCAACCAAACTCGAAATATCTATCTTTTACCAATTGGACATCACACTTATAAAATGTAATAAGGTAATCGCAATGTTAATGTATGGCAGAGATAGTTTTTTACTACCAGGACATTTAAAACTAAAACCTACATGTCCAAATTTTTAAATACACAGCACCCTGTCCTTGGGGCTTTCCAGGGTCTACTTGGGGTTACCTATATGTATTAAAAAGAACAGTTTGGGCCTGGCAAGAAGGTTAACTTGCCAATTCAACATGGAATTTAAAACTGCACATACAGGCTCTGCAGTGGCATGCCGGAGACATGTTTAGAGCTCTACTAAAGTGGGTGACACTATCAGTACTGCAGTCACACTAGTAGCATTTAATTTACAGGTCCTGGCACATGTAGTGCACTTTACTAGGGACTTATCAGTAAATTAAATATTCCAGTTGTGGATAAGCCAATGTTACCATGTTTTCATCAGAGAGGACAGGCACTTTAGCACTGGTTAGCAGTGACAGAGTGCCCAGAGTCCTAAAGCCAACATAGTCTGGGGATGGCCCTGCAGAAAGGGCCAGGTCCAACAGATCAGGAAACTGCAAACTGATATTCAGAAAAGTCTTAATGACTGCATAGAATTCAATTGTTTTCTATGCTTTGATATTATGTGTTCATGTTTAATCCTGGGGCTATCTGTTTTATGTGTGGCACTACACAATGGTTTTATGGGTACACATGTTCCCTTCCTATTCATATCAGTATGTATGGAACCCATTTACATAGGAATATCAACACAGGTAAATGGGTAGGGTTTTTTCATTTTATTTGCAAGAACTGAGGACATTCTAATGTTGAGAAATGTACTTCTCCTCCAGACACTGCATGACCAACTGTTTTTGATACATCATTTACATGAGGCAAGTCCTGTTTCTATCTCCAAATAGGGATCTGATACGCAAGGAGGTCTCCTAGCTGGAACTTTGTATTTGTACACAGGAGTCTGAAGAGATAACTTGAAGCCTTCTTGATGGGCAAGAACAGAGGACACTATAATGCTGAGCAATGTTTCTCCCACAGACACTCCATTCAAACATGGCCGACATTTTTTGATACATCAGACACATGAGGCAAGCCCTGTTTCTAGCTCCAAACAGGGAGCTGATAAGTAGCAAGGTCTCCTAGCAGGGAGTATGTATGTGGAAACAAGAATTTAAGGACAGAACTGGAAGCCTACTTGTTGGGGTAAGTAAACTGAGAGAAACCACTCTGCTTAGTTTGACTGTCCTAGTAAAGGAAGGATTTTCTGTTTGCCTGCATGTATGTGCTGACTTACCATTGGGGTTGATATTGTTTTAGCCATTAGTTAAGAGGCTGCTCTCATATCACCATGTTTTTCTATTTGGGTTTACATCTCTCAGTTAGTCTGGTACTTGTGAAGGATGGATCGGGGTGCTAACTCAATGTTTTAATGAATACCATGTTTTTCGGATGCTTCATAATTGACTATTATGTAGTTACCAATATAAAAATTAGCTGCTATTCATATGGCTGCTTGGACATTAGGCGACCTTCATGGACACATACTTTAGGTTGTAGGACAGAATTTGATTTAAGTACATATTGATTTATGTAGTATTGATTGTAATTGATGATTATAACTAATGCTCATGTGCACGGATTTTGATTTAATTTGTTATGGGTTCATCTAAGCTTATGATTTAAAATTATTGCTGAACTGTACCACATACCAGATATTCAATTGTGTTATTGTTTACTTCTGATTTTGGT
This sequence comes from Pleurodeles waltl, assembly GCF_031143425.1. NCBI lineage: Eukaryota > Metazoa > Chordata > Amphibia > Caudata > Salamandridae > Pleurodeles > Pleurodeles waltl. The sequence goes on along the minus strand of NC_090437.1, from coordinate 79,172,800 downwards.
ACACTTTCCCCCTGACTAAAAGCGGAGCACATGATTGTAAATCCATCTGTTAATGATGGAACTGAAGTTGAAATTAAACACTAATAAAATGGATGATTTGTGAAAACTGGAACTTTTTTGTTACTAAGATGGATGGAATGAAACTACAATAATATTGATTAATATTAAAAGTGGATACCCCTTGCAGTACCTGAATTAGTGATTAAGAGAACACGTAGTTTTCTATACATGCATATAATGTTTGACTTTGCATGACTCCTGAATGCAGGGTGATACTCACAAACACACTAATCAGTGGAATTTTTTATTAACTATTTATAAATTGGAGTACATTGATGAGTGTGCAGGTTTTCTTCTAATTGAAAATCTTTAATTTACCAATATAGGGATCTAACATTGTTTGGAAGGAGACATCTCAAATGACTGACAATATTTATGAGAGACCAGCACATTTGAATACTATGATAATGATTACTGTTGCACTTTTGGGGTATATGCAGCATTTACATACAAGATAAAAAGGATTGTTGACAAGGGATTACATGAGATTATCTTTACTCTATATATATTTCCATGGTCTCTATTACAGGTGGTCCTGTTTCAATCTGATCTGCTTGCTTGCCCTGTGTTTTAAGAACTATATTGATAGCATATATACTCATATATATATAAAAAATCTATACTTTTTCACTTTTGCCCTCTGCTGCCTTTTGTATTGTTGTTGTCTTTTGGAGAACACGGAATAAGGCATCCCGAAAAAAACGTTCAAGATTTGATACAGCGTACATTGCCCTCTTTTGCTATGGCAGGGTGAACTACAAAAGATAAGTATAGTGTCAGTGTCAGCTGTCCTTGTGAATGCATGAGATTTGGTAAGCTCACAAGGCACTGAAAGCAGTTGACTACTTAGGTCATCAAGTTTGACACATAAAGACTTAATGATGATTTCAATGTAATGTTTATAACTATGCCATTACACAAAAGCTAATAAACTGGGATGTCCTGCAGTGGGTGTCATTTTAAAAATTGTGGGTTTACCCTAGCCAAAATATATGATGTTTTTTTCTTCATACATGATAATGGACTCACTGAGATTGGGGACCCCAGATAATAGTTCAAGTCTCAGTGTTTTATGTCACCAATAACTTTGCAGGTGTTAGATAAAATCATATTAAACTGCCGTATTAATTTCTACTTCAAGTGCAGTATGTAGAGATGTTCTCTTTGTGTAACATATTATGAGACCTCTTAGGTTAAGTCACTTCATCAAATATCTATTTGGTTTGTGCTTAGTCCTTGTAGTTTTACAGTCGGAGGGTAGCATAAGTAGGAATATAGATGAAATAATGTTGTCTCCGAGATCCGTGTTTTTAAAAAAAGCCCAGATGGAATCAAAGACCCTAAGGTGGGCATTTTGACTTTGGTGGTAAAAACTGCCTACCGCCGTGGTGAAGGTCGCCAAAATCCCGCCACCGCGGCTACCATCCGTCCACCATAATATGAGCACTGCCAGAGTTCAGCCACAAGAAGGGCAGAAATCCGGCAGTGTTCATGGTGGCAGACAGTGGTAAGGTGGCATTACTACCACCATCACCGCCACACCAGTAGAACGCCACCAGCCGGATCATGACCTGTGATACGGCCTGGCTGTGTTCTGCTGGCGGGGCGCTGCTGGTGGGGCGCTGCTTGCGGTAGCAGCGCCCCTTCCCGCTCCTTGCAAGAACACCTCCTCGACAAAGGTAAGTCGGTGGTGGGTGTTGTGTATGTGTGTCTGAGTGTGTATGAATGTGTGAGTGAATGTGTGACTGCGTCTGTGAGTGTTCTGTTGTTTGCGTGGTTGTATGCATGTGAGTGAATGCGTGTAAGAATGGTGCAGTGAGTGCCTGTCTGCATGTCAGTATGAATGTGTGTAAGAATGTGTGCGAGCATGTCTGGAAGTATATGTGTATGAATGTGTGTATGCCAGTGTGAGTGATTAGGTGTGTGCGTGGTGCATGTCTGTGGGTGTGTGCGTGTAAGGGGGTTAGGGGGTGAGTGAGAGGATCAGAGTGGATGTGGGGTGTTTGGATCGGGGAGGGGGTGCATGTGAATGTCGGGGCTGGGGGTGTTCCTGTGTGTATGGGGGTGGGGCTTTGAATGGAGAGAGGTAGAGGGTGTCAGGTGTGTGTTGGGGGGGTGGGGTAGCCACCTACTGGTGACAGGGAAGGAATTACCTGTCACCAGTAGGGCCTACCGCCATGGTTTTCGTGGCATTGCTAACGCCATGAAACTATGGTGGTAGGCAGGGTCATAATGCCGCTGGTGGTACTGTGCCGGCCACTGGGCTGGAGATTGATTTCTCCAGCCCGGCGGCTTATACCACCATGGCGAAGAGAGGAGAAGTGGCGGGTTGACTGCAGCCAACCTGCCAATCTCATAATGTGGCAGTATGTACCGCCAGCCTGTTGGTGGTACTACCGCCACATTTACACTCACTGCCGGGGTCATAGTGACCCCCTAAGTGTCTTAAATTGAATCCTCTTGAAGTAGACAGCATCAATAATGCCAGTATGTGGCATAATGTCTGCCCCACCCCCAGGGAAAATATTCTGGGAACAGGTGTCCAAGACCCTATGGTTCACACCCCAGCACCTTAGCTAATCAAAATATGAATGCTTCTAGAAAGTATGCTTGAAGATCAGGTAGCGAAAACCCACCCTCCAGTCATGGCCTTTGCAACAAATGTATACTAGCCCTGGGCTTTATATACCTGCAATTGAATTTCTGCCAAGTGACCTCGACCGCGGAAAAGAACCCTTTGCGGGAACAGGGGAATACACCAAAACAGATATAAATAATGAGGGAGGAAAATTATTCTGATCAAGCCGATGTGAAGGTGGTGCCACCTACTAAATACCTCCAGAGCGCTGGGTAGGAATGTGCCAAAATTAAGCTCAGTCACTTCTTCCATTTCTAGAGATACCTCGACCCCCAGATAAGTAGCCAATTTGACCCATCTTCTATTATTCTGAGAAGGAGCAACATTAGCTAGTATTAGGGTCTTATCAAGGTTAAGTTTATACCCTGGGATAGCCCCATACACACCCGCCATGCGTTCAATGCCAACTAGGGAGTCCTGAGGGGCAGCAGTTAAAATAGTAATATCGAACGCATGAGTGAGAACTTTGAGCTCCTATTCATGGATCCGTGGCAGAGTGATGCCCCTAGATTGCTTCAAGGCTTGAACATGCAGTTCAATATAAAGAGTGGAGAGCAAAGGTGAAAGTGGACATCCCTGACAGGTACCCCGATTAATCTGGAATATGTCAGTCAAAGAACCACGACATGAGACTCTGGCCCTGAGATGCTGGTAAAGCTGTTGAACCCTAGCACTGTAGCGTGGACCAAGTCCAGAAGCCCCCATGATGGCACATAGGAAGGGCCATGGAACACAGTTGAAGACTTTTTCGGTATCTAACATTATCACGCTGACTGAGTTTCTCAGAGCACAACAAGCATCCAGGGATATGATAACGGCATTAACATGAGCAGTACTGTTGCGCCCTGTGACAAAACCATGTTGGTTCTCATCGACAAGATCAGAGATGACCACAGCAAAGCCTATTAGCCAAGATCTGGGTATAAATCTTGGATTCAGTGTTGATCAAGGATACGGGCCAACATGAGACAAAAATAAGCATATCCTTCCCTTTTTAGAAAAAATGACAATGTTAGTCTCAACTGGATCGATCACAATATCACCTTGGAGATTCTTGATCCCAGAGATAACACATGCATTTTCTTTGTTGCAGACCCAAAAGGATAGTGCCCGGCCCATTTCCTCACTATTTTCAAATCGAGGCATTTGTTTGGCCCTGGTCTTCTTCATAGCATATGCTCCCGAAAAGAGGCTTGGGATAGCACAAACTAGTCTATCAACGATGCAAATGCCCCCCAATCTTAAGCGATTGCAGTGCTGACCATAATATATTCTAGGTGAGTGAGAATAAGCCGAACAATAGCCTCAAATTGAGCAGTCTGCTGCTGGCGGTTGGAGAAATATTGTAAGGTATGACCCCTACAGAAGGCTTTGAAAGCTTCCCAAACTGTAAGGAGATTAAGCTCAGATTACACGCCAAAAAAGTACTTGCCTTCCTACCCAGGGAATGGATAAATGCATCCTCCAAGAGGAGTTTCTGATTGAATGTCCATGGCCGAGGCTTCAGATTAGAAAATGCACCCTCAACTTTGATAAAAAGAGACAATGAATTATGGTCCGAGATAACTCGAGGATTCAGAGAAATACTAAGATAAGACAAGAGAGTGTGGCTAACTAGGAAAATGTTGATCTGGGAAAAGGATTTATGTGGAGCAGAGAAATATGCAAAGCCATGTTCACTCAGCCAACAGTAGTGCCAGATATCGACCAGCACACAGGATTTCATGACAGATAACAAGGCAGCCCTGGCCTGTTTCTGCAAACAACAGGGGAAGGTAACCCCCCTACCACGATATGAAAAATCCACTCATGGGTTAAGACTCACATTAAAATCACCACAAACTTTAAGGGGTTCCGGCCAATGATGTAACTCAGAAAGCAAACTATTAAAGACCGAAGGGTCATAGATATTGGCCCTGTAAAGTACACATAGCTAAAAGAGCAGTTTATCCCACCTGACTGCTGCAATGAGCCATCATCCACCATTGTCAATGCAGTGGTTAACAAGTATCCAGCACTTATCCCGAGCCAATAATGCAATCGCTCTCGGGGAGAAAGAAAAGCAGGCCATAACCAAGACCTGATACCCAAGGTCATCCAGGAGAGAGGCCTGTGATTTTGCAAGATGGGTTTCCTGGAGGCCAACCAGATGCAGCCGTAAAAAGCCGTTAATATTCCATGAAAGGATATGAGTCTGCTGGTCAAACCCCCTTGCTAACTAGCCTTTGGCATACACAATCAGGCATCCAACACCCCCTGTTGAAGAACAGCACCACAAGATCATGTTTAGCCCCAGTTGTCCTAGTCACAGGTAGTCACCTAAGACCTAATTTTTACTTTTTTGCACTAAACCCCACCCATAGAGAAAATCCACAGAACAAATGTGACCCCAATGACGCTCCCACCCCTTCCAACCAAAGACCAACCCCCAACCTTCTTTGAAGCACACAGCCCCAAAACAAAGCCCAAAGGAAGGGCAGCCCACCCCCCTCCACCAATGAGAAGCCACAGGCGCTCAAAACCCCAGACAGAGGAAAGAAATAAGCAAAGAAACACCCAAAAAGTAGAGATTAGAGCACACCAAAGCCCAGTACCTCCAATATTAATCACTATGAGTGTCATTCTGACTTTGACGGGCGGCGGAGGCCGCCCGCCAAAGTCCCGCCGGCAGAATACCGCTGCGCGGTCAAAAGACCGCCGCAGTAATTCTGAGTTTCCCGCTGGGCTGGCGGGCGAACGCCAGAAGGCCGCCCGCCCAGCGGGAAACCCCCTTCCATGAGGATGCCGGCTCCGAATGGAGCCGGCGGAGTGGAAGGGGTGCGACGGGTGCAGTTGCACCCGTCGCGATTTTCAGTGTCTGCTTGGCAGACACTGAAAATCTTGGTGGGGCCCTGTTAGGGGGCTCCTGCAGTGCCCATGTCATTGGCATGGGCACTGCAGGGGCCCCCAGGGGCCCCACAACACCCATTCCCGCCAGCCAGGTTCTGGCGGTCAAAACCGCCAGAGCCAGGCTGGCGGAAAGGGGGTCGGAATCCCCATGGCGGCGCTGCCCGCAGCGCCGCCATGGAGGATTCCCCAGGGCAGCGGGAAACTGGCAGGACACCGCCGGTTTTCCGTTTCTGACCGCGGCTGTACCGCCGCGGTCAGAATGCCCATGGGAGCACCGCCAGCCTGTTGGCGGTGCTCCCGCGGTCGTTGACCCCCTATATGTAGCCAGATGGAGATAGGCCAATCTGAAGCAACAGGCTGCCAGCCCCCTGACCCAGACAGAAATCCATAGACTAGAAATATAAGAAAAGCAATTGAGGAGAGGGAGCCGAGCATAAATAGACAACAAAAAGCGTAAGTTCTAGCAAGACAAGAGTGGTGGCTTAGCTGCTTGACCACTCAATACCACTCAATAACTTCTTCTGAAAACAAGATAAAAAGATAAAAAGTAGAGAATACAGGGTATTCAGCCAGATCCATTAGTCCCCTTGCTCCCGCCTTGCCACTTAGTCAACAGCTCTTTGATTTTCAAATCTTAAAAACACAAATATGTTTGCCTCTCAAATTGAATATGCAAAGTTGCAGGCCAAAACAGTGAGACTGAGGCTGTAAGCTGTTTGAATACCAGGATACGTTCTTCTAACTGCCCACACTGAATCACAGTCTTGTGACAAAAGTCAGATCGTACGAAGAAATCCACATTGGATGCCTTCACTGGAGATCTGGGGTGAACTGCACAGAATATCTCTTGTCGGAGCAGGAAATTACCACAAATATCAAGATGACCTGTGGATAGCGAGGATTGATCCCTCCCATGGAGGATGAAATGGAAAGCGATGGGCTCTCTGAAATATGCAGTCGCCCAATACAGGGAAAGCCTCCCTAAGCAGTAAACTATGTAGCCTCAAGGATCACCCCCCTCTGCTCCTTCTGGAATGGCCAAAGGCCTGAGGTTTCTCCGGCGAGACTGGTTTTCCAAGTCTTCACCCCATGATAAGAGTGTGGTCATCTGACATTCTTGTTGGGAGATCTGAGTCCTAACTGCACTAACAGTAGTCTGAAGGTTTTCTGCACTTTCTCAACTTTCCCCAGTCCTAGATTAAGCATGTCCATGTTTCTCGAAAGTTTCCTCAGGACCACTTGTGTCTTTAGGAGAGCCGTTTTAAGTGCCAATGAGTCCTTACAGTACTCTTCCCCATGTTGGAGTAAAAGGTTGTAAATGGCAGCAAGAGTTGGAGGATCAGACATCAGTAAGAGGCATGGCAGAGGAGACAAGCAATGAGGAAGGGGTGGCCCCTGGATTCCACTGGTGTGGGGATAGAAGCAGGTGAAAGAGCATCGCTGAGATCAGAAACAGGAGGAAGAGGATTAGTTGGAGTGAGTTTGGTGCCCTCAGGATCCCAAAGCAGGTCTTCCTCCAAAATAATTGTAGGGTCTGAAGTACCCTGCACAAAGACCTTGGTTAAAAGATCTTCCATATTTAAAAGCCATGGAGCCAGAGTCATTCACCTCATGCTGTTCCCTGTTTGAGCTTATTTCAACTGATTTACAATATCTTAAGGGCTGGATCTTAAGAGTAGGTGGTCCATATTTTTTAGAGTTTCTAAGTCAGATCCTGATTCCAAGATACTCCTGGACTCGGAGTGACAGAAGAAATTCTCTGGTGGTTCCATCAGAGTAGGTCTAGAAGCCACCTCCTCAGGTTGAAGCTGCTCACCCCTTGGTCGACTAGAGCCAGGCTGGCAGTATGCTGAGAGCGTGGGACCCACAGCACTGCCAGATGTAGTCAGGTGCTGTGTCAACAACATCTGGATGGGTGGCAGACTCTCCATAAAAGCCAGTCTTTCACCTGTCAGGTTGCATGGGAGCAACAAACTCATCCAGGGTCCTCTGAAACAGGACAATTAACAGGTGGTGTGTCAGAGAACTAAGCAGCACCCAGATGCACTGACCACGTGAAAGACCCATCCAGTCTGGATACCAGGTTGCTGCCTCCAGTAGAACCAGGAGGGAGGGCAGCCATTTTTACTCACATGGATCCCGATGGGAGAGCTCCTCCTAATGCCTCAGGCTGCATTAGCGTCCTTTGACCTCAATTCCCTTAAACATGCCTAAAGTTTGGGGTGTCCGAAGGCCTCTAAGGTCTCAAGCAGATCCTCCCCACACCCCGGCAGTAGCCGGACAGTTTTTTTTATTAACCTAGGATGCCCCAGTGCACACTTGGGGCACCCAAATTTTCTTTTTTTAAGTTGGTTGCCACAGTGGGAGCCCCAAGACCCCGTGGCATCTGCCAGCTGGCAAACCAGCACCCATCCGTGGTGCGTGGAAGCTGGCTGTTAGTTTACTCCCTCCAAGGCACAAACAGTATTTTTTAATGACCCTGCTGGGCTGAAACAAAGTTGTTTTCCCTGCTCGAGAGAGAGCATGCAGGAAATAAAGTTTACATTCCCTACCTATGCTTTCCCAGACAGGGAACACAGCAGGGGATTTAAGACACTGCTTTTGCGATGCCATTTAGTAATGTCTGTGGGCACGTTATTTTAGCAACTAGGCCCGCTGTCTGTGCCCTTTAGTCTAGTAACATTTAATTTAATTTTACTTTACTGCATTGTTTTAGGAACAATCACATTTGTGGTGATGTTTTATTTTCCTTTATCTTGCTGTCCTTTCACTTAGGAAAGTATTTACATTTCTTAGCAAAATATTCTTTCACTTAGTGCTTTCTCCAAGGCTGCGATGAGATAAGATTGCCAGCACAAGTGGTACACCACATCTCTAATATTTCACGGAAAATTATGTATTTTTACTTGGGGACACTTTTCTCAGAACACTAGCTGCTTTATTATAAAACATCTCTCTGTCCTCTGCACTTTAGAGGGAGGTTTAGCCAGATGACCACTACTGCATGCTGTCAGACTTTGCTACAGCAGCTCGCTGAGACTATCGGTTCCCTGGCCTATATGGGGATGGTGTCCCTATAGATGACAGGGTCCTTCAATACTGTCATACTCTGGTATGGGGGATAATGTCTTCCCGGGCAGTCCTGACAGGAGGATTAGGGCTTATCCTGCTGTACTCTAACATAGAATATTAGTAGTATAGGTAGGAATCACACATCTTGCATAGTGACAGTATGGTGTGACTTTTGTGCTTCACTTTTCGTATTACCATTGTGCTCCTAGTATGTCTCATCATCCTAATTATTGCATTTCTTGTTATTTTATTTAGGACACAGAGGGGGTCATTCCAACCCTGGCGGTCAATGACCGCCGGGTTGGAGGACCGCGGGAGCACCGCCGGCAGGCCGGCGGTGCTCCCAAGGGCATTCCGACCGCGGCGGTAAAGCCGCGGTCGGACCGGCAACACTGGCGGTCTCCCGCCAGTGTACCGCCGCCCTTTGGAATCCTCCAAGGCGGCGCAGCTAGCTGCGCCGCCGAGGGGATTCCGACCCCCCCTACCGCCATCCAGTTCCCGGCGGTCCGCCCGCCGGGAACCGGATGGCGGTAGGGGGGGTCGCGGGGCCCCTGGGGGCCCCTGCAGTGCCCATGCCACTGTCATGGGCACTGCAGGGGCCCCCGTAAGAGGGCCCCTACAAGTATTTCACTGTCTGCTTGGCAGACAGTGAAATACGCGACGGGTGCAACAGCACCCGTCGCACCTTCCCACTCCGCCGGCTCGATTACGAGCCGGCATCCTCATGGGAAGGGAGTTTTTCCCTGGGCTGGCGGGCGGTCTTTTGGCGACCGCCCGCCAGCCCAGGGAAAAACTTAGAATACCGTCCGCGGTCTTTCGACCGCGGAGCGGTATTTCGGAGGGGGGAAGTCTGGCGGGCGGCCTCCGCCGCCCGCCAGACTTGGAATGACCCCCAGAGTTTTCAATAAATCTTATTGAACCATTCTCTGCTTCTGTTTGCCTCTGCAGGTGTGAGACGAATGTAACGTAGAGAAAAGGATGAGATCTGATCTACCACAATTTCCCTGAGAACTCACAATATCATGCGCCTGGTTGACAAAAATCACCATTTCTCTTGGGCATAGGTGAGGTGCTGCTGACTGGTCGGAAAGAGATTAGGCCGACAGTCGTCACATGGTGTGGTATCGAATTCAGTTCCCCACAATTCAGGTGATGCTGCCACCCAAATTCAGCAGCCTCATTGGTACAATGAGAGCCAACATGACATGTTACTTTATGGGCCTGAGGGATGGTGTCTCTGGCGCTGTTGTATGAGAGACGCCACATGCCCCCCTCCCCAGAATTAAAAGCTCAGCCTCTAGGTTTGAGTCTCCACGGCCTCTATGAGTCTAGAATAGGGGGACCACATGCCCCCTCCAAGAAAAAAACTATCGACCACTGGTGATTGGCTTCCCCGGGTCCTAAGAAGGTTAGGTGAAGGGAGCTGCATGGCCCCTCTCCTTGTAAAGAAAACTGGCGATGGGGGTGGGGTCCCTGATGTCTAAAAATGGCTCAGGGAGGTGGGCTGCACACCCCCTCACCTTTGTTGATAAACACACTGACCTCCGCAGGCCCTGGCCCACCACAGGAGGCTTAAAATTGAAATGGACACCTGCCTTTTTTATTGGATTCACAGATCCTCCAATAACTTTTTGGCCTTGTTTTTTTTAACAATTGGTTTTGGCCCCAGGATGGGTGGGCATGGTACCCCCATCCTGCCCATCTACATGCTAGGTTTTGTTTACAGTTTTGCAGTCCCTGAATCTGAAAATGTCTGCCACATATTTGTTGATGTGGTGGCAGCTAATAAAATTTAAACTTTAGATGTGTGTAATCCACTGTTGCTTCACAGAACGATATGTGATGTATGCATACATATTAAACCTTAATTCCTTTAAAACTATTGAACAATCTTGTGGACCCTTAAACAAACCCTTACTAGGATCCCAACCAGATTTATTTAAAAACACCAACTACTTAGGATCCAATTTGGGAATATATGCCACCTTACATCTCAGAGTAGGTCTCGAACAATCTAACCTCAACCTCTATCCATACCTCTTTTGGCATCTCAAGCCTGATCTATTATTCAATATACTGAGCCATATGGTTTGCTGGGGTCCACTGAGTACATAAAAGAGGCAGAGCAAGGAGAGGATCAAACATGTCTACTCAAAAAGATTCAAATAATCCTTTGATTTCAACAAAATTTCTGATGTTCCTCCTTTGTCAATACTTTTTCATCTTTTTTTCCTCCTGATTCTCTAGATCAGAAGAGCAACTTATATCAACATCTTGACTACTATAAGTTTCATCACAAGCAACCACTTTGTGACCACTTTTTCTGGCCTTCTCTATCGGGTCTGCCATAAACATAAATAAAATAACTATTTCAAAACACCTCTAAACATGTCTGAATGCAAATTGTCAAATGATCACTAACTTATTCAACACCTACAAGCCCGGTGACTAAAGTGTTTTCTCACTGTAACTCACAAATATTCTTTACCCACAAAATGTTCCCAAATTTGGTCACTGCCATCCTCCTTACACTATTTTACAGAATCCCTTAACAAGTGGCCACCACACACATCTCTTATATACTCTCGTAGGACAGCCTGAACTCACTAAAATAACTCTGGTCACCCACCTGTAATTGGCCTAGAGCAATCAAAAGCTTTGCTTTGTGGCAAACAAACAGCCTTTCATCTCTGTGATATACACTGTATTCTCAAAAAAGCAGCAGAAGCCAGACAGCCTCACTTCCTTTCAAAGTAAAGACTCAAGAGCCAACAACTGTTTGTCCCATGTAACTAAATAATTACAACTGTTACCTGATATGCACAACCCATTTCCTTTACTAATACCCCTATGGTTTATAAAGGATCATATTTAAGAACAAAACTGAATAAACTTGAATGTTAATTCATTCTCAACCCCAAACAACAAAATATATATATATTCCATGAAAAATCTAAACAAAAGCAAAAGTGCAAAATTAATGTTTTGAACTAAAACAAATATAGAAATTCAGCTATACCTAGCAGAGCTAACTATAATTTGTGTCCCCGCAATGCAATGCTTTTGACCTCACCTATCACATCACTCATGCCATGTTCTATGACAGTATTTATTACATCACTGATGACATCTCAAATGACAGTTATGAGCCGGCCCCTGGTGATGTGGTCCCTGGGGCCTTGAAAGAATCAAAGGGGGCGCCCTTCTCCCTTTTCATTTAAGTGATGGCCTTGGGGGATGGCCCGCACCCTTTATTTTTAATACTACCCCAAGGGATGGGGTTGATGGGGCCTTCTTAGGCTTTGTGAAGGCCATTTGGATTTTGGCCCAGGGCATGGGATCCCAGGGGGCCTCCTTAGGGACGGGGGGCATGTGCCCTCCTCCCACTAATTAACAAATTGAGCCCCAGGAGATGGAGTCCCTGGGGCCTTCCCCATTATATTATTTTCTTTTTTGGTTCAGAGCAGGGGACTAAGTCCTTGAGTAATATGAGGGCTCCAAGCAACATTTTTCTCATGTTGCTTGCAGCGAATCAGACTGCTCGCTTCCACTGGAGTCTGAGTCCTGGGAGATTGGTGTGGCTGAAGGGAAAGAAAAGTCCCTGGGCCAATCAGAAAGCTAGAGTCCTTCAAACCCAACCATCCAGATATACAAATATATTTGAAACTTAATTTCTCAAAAACTCCTGAACTGACTTACACCAAATCACAACAAGCACAACCTGAGAATCAAGATCTTGGTGTAATTCCATTCAGCAGTTTTTGCAAAAACGTTTCTGTTAGAAATGGGGTCTCTACTTGGCAGTCGGTTTGCACCCTGTCCAAGTAGGGACCCTCACTCTAGTCCGTATAAGGGAGATGCCCACTCAGATAGCCCCTGCTCACCCCCTTGGCAGCTTATCTCATAAGCAATGTGTAAAGCATTTGCACATAACATACATTAGTAAGTGAAAATACTATAAAAGGACACCACACCAGTTTTAGAAAAATAGCCAATATTTATCTGTGTAAAACAAGACCAAAACAATAAACATCGAACAGACAGTGTTAAAGATATGAATTTTACAAGATTTACTCACAAATACAGTTCCTTGAAGTCAATAGCTCCATCTGGGGCTATCACGCCGTCGTGATCAACAAGACCAAAAGTTCAGGCCAGCTGCAGCGTCGCGGGCCAGCTACGGTGTCAGGAGGACCTGCAAAACAGTACCTTTGGAATTACAGGATGCTTTGATCCCCGTGGTGAGCTCCGGAGAGCGTTGTCACTGATGTCGCATTGTAGGTTCCGGAGTCAGCGCAGTGGTCATCAGGCCCTTGAAGTCACACGTGTTGCAGATCGAACTCTGGGCTGATGAAGTCAGGAGTGCTGCCGTTTATGGTGTCAGGACTGTGGTGTGAAGCGGGACGATGTGACGTGCGGTTCCCACAGGTCACAGTGCAGGCAGCGGCTTGGTGACAGCATCCAGCGGCGTCGGTGAGACCAAGGCTGCAGTGTGAAGCAGGGTGGTGCAACGTGCGTCCCCAGGTCACTGTGTAGGCAGCGTAATTGCTGAAATGCTGTTGCCGGTAAGCCCAAGCCAGCGGTGTGGGACGGGACAGTGCTTTGTGACCCTCACGAGCGGTGTCCACAGGCCACAGTGCGGGGAGGGATGCCTGATTGGAGTCGATGATGCTGGCGTCGGTGGACCGGGGCTGCAGTGCGGGACTGGATGGTGCTTTGCGTACCTCACGAGAGGTGTCCACAGGCCACGGCGCAGGCAGCAGCGCCGGTGTCAGCAGGAGCGGCATCGTGGGAGATGCCAAGGCTGCGGTGTGAGCAGGCGATGCCAGAGTGAGGTGCCCACGGGTCACAATGCGACCAGCGGCTCAGTGGAGTCATCTGATGACGGCATCGGTGAGACCAGGGTCGAGGTGCGAATTGTGGCAGTGCGGCTCCATGCAGCGTCAGCAGGTCACGGTGCGACCAGCGGCTCAGTGGAGTCATCCGATGACGCGTCGGTGAGACCAGGGTCGCGGAGCCAAGCAGGGCAATGCGGCTCCATGCTGCGTCAGCAGGTCACGGTGCGGGCCAGTGGCGTCGTTGACAGCGTCGCAGTGGTTTTTCTCCTTCAACAGGTCCCAGTGCTGTAGGAAGTTGAAACTGAAGTCTTTGATATCCATGAGACTTCCAACAGGAGGCACGCTCTACTCCAAGCCCTTAGAGAACTTTCTCAAGCAGGATACACAGCAAAGTTCACCCTTTGCACTCTTTTCAGGCAGAAGCAACAACTGCAGGCCAGTCCAGCAAAGCAACACAGCAAAGGGACAGTCCTCATCCTCCAGCTCTTCAGCTCTTCTCCTTGGCAGAGGTTCCTCTTGACTCCAGAAATATTCTCAAAGTCTGGGGTTTTGGGTCTTCTTCTTATACCCCTTTCTGCCTTTGAAGTTGGCAAACGTCAAAGCAAAGTCTCAAATGTTTGCAAGATCCTTCCTTGTCCAGGCCAGGCCCCAGACACACACCAGGGGGTCAGAGACTGCATTGTGTGAGGGCAGCCACAGTCCTTTTAGGTGTCAGTGACCATTCCTCCCCTCCCTTCTAGCACAGATGGCTCATCAGGATATGCAGCCTTTGTGCCACTGTGTAGAGAAGAGGTGTGAACAGCCCAACTGTCACACTGACCCAGACGGGCAATTCACAAACAGGCAGAGTCACAGAATGGATTAAGCAAGAAAATGCCTACTTTCTAAAAGTGGCATTTTCAAACTAACAATCTAAAAACCAACTTCACTAAAAGATGTATTTTTAAATTGTGAGTTCAGAGACCCTAGACTCCAAATGTCTATCTGCTCCAAAGGTAATCTGTACTTTACAGCCCCGTGTTAACCTATGAAAGAGATAGGCATTGCAACAGTGAAAAACGAATTTGGCAGTATTTCACTGTTAGGACATGTAAAACACACCAGTACATGTCCTACCTTAAAAATACACTGCACCCTGCTCATGGGGCTATCTAGGGCCTACCTTAGGGGTGCCTTTCATGTATAAAAAGGGAAGGTCTTGGCCTGGCAAGTGGGTACATTTGTCAAGTTGAATGGGCAGTTTAAAACTGCACATGCAGCCACTGTAGTGGCAGGTCTGAGCCATGGTTACGGGGTCACTAATGTGGGTGGCCCAACCAGTGCTGCAGGCCCACTAGTAGCATTTGATTTACAGGCCCTGGGCAACTCTAGTGCACTTTACTAGGGACTTACCAGTAAATCAAATATACAAATGATGGATAAACCAATCAAAAGTATAACTTCTATAGGGAGCACTTGCACTTTATCACTGATTAGCAGTGGTAAAATGTGCAGAGACAGTAAACCAGCAAAAACAGACCTGAACAAATAGGAGGAAGAAGGCAAAAAGTTTGGGGATAACCCTGCAAAATGGGCCATTTCCAACAGCTTCTAACAGAAGTCTAGGGAAAATGCATGAGATTTTTTTAAGTGATTACTTGGAATAACTTACCTGGTGAATTTCAGTGGTTTTGTACTTTAACGATGTCATTTTTTAACTGACATCTTCACCTAATTATAACATCACTTTAGCCTGTTTCTTCAGTAAATACATATATATATATATATATATGTATATATATATATATATATATATATATATATATATATATATATGTATATATATATATATATATATATATATATATATATATATATATAGATATATTCACTGAAACGACCAAAGGATACAGAGATGTTATAGTTAGATTCTGAATTTACTCGTTCAAAACCATAAAAATTCAGCAGTTAGAGATCTTTCCAGTAACTATAACTCACAACTTAAGGTAACTAGAAATCATGCCATCAGCTAATTACTCCACGTAATATGTCATTGATGAGATCTTCTATTGCATCTCTAATGTCACTGCAATATTAGCAATAACATTATTGATAAGAGAACTGTGCATGGAGTCACGGCTCGTGGCAAGCAGAAGGGGCGGGTGGCATGCAGGTGGGATAAATAAAAATTAAATAAAAAATAATTTAAAAAAAAACACTTACCTCCTCCGTTTCCCCCGCGTCTCTCCTCTGTCCCTCATAGCTCAAGGGTGTAGGCACAGGCTCCCTGCCTGCCCTGCTGCCAATCCTGACACTGCTCAAAGCATCATTAGGTTTGGCTGGGAGCACACAGCCAGGGCGCTCCCAGACAGACTCAGAGCCTGTGCAGGCTCTTTGCAGCCCGGCAACTGTGTTGCTAGGCTTGACAGAGCCTATTGCCCATGTACATTTGGCCAGCCCGAAATGGCCGGCCAAACATACATGTGCTCTGACCGGGAGTGCTGTGCACTGCCCGTCACTGCTCGTCGACCCGTGGCCCCACCCCTTTTACCAAAAAAACGATAATAAACACAGTTTAGTATAATTTTTTTGGTAAATGTTTTGCAGCTGCCGCCGCCAGTAGGAGCTGACTCTCCTCCACACTAATGGAGGGGCCGTCCCTGTGTGCATGCCAAGGGTGCGAGTTATAGTTCCCTTAAGGCGCAAGTTATAATTACTTGAAAGAACGCTAACTATAACTGCTGAATTTATATGGGTCTGTAAGAGTAAATTCAGAACCTGACTATAACATCCCTGTAACCTTTGTTTTTTCAGTGAATTTCTATGTTTTGTTTAACATAAAGAAATTTTAACAACTATACATTATTAAAACCCACAGCAGTGTGCGGCGGGGGTTGGTTGCAAGGCCTGGCCTTGCAGTCAGACCTTGCAGCCAAGCCCTTATAATCACCCAACCCCGCACCATGCATGGCTTTTGGCTGTGAGCAGCACAGGTTGACCACAGGGCTTGTCTCTATCAGTGGATGTATGAGTGGGTGCGCGAGTGTTTGAGTGGATCTGAAAGTAGGTGTGTGAGTCTATGAGTGGGTCTGAGTGGGTGCATGAGTATCTGAGTGGGTGTGTGAGTGGACCCCTGGGCCTCTGAGTGCATGTATAAGTGAATGAATTAGTGTATGAATGAGTCTTTGGTTTTTCTTTCAAAATTTCCCTTAATTGCAAACATTTTGCTAATAATTTGCAGAAATTCATGAAAATTCTCAAAATTTCACAAATAACACGTCTTGATGGAAAATAATATTAAACCTATAATTTGCCCCTAAACACACCTATTTCACACCCCTGAGGTCAGGATAACTTCACCCTGACCCCTTATGCCACTTTCAATTTGGATTTTCATCCTCGGGGACCATGTCCCGTGAAATAAAATGGCAGTCACAACTTTCTAGTCAGGTTGCAGTCAGCCAATTGCAATGCTTCATTTTGCACACGTATTCTGGAAAAATCACAAATTTTCACTATTTCTTTGCAAAATATTCACAAAATAGCCGTGGCCAGAGGTACACAAATGTATTTCTCCTTAAATATCTCCTAAACCACTGAACGGATTTACACCAAATAACAAAAAGCACAATCTGTGTATTAGCAGCTAGTTTTCTGCCTAATTTGATGTAATTCCATCCAGTGGTTTGGGCTGTAGACGTGTTGTCAGGTCGTTTGGTAATTAACATGGGAAACACATTGTTTTTAGCCCCCTTTTTCTCTGCTCCCACTTGACCGATCACCCCGAAATTCATATATATATATATATATATATATATATATCTCCAAGAAAACACCACAGTTCACATACGGCACTCCAAACAACTTTGACGCTCACTTCAATATTTACTTAAGGCTTATATAGTTTGATCAAAATAACAACATTTCAGCTTGCAGAAAGCAACGCGTTTCGACCTCAAGGGTCTTCGTCATTGGCTCAAATCATTACAGAAGTCCCCCTCCCGTAGAAAATATAACATAAACGATCATAGACACAAAAGAAATCCTCAATACCTCCAAACACATACACATAAATACCCCAAAATCAAAATATAAAAAAATCGGAGATTGGAACCATAACCATTATTCTCAAAACATTCTATATTGGAATACTATTACCAAAACAGATAAATTCAAAATTTATATTGATTGCACTGATCTAAACAAACCTCATAGTGACATCAACTCACCCATTGGTGGCCACATACTAATGGGTCCCCTCTATTCAATTTGTATGTTTTATTTATACTGATTTTTTTGTGGTTTTTTATGTTTTGTGTAGATTTTACATTTAAAAATCAATTCCTATATTCATCGTGGGAGGGTCGGACAATATTAAAAAGCAAGATAAAATTAAAGAACCCCTGATGGCTCAATTGCTACAGTAACCAAACAAAACCTCATCAGTGCACTATCAAAAATCTATCCAATGTGTACATAAAGTTCCTCATCCTGATTAAATTCCCATGGGTTATTTAATCAAATTATGTATTCAGATTCCATCCTTCTGAGTCTACGCTCCCTATCACTCCCCCCTCGGGGTTGGTAACACCCTATCCATACCAAAAAAAATGGCATTCCATCAGACTTTCCTTTCATGCACCAAATTCATCGACGGGCCACTGAATAAGTCGCATCATTTTTTAAAATGGTGTGCCAGTGTTCCAAGATCCGTTTTTAAAGGGGAAAAATCATACTTCCTACATATCATAAACCACAGGGACAAATGATGAAATAAACAGCAAAGTCCGAATTACAATGTAAGAATTTTTTGATTTTGACTTCCTTCCCTGTAGGTAACGTATGCATTTTGCAGCTCACACTATTTCTACAGGCCTTACATTTAGCACATTTATAGAATCCCTGTTGTCTACCTAGAAAGGTCTCCCTCCTTTTCATCTGATAACTGTGTACTAATAGATCCTGTAATGAACTGCTTTTTCTGTATACTGTTTTTGGGTGAGGACTGAATATCTGGCCAATCACCTTATCCGCTGTTACCAAATGCCAATATTGAGTCACTATCTTCTCAACTTCAGAAAAGTAAGCATTGTAGGTAGTTATTAATCTCAGAGTGTTCTTATTTTCTTGCTTCTTTTTTGGAAATAACAGAGAGTCCCTTTTGACCCCTGCCACCTTATGACAAGCATCCTTAATTACTTTCATCGGATATCCCCTGGATTTGAACCTCCTGATCCTATTCGCCTGCTCATTCTGAAAACTCTGGGATGTGCTACAATTCCTTTTTGCTCTAAGTAATTCCCCATAGGGTATACTCCACTTTAGATTAGGCGGATGATGGCTATCAGCATGTAAAATGCTGTTTCCCACCGTTGTTTTCCTGAAAAGTTTAGTCTGAAGGGTTTCTCCTTTTACTGTGACCTCCACATCCAGAAATTCCTTAACCTGACGGTGTTTTTTGTGTATAATTATACGATTGAAATTCTTGACAGGTAACCAGTCCAGAAAATCAAACAATGTTGTCTCTGGACCATCCCAAATTACAAAAATATCATCAATATATCTTGTCCAGAGAATCATATGTTGAGACCATTTCTCATTGTCATCAGTCAAAACATGTTGTGTCTTCCACCATCCCAAAAACAGACAGGCATAGCTCGGAGCAAAGCAACTTCCCATCACAGTCCCTGTGATCTGTCTGTATCATTGATCTTCAAATAAGAAAAACATATTCTCCAAACAGAATCTAGGATCCTTAAGAGCAATTCAGAATGTTCATATAACCTGATAGGTTTATCTCTAAAAAAGTGCTGACATGCCCGAATGCCTAAGTCATGTGGAATACATGTGTACAGGGACACTGCATCTATAGTGACCAGGATGTAATGGGATTTCCACGGGATATCTTGTATCTGACTAATAAAGTCCATACTGTCTCTACAAAAAGAAACCAAGCTACGTACTTTTGGACATAAAAAATGATCCAAAGATATCTCCAGTAAACTGCCCTTTGCTGATACAATCGATCTACCGGGAGGATTCTGACTGTCCTTATGTATTTTTGGTAACATATAAAAACAAGGTGCCACCGGTTTCTTAATTGACAAAAATTTCAATTCATCATCTCTGAGGAAACCATAGTTGTAACTTTCAACAAGTAAATCATGGAACATTGTTCATGATTTTCGATATGCTACCACCATCGACCTCTCATAACAATTAGAGAACAACAACTGTATCCTTGCTTCTTTTTGATATTCCCATAGAACCACATTCCCAACCTTATCTAATGGCTTAATCACAAAAGAGGCCGCCTTGTTTAATTAAACTAATGCTGCTCATTGTCCTACTGTAAAACTACTGCCATCCACATCCCTGCTGTGTATGCTTAATTTGATGTGATCATATGTCACTGCTTCATGAAAGGCATCAATATTATCATGTGGGGTCGTTGGGTTACATTTAGATCTTGGCTTGAACTTACTGACACTTATATCTCCAGTTTCCAAACCCAATTCGTTCAACAAATCTATTTCAGTGTCCCATAATTTTTCCCCTATTTCCAATTATCTGAGAGTGGCCAAACCTATAGTCAGTTACACTGGCCTGTCCACAACATCTGAATCCATCTCTGACAATTGCTGAATGCATTTCTCCTTCTGTTGGGTAAAGATCTTCAATAATTTCAATTTTCTAATAAATTGAAAGATCAATACGTATCTTGGTGTAATCAAAATTGACTACAGGGCAGAAAGACAATCCCAGTTTTAGAACAGTACGTTCATCATTGGATAAAACATGTGAAGAAATATTTACTATTGTAAGTTTATTTTCACCGTCATCTCTTTCTCCTGCCCTGTCGTGTATTTCTCCCAACTGACTTCTCGATTTCTTGCTGCCGTTCCACCTCTCCTATTCTTTTTACATCTCTGCCTTCTCCCCTTCCTTTTGGAGGCTTCCTCTGCGGTCATTGGTTTAATTGTAAAAAACGGTACACTTCCATAGTTGTAAAAGGCTGCTCTGAAGAGCTACTAGTACCCGGTTGTTCCTCAATATCTTAGGCATTCTCTATGCTTGATTCAGAAGAAGTAATTTCTTGTTGTCTTAGGGCCTCATTCTGTCGGAAATCCTTTCTCGCCTGGCCATACCTCCTACCAAATGTTAGGATGTGTCCAGTAGCTTAATCTGTTTTATCTCTTAAGAATTTTATTCTCTTTTTAAGTTTCATTTCTTCTTCATATTTTACAAGTCGCCTCTCCATCTCCTGTAGAAGTTCCTTATTTCATCTTGTGCCGGATTACTTGATAAAGCCATCTTCAGATTCCCAATCTCCTCGCTAATCTGAGTCAATTCCATTGCTGCATATTTCGAGAGGAGCCCCAGCAAACTCTTACATGTAGCTGGCATTAATATAGACCATTCCTCCAAAAGTGTTGGATGCGGATTTGCATATGTAGGGGTTATTAATATTCTGAGACCACGCAGTACTCTGCCGACATCAATGTAATTGTTTATGGAGATTACCTCCCAATTTCTATTAATTGTTTTTTTACACAATTTTTCCAAATGCCATAATTGTTGTTTTAGAGACACCACACCCTGCACGTCAGCCTCTCCTGTGACGTTGTTGACATTCGTTAGGCTTGTGCTACTTTCATCAAAAAGATCCCGAGCTACATCCATTCTGGAGCAAATTGCTTCATTCATCATGGAAAGAGTACTAAACGGCACTACACAGAAAATTCATACCAAAATCAGTTGTGCCTGATTGCAGGGGTGCCTCAACGTCATATCATCAAAACAGATGGGCATCCTCAGAGAATTACAAATCCTTGTGTATATGATGATAATTTCTATAAGTACTTTATATCAACAATAAGAAAACAGGCCAGCCGATCAAACAGTGCTAGAAACCACTTGGCAAAAATCCTTCAAATCAGTTAAACCTCTGACAGACATCCCATTGGACCCCAGATGTTGTTCTTGAGGTTCGGGACCCTTTGAGGAAGTTGCGGCGTTCAGCGGCCTACCCCTAATTCGATCACTAATACAGTGGCCATAGTAGCTGAAGCGCCTGCCCTGGGTAAATGGATGAAGGAGCCACCTGTCCCAGACCTGCACAGGTATGGCACTGTGCACGTGTGGGGAGAGACTCCGTGGATCACATGGCCTCCCTGCTTCTCCAGATCATTGACTTGGGACCCTCTGCTACCTGCATCCCCCTTCATTGCCCCCTACTGACTGTCTTGCTTGAATGCCGATAGCCTCCACCGTGGCCTGCCCTCCTGCACATGGACATGGAGGGAAATCTCTCCCCTCCATTGCACTAGTCCTTAAACTCTATGGACCTGCTGATAGGGTGTGTCACTTGTAGTAGATCCTCCCACTACTTACCCCGGGACACACTTAATACCCACTTTACCTTGGCCGCTGGAACTGCAGCTTACTGAGGGGTTATCTAAGCAATGGACTGCAGGATGGTGGGGTCCCCGCTACATCTTCGGACGGAAATTGAATCGTACCAATACCATTGCCATTGCACTCATTAACTTACACCATATGGGGATGTTTTCCCCTTTCCACGGAGATCTCAAGGACCTGCTAATAGTCCTGGACACTTGTAGTGGCTTTTGTAGATGCACAAACTGCTCCTGGGTCCTCAGTGTCCAGATCGGGGCACAACCTGGGTGCCACTATCTACAAGGTAGGTCACCATCACCCTCCAGCTAGGGATATCCTGAACTGTGGTTAAATGGTGCATTATCAGCCCCACCCCCACTCTGTCTGAGTTATCTGTCAATACGTCACCAACAACCAAGGACACAGAAGCACTTTTCCATCTCCCCCCCCCTAGCAGCTTCCAGTAGGCTGACTATGGACCTCATTTCTGAGGTTCCATCTTCACTATAACCACATGTCTCTCGGACCATCGCACCAGGTTTCTATATTTCCTCAGCAACTGAATTAAGTGAGATCGACTACAGGCATAATTAAAATTGGGCCCCAAGAAAGCCACTATGACCATAATGAAATTGGCACAACCTGTCACGAGCGCTATCTGGTGCAAATCTTCACAGGAACAGAATGACGTCTTGAACACAATGCCTCTCTAAAGTTCTCAGTCCCCAACTATATTCATATCTGGAGACTAAAAAACTCTTAGAGAGGAAAGGGGTTGGGGATGAAAGAAGAGACTGCCTCATCCTCTACTCTATCACTTCACCCGTTGTTTTTGAGGTCTCAGTGGTTATGTTAGTCGAGCTGCAAGATAAAGCAAAACATTTATACTCTCTCTCACTAGGTCCTGCATTCTCTATTCTTTTTAACTAGGATTGATCTTTTCTTTATAAAAGGTAACTTTTAGTGTGACCTACCCCAGTGTAGAGAGGTGTTAGCTTCTCTTCTGTGTTTGCAATTAATGGTAAAAAGTACAATTAAATTTTATTTGTGGAGTTTTTTGGTATGAGATTATACAACTTCTGTTATCATATTCTTTTCCTCTTCTTCAGCACACTGGATTTGATTGAAAACGAGTATTGTAGGAAAAAACCTGTTCTTCAGAATTTTCACATGACAGAAAACGAATGTCCTTGAAAATACTGCTCTTCCTGCACATTAGTTTTCTCAAAACTAAAACGTATGTTCTTGAACTAACTGCTCTTCCTGTTCTTTACAGTTTTCTCATGACTAAAACAAATGTTCTTGAAATAACTGCTATTCCTGTTCTTTACAGTTTTCTCATGACTAAAATGAATGTTCTAGGAATTATTGCTCTTCACCTTTTGCATATGACAGAAAATGCGATTTCTTGAAATAACTGTTCTTCCTGCTCTGTACGCTTTTCTCAGGACTAAACGAATGCTCTACGAATAACTTCTCTTCACTATTTTTAATATGACAGAAAACGAATATTATTGAGAATACTGTTCTTCCTGCTCCTTACTATTTTCTCATGACTAAAACGAATGTTCTAGGAAGTAAAGGTTTCTATGGCTTGAAAACTGAACTCTTAAGAATTAATTCTCTCTCTCTCTCTCTCTCAGAATACTTGCATAACTGCAACAATTGACTCAGGAAAACAAATGCATGACTTCTCCAGAAAAGCTTCTGTCTCTCAAAATCTCCTCACTGAAGTGCGGCACTTCAGAGGCTGCGCGCGCACTTCACATCACTTAGCTGTCCACAAGAGCTCCTCCAGCTGCAACACTAGAGTGGCAACCTTGACTCTCAGCGACCGCCATTTTGAGAGCCCTCTGCTTCCAGGAAACTCCCCATAATGAAGCCTGCAGATTGTGCGAGAGTCGCCAACTTCGAAGAACCCCCAAAACCTGGAGAGAGGGAGCCAGAGAAACCAAAGATTTCCTGATACAACCAAATCCTCATTCTACTGTGCTAGACACTCCTCTGCAGGAGGCAAATGGTGAACTTTCAGAGCCACCACAAGGTAACCCAGATCAATTTTTAGCAGCCATCGAAAGCTCTCAAATATCAATGGAGACAGCTTTTGGATCTCTGGTCACGGAACTGAGCTTCCTTAGAGAGGGTCATTCGAAACTCACTGGTAGAGTGCTGATGGTAAGACGATATTGGCAATGCTGCAGCCTCAAAACCCTGGAAAACCAAAAAGCTCTCTGGAACCTACAAGAATGGGTCCATCTACTAAAGGAACAAGCTGATGATACGGAGGGTCAATCCTGTAGAAGCAATGTCTGAATCCTTAGACTACCTGTGGGGTGGAGGGGAAGGACACCCCACAATTCTTGGACACATGGTTCCGCTCCTTTGTTCCCACTTCTGACCTCACCATCTTCTTTTCCCTGGAAAGGGCACACTGAGTCCTGGCACATTGCCCCCCACCGGGAGCACTGCCTCAACCAATGCTGGCCAAGCTCCTTCATTTTTGTGACCAGGATGCCATCCTACGTGTAGCCAGACTTCATGATCCCTTACAATTGGAAGACAAGCACATTATGTTCATTCCAGATTATACCCTGAAAGTACAATGTCAATGCACTACCTTTCTTGAGGTCAAGAAACGTCTCAGGCAGATGGGGTCCAGTACTTCCTACTATTCCTGGCAAGACTTAAGATCCTCCATCTAGGTGAATCCCATTTCTTTACAGAGCCCAATGAGGCATGGGAATGGAGAGATACTCACTCAGTCACCTCCTTGACACGGAATAACAACTAAATGACCAGCCCACCCTGACCACGTCGGAAGTGGCAGGGCTGCTCTCAGAGGGACCCCGTTCATCCTCCTTGAGATTGCCCTGTCTAAAAACCCCAGCACTGGAGCAAATAATTGAGGACCATAGACAGGCACTCTGGGCTGCGGCAAACCTGGGGTCAGAGGCCAGCCAATCAAACCTGACAGTGGCCCTCCAGTGGAGAATCTGACTCTTCACTTGTTTCTACAAAGAACACATCCCCTTTGCCACTGCTAACACTCAAACAGCAGTAACCATGATCTGAACCCTTTTTTCAGCACTCTTCAACCCCTTCTGCTTCTGTGCCTCCTTGCACACCCCACATATCCAAGTGATCCAAAAGCTAACATTGTATTCTCAACTACACTATATAAGTGATGCTGGGTCCGTGACAACCAAATCGATTCACATAGGGTGGACTGCGTTCATCATTCCCCCTGGCCTTGCCATGGCCACTTCCTGCCCACTACAAATGGTTATTGTTAACACCTGATTTGGGCGTTCCTCCTGTTGCGGTAGGCTCTACAAGTTTCTTACTACACACACACCCCTGATTACTACCTATTCCTGACCCCAGACCATGGAGGCTGATAGAATGGTTTTGCTCCTACTGCTATGGTGCAATAGTCACAGTCATGAGGCAGAGTCCATGCCCCTTCGCCTGGCCCTAGTGCCACAACCCTCTCACCAACACTTCACATGTCGCCACGACTACCAGCAGTATGCTCATACTCAATGTAAGGGCAAGCACACTGTGCACAAACAGTATTCTATAACTTCCTATCTCGAGCAGCACCAGACCCCATAGCCCTCCTTCAAGAAACACACACTACTTCTTCTGAACTGCCCCACCTCCAAAACCCTGGCAAGGTTGAATATATGCTACAACATACTCCGCATACACCAGGGAGCCATGTTCTGAGTCTGGCCAGGGATCCCTTTTCATGCCTCGGACATCATAGTTGACAAAGATGAGAGATATTTCCTACTTTGAGGGTGCCTCAATGGCCTGCCCATTTTACTCAAGAGTATATACACTCCTAACTCTGACCAAGACACATTTTGGATGACACCATCAGCAGCGTTAGCCCTGAAGACTCATGTTCCATAAATACTGGGAGGGAATTACAACTGCGTCCTGTGCTTACAGCTCGATCATTCACATCCACCCTTGCCACACTCCCCCATATGCTCACACAGAATGTTTGTGAACTGGGTAACACACTGGGCACTGACAGATGTATGGCGAGCTCTTAATCATGCCTCCCGAGTTTACTGTTTTTATTCAATTCCCCATGATCTGTTTGTGTGCCTTGACCACATGCTGTGCTCCCACGCCCTGCTGTCCTCCTTTCAAACTGCTGATTACTTAGGCCGCATAGTATCTGACTGTGACAGCCATACCATTTACTTACAGTGGGGGTACCCCACACCCTCCGACCCCCACATGTCATCTGCCCCAAGACTGAAAGACCCTGCATTACAGGACACCCAGGAAACACATACTCGGAACTACTTTGCCAACAATGAAGGCACGCTCTCCAATGCACTTCCTAAATGGGATGCCTTTAAGGTGATTACGCACGGTATCTGCCTTAAGGAAATAGTGGGAGTCGGTTGCACCCTTGACAAAGAATGTGCCACCTAACAGGAAGCACAAAACCAGTCTGCATTTGAACAGGCTAGATGTCAACACGCCTCCCTTCTGGAGCGCTTGTGATGTTTTAACCTCACGGCCTAGGCAGCCAAAACCCTTAGAGAGAGCTATAAATCAGACCTCCTTCTTGCATGGTTAATTTGCTTGAACAAAGGGAGGCTCCCATTTTTTAGTTGATCTCCCCTTCAGGTATGGCCCTTCCAACACAACACAATATTCCTTAAGAGTTCTATAGATACTACTCCTTCATCTATAGGGCACCCCAGTAGAACCCTCAGAGAACTGGTGACTCTTTCCTCACAACCCTTACTCTGCCACACATCACTACAGCTCAATGAGAGACCCTAAATGCAATCATAACACCTGCGGATGTTAAGCAGGTAATCTGGGACTTGGCCAGGAACTAGACCCCGGGTCTTGATGGCCTTCCTACAGAATAATATAGCAAGAATGGTAATATCTTAGCATCTCACTTAGCTGCTACATACAATGAAGCCCTTTGCCTTGGCGAGCTACCAGTCTCCCTTAGGGAATCTCTCCTAGTCTCCATCCCCAAATCTGACCAATGCTGCCTCTTACCACCCTATCACTATACTCTGGTGGGCTACAAGATCCTGTGTAAAATCGTATTCACTCGATATGCCCAGCTGCACCTGGACTCATACAACCTGACCAAAATGGGTTTGTTCCCAGCTGTAGCACTTCCCACAACCTTCGCCTCCAGTTCTGTGCTCTGGACCAGCTCCAAGGACCATTCCCTTTTGCAGTGAGCCTGATCCTGGACTTTGAGAAAGCATTCAACTTGTTAGACTGGAGCTATCTTTTCCGGGTCCTTGAACAGATAGGCATAGGCAAATGTCTTCTGGCCTACACCAGACCTTTATATGCAAACCCACTTTTGTGTGTCTGGTTGGGCAAATATATCTCTAACACCTTCTTAGTTGAACACGCACTCTGCAGGGATGTCCTCTCTTACCCCTGCTCTTCACTATACACTGACAATCTTTTACTGTTTCTTCAGGACGCCCACATGGACCTCGACCCCATCCAAACAGCCCGACAGTCATTCGCTGAAATATCTGGTGTAACGGTCAACTGGAACAAATCTTCCATCTACCCACTTCATAATAACCTGCCCTACAAGAGATCATTCCAGTAGTACCTCACTTGCCTGGCTAAACTGTTTGGTTCGATACTTAGGAATTCACCTCTACCATTCCATGGCTGACCTGTTTGATGGCAATCTGTGCACCATTCTGGCTTTGGTGAAATCCCTGGTCTCATTCTGGAAGAAACCTCCACTGGCAACAATTGGGAGGATCACACTATCGAAAATTGTGATCCTACCTCGATTTCTGTATTATTTTGCCAATCTCACGGTGATATCCCCTTGCGGTTTCTTCCGGACCTTGCCACTCTGCTAACTGAACTTTTATAGGGGAGTGGTTGCTGCCGGATTGCCTTAAAAAAGTTACAACTACCAACCAGAGAAGGTGGACTTGGCACCCCCTTCCTTTGAGGCCTATTTTTTAGTAGCCCAACTGCAGTGGGTGTTTCAGTGGATATCCAATCGTAATCTACGGGAAACTTGCCACCACTCCACATCGCTTTCCTCCATGGCCTTAAGAAACCTCTTACTTCCACAGATGCAGTTGACATTTCCTTTGTTCTCACTGCAAGTGCTGATGGCCTACAAATGCTTGGTTAGGACCCTCAGTCTAACAATTTTTACATTCTTCCAAATGCCCTAGGGCTTACTCTGCAAGACCTTCTCTGTTACCCGGGCACATATACGACCCCAGACTTATGCAGCTGGTGAGAGTTCTCCTTGACCACATCCGGTGACCTGTTTTTAGATGGCCTCCTTCTTCCCTTTGAATAGGTCCAAACAAACTTTACTCTCCCAGTGGGGCAATTTTTCACCTGCTGTCAAATCCATAATACGTCATAGACTTTGGTTAACCAGACACAATGAGTTTTTTCCCTCAGTCATCTGATCACATTATTCTATAGGGCAATCCACAGCCACACAAACATTTCCTTAGGGCCCTTTTGTACCAAGTGCGAAGAAAATATTGCAAGGGTGCTAAATGACACGGAATGAACGCAGGTGCTGCCATTCTTGCACACCAGGTTTGAAAATATTCAGGCACGTATTTATACTCCGTTTGCGCCGAATTAGCGTCGTTTTTTTCGACGCAAATTCGGCGCAAAACTAACGCCATATTTATACTTTGGCGTTAGACGCGTCTAGCGCCAAAGTATTGGCAAATAGCATCATTTTTTTGCGTGAACGCCTTCCTTGCGTTAATGAGATGCAAGGAAGGCGTTCCCGTCTAAAAAAATGACGGCGACGCAAATGCGACGTATTTATACTCCCGGCCAAAAATCACGCCCGGGAGTTGGCGGGTCAAAAAACCCCGCATTTGCGCCACTATTTAACGCCTGGGTCAGGGTAGGCGTTAAGGGGCCTGTGGGCTCAAAATGAGCCCACAGGTGCCCTCCCCTGCCCCCATGGACCCCCCCTGCCACCCCTGCCCACCCCAGGAGGACACCCAAGGATGGAGGGACCCACCCCAGGGACATTCAGGTAAGTTCAGGTAAGTATAATTTTTTATATTTTTTATTTTTTTTGGGGTGGCATAGGGGGGCCTTATTTGTGCCCCCCTACATGCCACTATGCCCAATGACCATGCCCAGGGGACACAAGTCCCCTGGGCATGGCCATTGGGCAAGGGGGCATGACTCCTGTCTTTACTAAGACAGGAGTCATGAAATGGCGTCTGGGCGTCGTAAAAAAATGGCGCAAATCGGGTTGAGGCGATTTTTTTGCCTCAACCTGACTTGCCCCATTTTAAGACGCCCTAACGTCATTTTTGCCCAACGCCGGCGCTGCCTGGTCTACGTGGTTTTTTTCCACGCACACCAGGCAGCGCCGGTCTGCTTGCGCCGGCTAACACCATTCCATAAATACGGCGCCCGCATGGCGCTTCAGAATGGCGTTAGACGGCGCTAAATTTTTTGACGCTAAACTGCGTTAGCGCAGTTTAGCGTCAAAAAGTATAAATATGGGCCTCAGTTCCATATCCCCCACTGCGCCTATTTGACCCATGTTCCACTTAACCAATACTTCCCCATTCCCGACCTCCACTGTCACTCCAGAAATGCGGATTTCCAGCACATGTTATGGTCCTGTCCCAACCTGGAAAGATGTTCATGCTGTGGTCCACGAAGTTACAGGGCTACCTGACATCTATACTTGGGAGACGTGCGCCTCTGCTATTTCCTCTGCTATTTTTAACCGCAAGAAGCTACACATCGTCCACACTCTCTTCGCAGGCCTGGCCTTGTTGCTGGCCGAGAGAACACTCACAGTGCATTGGAAAGCCCCCTTCACTCCACCACTTTCTGTGTGGCAAGGTGCAGCGCGCAAATGGGAAAGGCAGAAGGCACCGTTCTCTGCTATGAGGAGGCACGCCAAATCCACAGATGTCCTTTCCACGAAATGGGACACACTTTTAGCACAGTTTCCCCACATCATGTCCCCGGATGATCTGACTCCTTGAATCTACTACTATGACACCTCCGCTTCGCGAGCCCGCCACATGCATTCTACCCCCATACCTAAGCATACGACCTCCTATCCTCTTGTGCAGCACCTCCTTCCCCCTGAGCTGGCACTCGCTCAGTCGATACACAGAGGGTCTCCCTTCCGACTTTCCGTTGCACCTCTCCTAAACCATGAATGACCTACCACCTGCCCTTCAGATCTGCAGTTGCTACTCATTCACCTTCTTAGGCTCAGAACCCTGGCCCCCCTCTCCAGTTCTCTGACACCGCTGGAAACTATATTATTAATAGTACCACTAGAACAACACATTGTGACTGGATATCTCCCACTGTACCTTCTTTCCGAGAATATCTATCTTTTGTTCTCCTTGATAAGCTTTGTTTATGTGTGAAAAACTTCAGCAAAACAATTTAAAAAGTTAGATATATACATATTATAAATGTATCATCGCCATCGGTCGTTGAGCAGCGCGCGCACAGCCTGTGTCAGCCACAGAAGTCGATCTCCATATTGTATTTGTTTACCAAACCAGTTCCTCCACAGTGCACAGTGTGATCAAGACATGATAAGTCGAAACGCATCAGTTGTGTGGTGTGCCAGAAAATAAACATTTAAGGACATTTATGATCTCTGGAGTGCGGCGTGGAATTCTTTTTTATTCTTATTAATGGAGAAATTTGTTTGGTGAACACATATGTATCAGCAAGTTAAGAAGAGTGTCATAGGGCAATATTTTGCCTTGCTCAAGACAGTCACTGTTTAGTGGCTGACGGGAGCCTTATTTATATACTTTTCATTTGCATTTTCCCGAAGGTCTGTAACATTTTTCAGCTCATTACAAATAATGTTATTAGGATAGCGTTCCACCAATATGGTCTTTAAGTACTGTAAAGAAGCATTCAAAAGGAGGGATAAGATCGAGCACTATTAACAATTTCTTTAAATTTTCGATTTGAAAGTGTTAATAATCCACAAAGCTATTCTGACTTCGTTTTACTTTGTGACAAACGCTCTCTTTGATTCTTGACTGCTTCATTTCTTCTTTCATTTAACTTCCGAAAAACTAAACTTACGTCTAGAATTTGATTTATCTTATTAGGAAATGTAAAGACATGTATGTGTTTTGACAGCATGCCACACATATTTTAATGTATTGGGTCCCTGTCTTTAAAGACTGAGGAAGTGCACATTGAGAAATCTTGTGTCTTTAAAAGATAGTGGAGGTTTTAAAGTACTCTGTGAGGTTCAGCATTGTGTTTCTAATACTGTTTAGCCTCTCATCATGTTTTATAGTATACAGAAAAACACTGTGGTTTACGGCTTCTTATGTATTTTAATTCTGTAACTGATTATGTTAGCTCTCCTTTTTTTGGTGAAGCCCACTATTTGTCTTTCATACGGCACTGTCTTTATTCAGAGTTCAAGGTTATCAAGGTGCCACGAGATGTGCTTGTCTAATCCTACGGTTTTTAGTTCATTGTCATCATAAAAGCTGGCATCATTAACTCTTAATGATTCATTGACTCATGCTCCCCAGACAGTGCCTGTGGCATGACTATGGACAAATCCTTATGCGGATGATGGAAGCGTACCTATCTGTTTTGCCTTCACTAGAATGTTCCTGAAGAAATACTTACTTTGCCTAATCCCTTTCATTAAGGAGCAGGCACACGAGCAATCACTGTCCTGGAGCTGATAGAACAGTGGGCCCACCTTTGCCCACATTTTTATCAACTTCATTCTGGTATGTGCGTGACTCAAGGAGTGCTGAGGTGACGTGAAGCTCGCCCATTTGCTGTCTGGCATCAGTGGGCAGGAGAAGGTGTCAGGTGCAACGAGCAGGAGCAAGCTCTCCTTGGCAGGGAGGCTTCTCCCCGCTATGTCAGTATATTTTAGTTCAGCCTTCATCGGGTGCGTGCTGTCAGTCGCAGACAGGGAAGTATAACCTGCTGACCCAGTGTATCCTTTCTGGATTCTCAGAAGAGTCCAGTACCTGTTAAGGCATCAGAACTCTATTCCCAAACACACGCTTCCTGATGCTCTTTCACTCTCCTCTGATTGTCTGTGCGGCTTTAACTGCCTCGCTGCTTCATTCTCCTCCCACACGCTCCCTGGTGCTTCTTGCCCTGCCTGCTGTCTGTTCCTTCGCCCTGTATAAAGTTCGCCCTCCTCCGACCTGCATCTGTGCTCTGACATTCTCCCCTCACCGGACAATTTTGCTTCCTCATCCTCCTCGCAGCTGCTGTTCGCACCCTCTCTCTCGTGCAACCTGCCATCTAACCAGGACCGAGTGTTACTAGTTACCCCACTCCCACCTTTTTCGATGAATCCTAGAACTTGGAATACTGGTGTTATTTTGGGTTAAATAAGAATACAATTCCCAGAGTTCTTAAAAAAAACAGAGTGGCCTAACTAGCACGAACCTAGATAACTTAGCAGCTATGCCATATGTGCCTCTTCCTGTGCTCCCACCTGCCATCTATGCTCTTTTGCTTTTCTCCCAGTGACTGTCTATGCTCCTTCAAAATGTGGAGATGCACTATGGTGCTAATTCTTGCTATTGTTGCTGGTATTTTTGGTAAGTTGTTGCAGACTTTTGCATAATGTTTGCACTGCATAATGGTGGTAATTCATTATATGTTTTTTTCTGAAGTGATGATGCCTCGCCCTGCATAATATTGTTAATTGTTGTCATTTATATGGCACCACCTTTGCTGTCTGACGTTTGTCCTTGTAGGACTGGTGTAACCAGTCTGCTACTGATCATGAATTCTTGTTCTCAGTCGCTTCCTGAGCCACCTAACCATAAACTCACATATTCATGCCTGTATGCACTCATTCATCTGTCCATCCATTTATTCAAACACCCTTTTATTATCCATGCACTCACCGGTGACTTGTTCGTTCATCCTTCCAACCCTTAACATACTCTCACTCTATTGGCATCTACGCAACTAGACTAGACGAATGTGCCAATTAATGAAGAAGAACTTTTGCTTATAAATTAGCCTGACCTATGCTTGTTATTTGCAGTGCTACCCCTTTGGACGGTGGCCATCCTGTGCTGTGGTGAACTGCATAAGGGGCTCTGGAGTCTTTCTTCTCAAGGCTTAGTTGTAAGGCTTCTCTCATGTGATGTGTGTAAAGTCTTTAAAGAGGGGTGAATGGACATCTGTTTGGGCTGTAGCTATTGTTAGGAAACCAGACGTGGGACAGACATGAAGAAAGAGACAGGTACAGAGAAGGAGAATGAAAGAAGCAATTAATTAAATTAAGAAAAGCTGAGAAAAAAGATTTATGGTAAGAAAGTAGCCGAGGCTTAGCAAAAAACGACATATAGGGTCACTTAGGGTTTTGACAAGTGACAGATCCACCATAAGTCTGCTCTGTCAAACATGCAGCTACCCTATTCCATTTGTATCTGAGGGAGCCATTGATTGTGCTCAGGTCGAGCTTCAACTGGCTCTGCACGAGCTGCAGTCACTGCTAGTGCCATTTTAACTATGTCAGAAGGACTGCATTAGACCTGACAGCCTTAGGGTGGTCTTCCATCAATCTTTTTGCCTGTATGCCTCACATTTTTGCTATACCTTATTGTTGGCCTTAAGGCTCTGAGCAGTTTACCACTGCTGACCAATGCTAAAGTGCATGTGCTCCTCCCTAAAACATGGTAACATTGGAGCATACAAAATTGGCATATTAAATTTACTTGTACGTCCCTTGTAAGATAGTATACTACATATGCAGGGCCTGTAAATTAAATGCTACTAGTGAGCCCACAGCACTGAGTGTACCACCCACACCAGTAGCCTTTCAAACTTGTCTCAGGCCTGTCATAGCAAGGCCTTTGTCTGCATTTTACTGCCACTTCAATTTGTCATTTAAAACATCTTGCCAAGTTGGTAATGAGAATTCCCAAAGTAATTTTTCACTATTGTGAGGCCTACTCCTCTCATAGATTAGCAATGAGAATTCCTCAATACTTTTAAGCTATGACTCCAGATCAGAAAGGATTTTCTACAACATGTTTCATATCATTGGAATGATAATGATGAAACCTTTTTACTAGTAAAGCCACATTTAACATTACTATTTTAGAAATACGACTTTTAGAAAGTAGGCATTTCTCTGTTCTTACTGCTCTTTGTGCCTTGCAGCCTGTCTCTCATACACAACTGGGGTAGGTGACAGCTACACTTTGTGCAATCCCTCTAGACAGCCAAACACAGGAAGGGTGGGTGTGACAAAGAACTCATCTGCATTCATCTGCATTCTGATGGGGAAGTGCCTGTCCCCACACAAAGGGCTGATTGCCCCTTACTGGTTGTCTGAAACCAGGGCTAGAAGAAAGGATTTCTGTGCACTTCAAAGATCCTTCTTTGAAATCATCTTTACTTTAAAGGCACATTTGGGTATAAGTACTCGGTCTCTTCTCCCACCAGATTAGACAGTACTGGACTTCTAACTAAGCTCTGCCTGAGGAACTGCTGAGCTGCCTAAATGACTCAACTGGACTGCTGTTCTGGAAGGACTGCTTTTCTGCGTGCTGCTCTGCTGCTCCCTGACTCTGTTGAAGGCGAGCTGGACTCTGCCTCCTGCCAGACGTGATCTCCAAGGGCTTGTTCACTTGCTCCCTTTTCCCTAAGTCTCAGGGCCATTAAAGACATTCTCATTCAACTAGTGCCGTAAGTCTGTACAACCGTGAGTCCGACAGCCAAGCTTTGACAAAGAGCAGAGCTGGCCTGAACGTCAGCTTTGTGTTGTGAAACAACAAACACCTGCTTGGTTATTGATCGGGGGTTTTTGGTTCGTCTAGAATCAGTGCCTCACATAAGGCTCGTGCTGCAACCTTCCGACGCCATGTGGGCCAATCACTGCCTTTTTTGGATACTGCAGCAGCGCCTCCCAGTTCAGTTCCAGGGACCTCTTGTGTACGAGACTAGGGGCATGCCCTAGACATTGATCAGTGAGGCTTGTCAGCCAAAGTCTGCTCCAGGATTTGCATATCATGCTCTGCACCACTCTCCCTGCCACCTGGCATCAGCAGCAATACCGTCCAAGGCTTGTCAGCCCAGCGATTCCTTCCCTCAAGGTACTGTAAGTTAGCGAGGCATGCGGGAGACGTACAGCCGGCTAGTGCTTCCTCACGGGCGGTTCTAGCCATTTCTGCCGTTTTAAGCTGAGCGACCCTCTCCAGACACCCCTGCCTATTTCCTAGTAACTTGGGGGCATTATTTGACTAGGTGGAAACCTCTCTGGAGGAGCCCAGATTGGATTTTTGTCACTTACCCTGGTCTAGCATGACTGGCTATAATTATTGCAGGACAAACAACGCGTTGAGCACTGTTTTGCCTGCAAACTCTTAAAAGTCATAAATTGAAAAATAATACTTATATTTTTATCATTTCAATTGTGTTATGTTGACAATATAATAATCTATTTTATAAAAACTGTGTGGAGTCCTTGTGTGTTTTTTTCATTGTGTTGCTGTTTGCATGTGTTGCATAAATACTTTACACATTGCCTCGTAAGTTAAGCCTGCCTGCTTTGTGCCAACCTACCAGAGGGAGAGCAGAGGGGAATTTAAAGTGTGTAGTTGACTTACCTTGACTAGAATTGTGGTCCCTACTTTGACAAAATGCGAACCTCTGCCAACTAGATACCCATTTTAGCAGCCTGCCATACTGTGTTTTTGATGCAGATTTAAACCTGGGTCCAGCAGACCTGGGCACGGAAAATCATCATTGGTCCCTTTGTGCAGCGAGAAAACTTCCAGTACAAGAAGGCTATCAGTTTTCAGAACATGTTTCTGCAATTAAAAAAATTATATCAACCCAAGACATTGCAGCTAGCTGGCATTTCAGTACTGCCACCATTTTCGGAAGAAACACTTTAGATAAAATGATCCCTGCCATCATGGCAGGAATCTCTAGTTGTGGGGGGGGGTGGTCCTCAGCTGGGAAGGGAAGGTGGGACCTCAGCCAACCTGGCATGCTGGTGAACCAGCTTCCATTCTCCAAATAACTTCCATAGTTTCTTTGTGATCTATTCTCACCATGCTAGAGAGAGAAATACTTCCAGCTTTTGGCCCCACAATTGCTGCTTCTTTCATTAATAAGTAAGTCTCTGGAAAAGAAGATACTTGTGAATGTCCCTATTCTTCCTGTACCACGAAGCGCATATCAAATGCCCGCACCTGCTCTGCATCTCTGTAGGCTACTTTTTACTCTCTGTAGGCTACATTTAACGTTTAGATGGATGATTCTCGTTCCATACGTATTGGTTTGCAAAGCGCACTTTTCAAATAAGCTGTACTATGTGTACGAGCACAACAAATGCCATATTAAAATGTTTGGAGTCAACTAATCCTCAAAGTACACTGGTTTCGCACCAAGGCGTTTTAGGATAGATATATTTGACTAAAACAAGAATTCTTAAAGGAGTCTTGCTTGATTTGCAGTAGACCCATCTGGTTAAGAAGATGCCCCTCCCAGTTAAATTTGCACGTATTTGTATCTAATGCAAAGTTTACTGAAAAGTTCCACCAAATAAAAACTAAAATCGAGGTTCGACTATTTTATTTTTGTATGTTAAAGGAGCACGCTTTATCAAGAGGCTTAACAAAAGACTTGCAGACCATTTTTGGCTGACTCGGCGACAATTGATGTAGCTCCCCAGTTACACCTTGTCAGTGATAGACACACCAGCCCTTGTGTGTTCAGGAATATCAGTTTGTGTGTTTTTTTAGTCGTCGCAGATTACTTTTTTTAAAATAATAATTCAGAAATGCTTTTCAAGTGTTTTTTTTGTTTTTTAAAGCAAGATCTCCCATGTTTTTTTAATTGGATATTAGTGGATGGTTTTCGGTTTCTCAAGCCACGTTTTATAGCTCATATTGATGTAATTATATCAAAGGTCATTTTGATGGATAGACAAAATGTCAGTATAGTGATCGACTTTGATTTGGGTTTAGGCACCTTTCCCTTTCTATTGTGTGTGTTTTATCGGTTTTTTTTTCAATAGAATAATCAGTTATAAATGACAGAAGGTATTGTCCCATAAATGTCTCCTCGAAAAATTGACCTTTTTCACAAAAGTACATTACACTAATTCAGACTATCAAACCATATAATTGGTGTGAACGTTTGCCGTTTGTGTAGATGCTTAGGTTGGTGCTAAGATGTTTTTCCCCCATCCGATCGCAATTGATACCAGAAAGTATCCTCAAAGCTTTTAGTAAATGCATTATTCAAGTTTAATTTCTTCAGAATTTTGTTACCTATACTTTGAGAGTGTGCCATGACTGCACCTTAGACAGATCTCACCCTTGCTAATTAATCATGTTTGACACTAAGGAAACACAAGGTAGTTGCTGATATTTCATGTGTGGGACTTAATTTGAGTCCTACAGCAAGATGTTCTTCATAACAAGACAATTAGAGGAGTGATGTAGTTGAATGATGGATAACAGCATCCTCTGCTAGTGAACATGGAACACCGTTTTCTGTGCTGACAGCTTGCACGTCTCCTTATATCTTTGAGCTATAGAATTTAACTAGCATAGCAGGTTTAAATTAGGATGTAAAATTGCAACATTTTCATTTTTGGCTGCAGATAGAGGAAGAAGGTAAATCGAAGTGTTTTAGTTATATGCAGGGCCACTGGAATTATGTAGCCAGAAAATACCAAATTATGAGGTAGGGTTGACCAATTTATGTGGCAAGAAAAGTCCAGTTATGAATTTACAACGGCAATAACTCTAAATTAAGCAAATGCGAGACCCATTGTATTGCAAATGCTTGTTTTGTGCTTATCTTGGTTCCTGGCAGGCTTGTTAACGTTCCATTGCAAAGGGATTATCTTCTTGTATTTGCCACAGTGCATTTTTCTGTTATTAATAAAAACCTTGAATACATTGTGAAAATATGATCTTAACCACACCAAGTAAACGCATCCTGAATTCATTCGCCTCTTCCATCACTGATTCTCCACGCAACCTCTGGGTAGTTGCGTCACCGCCCTTGAGCTCATTCACTTAAGGTGTGACCGAATTCCAAAAAGGATATCTGATATTGTTTTCCCGAATCAGAGGTTAATTACTGCACATGTCCAAGCAAAACGTGGAACAGGTTCGTAGGTGTAAAACATGTGCCAGCACCTTCCAGAATCTAATTGCATGGGATGTAAAATCAACTCTGGATGTGACTAAGGACTGATATAAACTGTTCAGGGAAAAACTGAATTGGGTCAGAAAATTAGCGTTTTTCTGAAGAGAGATGGGAGGCAGTGACAGGCCTCGGAATAGTAGAGATGGGATATATATTTTATAAACTATAACTGCTACAATACCGTCCACTGAGGTGAGACAAAGTCCCAAGTGCTTTTGACAATCCTATTGGCGCCAAAGCCTAGCTCTAGGAATATTGCCTTGCGTGGTGCTATAAAGGGCAGAAGAAACACAAAGTTACACGTTAAAAGCCAAAAGAAGTCTGGTGTTGAAAAAAAGTATCTTAAAAACAGCAAACTTGGGGCCAGATGTATGAAAAAGTTTTGCACTCGCAAACGGTGGGAATCGGTAAATTTGGCCGTTTGTGAGTGCAAAACAGTGGTCTGCGATGCATGAAATGCATTCACAGACCACAAGTAAGAAATCACTAAAATTGCGATTTCTTGCGTTACGACCTGGAAATTGCAAGTCGCAATTTGCGATTCGCAATTTCCAGGTCTCAAGACTATGCTGGAAAAAATCGCAAATTGCGATTTTTCCAAAAATGGCATTTTGCACTTGCAAAATACCATGCTTTGCAAACAGATGGTAACCTGGTGCAAAATTTAAAAATGCAGTTAAACTGCATTTTTAAATTAATTAAACATGTAAAGCACACATGCCCTTTTGGCATGTGTGTACCTTACATGTTGAAAAAAAACTTTTTGGGGTGCAGGAGAGGGGGCCATTACCCCAGCACCCTGGCCTTTTGCATTTCCAAAATTGCGATTTCTGGTTCAGAAATCGCAATTTTGGAAATGCAAAATATTCAAGCTATGGGCCAAAAGGCCCATAGCTGCGAATGGGGCCGGTATCGCAATTTGCGATTCGGTAATAGCTTTTGCGATTTTTAAGAAATCGCTATTTCCGATTCGCAAATGAGATACATGGCCCTTTGCGAGTCGGTAATAGCGATTTCTTAAAAATCACTATTACCGAATCGCAATGGGCTGTGATGGTACATCTGGCCCATAGTTACCACCAAAACACTAACAAAGATAAAATAAACACAAATAGATCAACAGGATTAAAATACCTTTAAAGGTCCCATATCCCTCCACCCAGGGATTTAAAAGAAATGTTAATTGATAATATTGAAGACAACACTCTCTACTGTCACATTACCTCACAGTTATGTTTTACACATATTCTTTTTATGGTCTTACTTGACCGCGCAGCTGTCACAAAACAATAATGTGGGAATGACCAGGAGAGGGGCTTTTGCTCCCTCCACATGTTATCATTCAGGAATACCAGATTTGACTGGGCAGATGTTATGTGCTCCTACAAAAAAGTGCTTGCCCTTTAAGCAGCTCTGATCACATTGTTTTCTTTGTCTGGCTGCTGGAACGTAAGTATTCAGGGGCCCGCAAATGCCATTGTAAAGCTATTAAAGTGCCTTAGATAACCAGATACTTTATGGTATTTTCCACTTACAGCAGCAGAGACAGGAGGAGGGCAGTCATTAACCTGCATGGATGTTTAGGTCTAACTTGACAATGCCACTGTCATCTAACCTTTTAACCGACACCAATATAATTCTACCTTTCTTTGCTTCCACACAAATTCATATCCATTGCTATGCTATCTACTTGTGATGCTTTGGATGTTCCTATCACTGAACACGAGATAAGCTGTGCCATTGGTGACTTTACCACATGTAAGTTTCCAGGCCCGTATGGACTACCTATAGAATTTTATAGTACTTACACATCACGGTTTATCCCAAAACGAGCACAAGCATACAACACTGCACTGAATGAGGGATCTCTGCCCCACTCCATGTGCAAAGCCCTCCTGGTCTCCCTTCTAAAACCGACCAAAGACTACATGGAGATATTCTCCTACAGACTGTTAGCTATTCTCAGCAATGATTATAACATTCTCAGTAAGGAACCAGAAACCAGACTACAGTTGGTGATTCCAGATCTGGTTCATCCAGACCAACACAGGTTAGTTCCAGGCAGATTGCACTCTCTTAACATCAGACGCATGCACAAACTGGTGAAGGAAGCTCTACCACCTTTGCCCTACTCCACATGCCAGTTGCTGGATCTCTAAAAGGCATTGGCACGATCAGTTGGGATTACATGCTTGTGGTCCTTCAGAAGAGAGTCATGGGTCACAGGAGGATCCATCTGGTACGGCTTCTATACACCACCCTACCATCAAAAAGTAAAAACTGGCCAGCTAATATTCAACAATATAGAGATTAGTCGGGGACCAGGCAGGGATGCCCTTTTTCACCCCTTCTTTCCGCACTGGCGGTCAAACTTCTAGCTCTGTGACTTTGTCGATGAAGCTGGATTGGGGCATTCCCTTGGGGGGAGAGATCCATATGGTCTCCCTATACACAGATGACATCCTTATCTACCTACAAGACAACTGTGAGGGTGTAACAGCATTAGCGGAGACGCTCAGCACCTTTAAAGTTGCCTCAAGCCTTTTGTCAACTGGGCCAAATCTTGTATATTTCCCCAAAACCCTATGTGCGTCGAACACAACTTCATAATAGATACAAATCAAGTACACTGGGAAACTAAGTCATTTCATTACCTTGGAATAAATATCTTTCACACCGCTAAAGACCTACTGAATGGCAACCTCCTACATGCACTTTGTCATATAAAGATCCAGATCCCTTTTTGGAAAACATGAACTCTAACAGTCACAGTCAAATTTACCCTTACAAAGATGATCATTGTACCCCGCGTACTATACTATTTATCCAATTTACTGTTCTGTATTCCCAAATATGTATTTCGGATATTGGATGAGATACTCAGTGACTTGAAATGGAGCAATGGCAGACGGAGAGTTGCACTTTAAATACTCAAACTCCCCCCTACTTCGAAACAATACTACTAAGCAGCACAATTGCAACAGCTGGCCTGCTATGTAGATGCTCGACACCTCCAGGAAATAGGCACCTGTAATGATCGTACAGAATTAGACATAACACAAAATCCTTTATTCCCACAGCCCCATAGCCAGCGGCTGGCAACAAGCATCTACAACACTCACACCCAAACTGGTACCATATTCACTATCTATTTCCTTACAAAGCCTTCATTGCTTCAAGGGGGGCCCAGAATCTGGCCCTGTGGCACAATGTTTGTGAAAATATGTTTAGGGGACCTTTTTCAACATAAAGCCTTTATTCCCTTCAACACACTTACCAAACAATACTGTGTACCAGGGGGGTTATTCCTGGCACAGTGATACATCCTGGCAAAGCTGACCATCACCTGGAACATCACTGATCCTAACCCAACCCATCACCCACTTATCCAGACACTTTTCACCGTTTCTTTGCTTGCTTGAGCATTTCCAACCCATATAACTGCTCTCTTAGAACAACTCCATTCTAAATGGGACACTGACTTCGGGCGCCCTCTCACTCAAAATGAATGGGATAAAGCCACCTCCCTCCCTCATAATATATCTTGGAGTGCAATGTTCTAATACATTCAACTCAGAATATTATATAGAGCGTATCTGACACCTTTCTGACTTAAAACTATCTACAACACCACCAGCATTCACTGTAACCACTGTCCAGACCAGAACGCTGGGAAGGTGCACATGTTCTGGTCCTGCCATGTTGCATCTACCTACTGGGGAGAGATCTGTACTCTATTAACCTCGGTAACCGACCTGCAACATTTTTTCACAATGGAGAGTTGCCTCTTCAGATGACTGAATACAGTAAAGATTGTCAGTATATTTCTAGAACTGGCCCTTCTTTTAGCCAAGAGGTTGATAGCAATGAAATGGAAGTCCTGTTCCCTAGTTCCCATCTCTTATTGGTGTACAACTGTCCTTGGCATGACGACACTTAAGTCCCCCCCCTGCAAAATACATGGATGTGGGCCCCTTACAAACTCACTCTGGAGCTCTCTGGCCAGGGTACTCTGCTGAAGAGGCCCCCTAGAGTTTGGAGTCCACGCACCATAGGGGCTGCGGGTGCCTTCGTTACGCACTGCAACCGTCCTGGAATGGGCTGAGTCGGAGTCCACAGCCTTGTGAAGAGAAGAGAACCATGGACAGCATAAATGCCCTATTGCGACACAATGGGATGAACTGACACTGGACTTCCAACAACACATCCAAGATGATGAGCGCCCTCTGAACGGCTGAGTATTGAAACATACCCTTAGGGGCCCCCCTCACCCATGCCACTTCCTCAAGCACAAAATCCTTCCAGCCTCTCCTACTACTAGGGGCCCAAGAAGCAGGAGACATATTTTATAGAACTCTACATTGGGGTCTAAACGCTGCTTTAACAGTATTAAGATGCATACCACAGGGTCCCTATATGTTGTAGAAGCTTAATTATTCAGCACCCATTCAGGATACAAACGACCGTTAGCCAGCTCTTCTAGATAAACATAATATCAATTTATTAGGGATAGAATAGAAAGACATGTACATGGAGGATGCTCTGTACTAGTGTACACTCGAGCAGCCTAATACAAGGAAGTAATACATGATCTTTTATAGTATTAAACCACAAACATAATTCAACGTCTTATTGGTTCTTTGGCTTTGACGTATGATTGACGCATGACTACTTCTCCATTATGGCTGAGGTCGTTTTTCCTATCATACTATATATAGTAACAAAAAGCATAGAAAAGGATTTTACACAAGGTGGCCTACGTGCCTAATATCACATGGTCCATCTTGTGACAGAACTTGAGAACATCACGTACTCAGCCTGGTACTTTCCAGAAGGGAGATTGCTTCAGCTAGCATGCAATGACGAGGATCTTTCATGATGTCTGTTCAGAGGGCAAGCCTTGCAACATAATGCGTTCCTAGCAGTAGCGAATTACATTTGTAGGCCTCTTTACTTAATGATAGGCCTGTGCAGAGATTGTCATTGTGTATCACAGGGGCCACTAGGCATAGCATACCTAAGAACTGTAAAATGCGATTCCACATTCCGCCCTCTGATACTCAATGACAAATCTAAGGGTCATGGTGTATTGCTCTCATTTATACCTCTTGCTTGTCCCTGTTGTCATCCTTATATCTTTTTCTTTGATAATGTGTGTGTTTCTGGTGACAGTTTCTTTTTTTTTTACAAACTGGTATGAGCACACATATCGTTATCAGTGCCACGATCCCTATCGCTAGTACCTCTACCAACCAGGTACCCCAACCCCTGAACCATGCTGCTACTCGATCCAGCATTCCTCTGACGTCTGTCCCATCTGCCACTTTCCCAGCTCCTTCTTCTTCCTTTTTTATATCCTCTATTTCCTTTCTTATATTCCCCACGTTGGTGTCCTCTTCCTGCGCACCCCGCCAAGTGTTCTCTTTTCCCCCTTCTGTAATTCTGTTCTATGTGCCATTTTTGGTAGCACAAATGCTAAGTAGCAGGTACCTTGCCAACCTGCTGGCAATTTAAAAAATGCAGATGTCCCACATATAATAAATATTCCTTTGGGAGGTGTCAGGCCTATGGACAAGCCTGTTGTGTCATTTCTTTTGTAGTCCAGGCTCAAAGTTGTATTGCAAATACTATGTCCCACATCAATTCCGTGTTTGCTAGTGTCTGCGTTACCTCTTGAGCATTTGAAACACCATGGTGCCTTTATTTCTGTATCTATGGCCAGGCATGGTATTTGTTGTTCTGAGCCATGATCCCTTTCAGTGTAACCCTTCCATCTTTCTGTTGTAAATGCATTCAATATATTCTCTTCTTCTTTCTCTGGATTCTAATCTCCTACACTTCTTTCTTCTCCTTCTATCTTCTTCCTTCAATTTATTTGACACTCTTTCTACCAATTTTCCTTGCATATCACCTACATAAGGTTCATCTTCCAAACCTTTTTCTCCTCATTTCTCCTTTGTTTATATTTTCTCTTATTCTCTCCCTTTTTTTTTTTTTTCTTTTCCCTGTACTCATTCCCTTTAAATTTCCCCCTAACATATTATCTAATATGTTACGTGCCACGAATTCTGTGAGGGGCATTTAAGTGTAATTTCTTTTCTCCTGGCTAGTGGTCGGTAGGTGGGTACATATATAACAATCAGACACATTTGCTAGTTCTTTGTACATTGATACCATTTGCACAAATGTATTGTCCTTATAATCTTTTCCATCTTCTTTCCATTTCGTATATTTCACCCATTTTGTTTTATCCTCCACCCTCTCATGTTATTTTGAGATATTGTTGTTCTCACCACCTGTTGTTCTTTCACCTTGGCCATTTTTGGGGATGTAGTGTTCCTGGTCGAGCCATGGAATATGTATGTCGTCTTTATATACTATCAGTATTGTTGTTAGTACTATAGCTGCTACTGGGGTGAGTAACGCTGTGACCACCACAGGCCACTTCTTCTGCTCCTTTTTCTTACGTTATAATCATAAATCCATGTCGCCTTATAGGGTGTGGTCGGATGTGGCTAGCACTTGAAACCAGTTCTATTGGTATGTAACCTTTGATACCTCCTTGTTCCTGTAGGAGTGACACACGAGTAGTCTATTCCTTCTGTATATTTTCGGTGCGACGTTGAATGCTATTTGACACTTGTAGTTATGCAGAGTATAAAGGGATGAATCCCAGTGTCCAGTTCTAAGGGAGTTGGGTGCGATAGTCCACTGACCAGAGGGATGGCCCTTTTGTCCTATTTTTGCTGTATTCCTGATTGGAAGAGGCACCTCCCAATGGGGCTACAAACCGCACTGATCCTAGTGACCAGCCGCTTCCGTAGGACTGGGATCTGTACCTCTTGGCGCAAATTTTTCTAGCGGACTTT
Organism: Pleurodeles waltl; assembly: GCF_031143425.1. NCBI lineage: Eukaryota > Metazoa > Chordata > Amphibia > Caudata > Salamandridae > Pleurodeles > Pleurodeles waltl. Next base: position 79,127,852 of record NC_090437.1, on the reverse strand, counting down.
TAGTATTCTGTTCATTTATATCCTGATGTCTTTAATACTTAAGTGGCCTTCCTTGACTCTCCGACTCCTGTGGAGAGTAGCACGAGCAGTTCTGAAAGAATATCCTGGTGTCTTGAGGACCCGCTTGCACCCTCCGACTCCTGTGGGGTTGCAGCACGAGCAGTCCAAGAACAATGCTCTGGTGTACTGGGGAACCCGCTTACACTCTCCGACTCCTGTGGGAGTGTAGCACGAGCAGTTCCGTCAGTGTTGACTGGTGGCGCTTGTCGAACGAAGGTTGTACCGCTGTGGTGAAGGTGGCATTACTCTCATCGGCAACTTTGTTGGCGGCTGGTCGTCCTTTGGTCCAGCGGCCTTCTTGGTGTGTGAGGTATGGACCCAGGATGTGATGCCCTCACACTTGACTGCTGTGGCTGTTGTCAACAGGACTTGGTATGGTCCCCTCCACCGTAGTTGAAGGCAGTGACGTCTGGTGTGGCCTTTACCCACACCCAGTCTCCAGGATGCAGTTGTGTTCCGGTGGTGTACCTTCTTGGTGTAATAGCTGTGGATCCAGGAGGTCATTCCCTCCTACTTTTCAGGAGACCCAAGCCCAATCTCCCTGTTGGAGATCATGTCCAAGTAGTGCTGTCCAGCCAGGAAGGGCCTGCAGCACCTAATGCTGAAGGTAAGGCAAACTGCTGTCAAAATGTCTTATCAGATAATAACTTCTCAGCACCAGACATGTTCATAGGCCAGTCAAACAGTATCTCAGTCGGTGCTCACTTTGACAACTTTGTCAAGTGTGCCTTTCTTGATCAAGGAAGCAAGCGGTAGTGCATCAATCTAGAACCGCTCAGCAGATGCACAAAATCTTATAAAGGGACATATCTGACTTGTTTATGGGGTAACTAGCACACTCTTAAACTAAATAAATAACAATTACACTCAGTAACTATTTCACCAAACAAATGGTGATCCAAAGGTCAGGAGAAAACACATGTTACACTGGTATACAGCCAGTAAAAAATATGTCAAGATAGCATTTTATCCTATTATTCTATTTCAACATCCAGAATATCTGCATCAATGCTGGAAGGGTTGGGACTTTGCAGGCATCACCGCCATCAGAAGTCACTTCCCCTTTCTCGTACAAGTGTGATGTTCTGAAATGCTGATGTTCCTTTAAGATATTATATTTATTTTATTTATTTATATTTAGCACCCTCATCATCGGAGGTATATTACTCATAGCTGTATTGCAGTACTACATAGCACATCCTAAGGTAGTAATAACTCTATCCTAATATAGGTATTTTCAATACCCAAAACCAGTTTGGAGAATATTTAGTTGCAATCTACCAACACATGAAGGCAATCCATTTCACTGCGCTCATTTAAGATGTACCACGGAAGACTCCCATTAATTATGAAAACATAAAACGTAACATAGACAGACGGATACAGAAACCACATCTTCTCGTCCATGTTCTGAAACCTAGGGAAAAACATGGATAGAAAAATACTCCTACGTAAATACATACATCCTGCGTCCAGGGTGTATATAAAAAAAAATCCTATTCCATTCAGTTGTACATTTATTTTACATTTCTACTTGGAACGTCATGGTAACATATCGCAACAATCCGTGGCTTTGCCCTTGGAGTCATGCCCAGAGTCTGTGGTTTTCAGAAATGGGGAAGGTAATCTTAACTGCTACAATTTAATATAGGGACGGGACCTGGCAGATAAATGCACAAAATAAAATACCATAAAAATAAAACACATTTGTGACAAATGTGCTGCATTTTTACCCATTCATTGCCCTTTTGACACCCTGGTTGCACTCACATGACTTCAACATACTACATGTACTGCAGATGTTTAAACATCCACTTGTGTTATTTTCTTTTAGCCTCTCATTAAGTGAAATCGATCGGTCACTAACACGTCATGTGTAATCATTATTACTGCACTAATGTGTTTATTTTAAATATCAATACACCTTAGTAGAAGTTTGTTATCACATAATTAACTCACTCTACACCCCAACAATAACCCACATTTTTATATATCTCTTATTTACTTATATTATTTACAATTCATCACATTTAACACTTCTTTTAATTTCTATATCTCTTCTTTCATTGAACATGACTAAATTATTAGTATGTACTCTATAGAGCTATGAAGAAATACACAACCAGGTATGGAACTACCGTAAACAAATGCCCAGCACAATTCTTCCAGAATGCTCTCTCATCAGATGCAAATATCTGCAGAAGCTCGAAAGCAACATTTTGTTATTCCTTCCTTTCAAAATACTTTCACAAACAATGTAACTAGGAAAGAAACATTCTGCTAAACTACCATGATATTTTAGGTGTCATTTCTTTGAAGCATCATTTAGTAAAATGTGCGGATGCATGGTGGTATTTCCAACATTTATATTCATAACAGGAAAAATCAATGTAACCTTTTCATCAAAGTTACACATTGCCATAGTAGTTCCTGGCATGAACAAAACTACTTTGTGCCAAAACTACTCTGTGCCAATATTCTTCGTATGGAAGAGCAGAATGGTGTCACTACCACTGAAGCCAGCCAATAAACAGAGAGACAGAATTCAAATAACAAAAGATCTGTGATAACCATTTTATGGCAGAATTCTCAAAGAAAATCACAAAGTACACCCATGGTATCTGTTCCTGCATTAGTGCAAATTTACAGCTTTTATACATGAGCTAGCATTTAATGAGGCAGACCAGGAAATCGAACTCCTAGACAATATTTGTAAACACCATTTTAGCAGGAGGAAAATATGCATGTCTTTTTACAGGACAAGTAGACTGATGACACAAACTGTCCCATGGACAATTTAGACATTTTATAAAATTCCACACTCCTGACAACATATTGTTAACTGCTGCAAATGAATCCTCTGTTCCCCCCAGACTAAATTTGTTCACTGTAAGAATTTTGGCAACCTTTGCATGGGTCAAATATTTTTAAATGTAATCCCTACATAAGAAAGTTCTAATTTGTTGTACACCTGTGGTTCCTAACCTTTTTACTCCTGGGGACCACCAGTGAAACGTTACTGGAAGCCAGGTACCCCCAAGCAATTTGCACAATTTAAATTTCAAACATGAAATCATTCTTTTTATATTGAAAAAATATGCAAAAATCTAAACATTTTATTGGAAATGTTGGTGCTGCATCTTGGCGACCAACTTTTCAATTTTTAACCATAAGTGCCTCTCTTCTCTCCCTATCCTTTTTGTCACATTTAATTAATTTTTATTATAGCATCTCTCATACCAGTGTAGGTGTTGGAACACTTTACAGCACTTTAAAATGAAAGACTGGGAAAAAACAGCTTTCTAATTTGTGCTATGCAGTTGTCATGCAGCTCCTTAATTGCAGTTCATAGCTCAATGTGCTAGATTACTATTATGAACTGTACAGTAACTAAAGAATCTCTGTGACAAAAGCAGTAACCCACTGTGCCATCCACTGCCACTGTCCAAAACTCTCATTCCTCCCCAGCAGGTACATTAATCACTGGAGTTATCTTGACGCTTTTATTTTTTTCTGTACAATGCTCTTTGCAGTACTTTTAAAGCAAATAACAAGTAATAAAGTCTGAATTTTGTGTCTTATTACGTGTCATAACTTATCAATTAAACTTAAATTTTCTACAGTGTGTAAGCATGTTACCGCCATCCCTTGTCTACTTGCAAACCTTTCCCATACTCAGTGTAGTGTCAAATTATAGTGTAGTAATTGGAGTAGTGGCCACATATTTCAGGCCAGTGTATCGCCTTCTTACAATCCTACCACCAGTCTCATGGTACAATAATGCTAAACAATGTATCCAGATCCTTCCAAAGCAGCCCTTCCCATGGCTATTATTCTGTTTAACTCTGTACATTTTTATGTACGTCGAGAGACTGTCTCTTGTGATCTCCAGCTGTGTGTTTGTATTGCTGAGCACCTCCTTCCACATCTTGATGTTATGGATTGTGTGATGTGCATACGTGGACATATCCCATAGTAAATTGTGTGATCCCTCTCGCCCCTTGCCAATACATTTTTCCATTTCATTTGATATCTGTTCGTACTTCTGTTCATGTTTTCTAATTGCGTTAGCCACTTCCTCTTTAACCTGGCTATGGAATAACTGTCTAATTCTTTCACAAGGTCTCTTACTTTTTGCTTTTATTTTTCACTTCCTCATCCATCAAACGCCATGCCAGGGTGCGGCTTTCACATTCCGTCTCTGCCTGCTGTTGTAGAGGCAGCTCAGAGTGTTTGGTCCCTGTTGTGGTGCCCTCACGCTGTAGTGTATTTCCCAAATGTCTTCAAACAAAATCGATGTTTTGTTCCTGTGACTGGGCACTTGTCACAGGAAGAGAGCTTGACAAGCCCCTATTATCTCTATTTTTTTTTTTTTTTTGTTTTTCTTCGTCCTCCAATCTTCCCTTCTCAGCCCCCCCACCATGTGGAGGAAACCATTCTTCAGTTCAGTTTATTTATTTCTCTTCTTTTTTTTTTTATTTATCCTCCACCTACAGGACAGGCCCACATTCAATGCACATCCCACATGCAACTAGCATGTAGGCAGCATTGTAAAGCACCACACATGTCCGCAAAGCTACAGAAACACTACTGTCACTTTACTTGCAAAGTCAAAGTCTAAGTACAGTAGTCCCTATAGGCCTTCTTTCGCCTCTATTTTGTACGCTGGACTGTCCTTGGCGCTATGTTGATGTGTCTCTACTTTGCCTTTACTAAGAGGGTTCCTCGTGACTGTCTTACCCTAGCCTTTTGTTACATAACACGAAGACAATTACAATCGTTCCAGAAAACAGTAGGATGTTGGTGTATTTTTTTTCTTATTACACCGCTCATACCCCATGACACAGAAGGGGTAACAATGGGTATATTCACACACGCAGCCTCTCTTTGCCAGCCGCAATTATTGATTAGTAAAAGCAGGAAGCAAGCCGGTCTGCATCCATGCCACAATTTCAGCCAGCCATGTCCACCTTAGCTCACAAAAAGTTTGAAATCAGACAGTACCCAAGGTGCTAGTGACGGCGTCCACACTGGCGTCCTTTGGGGTGAATCAAGAGATGACAGAATAGTCAGGAGGGACAGTGTGCGGCTGTATGATATTGGAAGCTGGACCAGATCTTTGGCCAGTGACACACAGATAATGCAATAGCGGTGAACAAGTCAAGCAACCACATGTGACTGCAGAACCATAGACAAGGGTCACAGTACAATTAGCCCTGTTGGGTGATCCTACTCCCAACCCTTGTATCAATATGTAGTGAGTGCAGGGGGGGTGTTTGTACTGTGTGATGTTTGCAGATTAAATCAGTCAATTGTCATAAAAATCTGTATTATGTCTCCCATGAGTCCACCCACCTAGTCTTAAATTTTCTAAAAAATTCTTATCCTAAATATCAAATGCATGTAGTCAAAATAAATTACAGTACACCACCTTGTTCTCAACCCTTCCTTCATCAATCAAAAAACACTTTCGCACACACACGTATTTATATCTCAAAAACCACTTTCAGACACACACACGTATTTATAACTCAAAAACCACTTTTTCACACACACGGATTTATACCTCAAAAACCACTTTCACACACACACCGATTTATAACTCAAAAACCACTTTCGCACACACACGGATTTATACCTCAAAAACCACTTTTACACACACATGGATTTATACCTCAAAAACCACTTTCGCACACACACGGATTTATACCTGAAAAACCACTTTTACACACACATTGATTTATACCTCAAAAACCACTTCTACAGTTTACACCATTTCACATGAGTAGCCGATAGTTCAATATGCCATAAGCATTGTTCAAAGAGCTGCAATATCACAGGAAACGGATAACATAACAATTGTTTAACACGACAAACAGAGCCTGCCTGCTCCACTGGAATGAACAACTATCACTCCTATAAACACAAAGATGCTGACATCACATGCCAGTTCCTCTTAAATGTACACAAAGAACCTGGAACGGACCGCTACCATTCCATTTCACATCTGGGCAACGCCCTGTTAACCAGGGGTTGGCTTGGCGCCCACAACACCCTCTCTGGCCAGAGTTATCCGCCCCAGCCCCTCCGGCTGGGGACTGCAAACAGCGACTCGCGCTGTGTTCTGAAGCAACACCGCTAGTTGCCTCTATTCCTCGGACATCTTTTTTTAACAGTAACAAGCTACATGAAATACAGGAAGCTATCAGCCTAAGCTGCAGCGCAGGGAGGAAGGAAATGGTGTAATACAATGGAAGAACCAAATTAACACAGAATGCTAGCAGCCTGCGGACGGTTATAGTTAACTATCTGAATGTTTTCACGAGGTGCATTATCGGAGCCCGCAACAGAGGACAACAGAGGAAGAAATGCCCTTGGCATGCCACCGGAGACAGAGAAATAAAAAAGATGTCATTTACAAAAAGCTGGCTAAGGGGTACGGAAATAGAAATATTAACCATAAATGCATAACCACTCTATGCAGGAAACATATTAACGAAACACCCCAGTTACCTCCCTGTTTCGCAATATTTACACCGGAAAAACAGTAGAGCAAACAGCGAGAGCAGGACCACGAAGCAGCAATAGATACTCACGACAGCTCCAGACTCCGTCGCAGGAGGGGCCCTGTCCAATGGGTCAGCTGTCGCCCCAACCGAAACAGGAGCCGGGCTGAAGGAAACTATTCGCTGAACGAGACCGCAATTCTTCCATTCTCCACCAAATGTAGAAGCTTAATTATTCAGCACCCATTCAGGATACAAACGACCGTTAGCCAGCTCTTCTAGATAAACATAATATCAATTTATTAGGGATAGAATAGAAAGACATGTACATGGAGGATGCTCTGTACTAGTGTACACTCGAGCAGCCTAATACAAGGAAGTAATACATGATCTTTTATAGTATTAAACCACAAACATAATTCAACGTCTTATTGGTTCTTTGGCTTTGACGTATGATTGACGCATGACTACTTCTCCATTATGGCTGAGGTCGTTTTTCCTATCATACTATATATAGTAACAAAAAGCATAGAAAAGGATTTTACACAAGGTGGTCTACGTGCCTAATATCACATGGTCCATCTTGTGACAGAACTTGAGAACATCACGTACTCAGACTGGTACTTTCCAGAAGGGAGATTGCTTCAGCTAGCATGCAATGACGAGGATCTTTCATGATGTCTGTTCAGAGGGCAAGCCTTGCAACATAATGCGTTCCTAGCAGTAGCGAATTACATTTGTAGGCCTCTTTACTTAATGATAGGCCTGTGCAGAGATTGTCATTGTGTATCACAGGGGCCACTAGGCATAGCATACCTAAGAACTGTAAAATGCGATTCCACAATGTCTTGTTACCATTACCTCATTGTTGTGTTTAGTCATGGACTCGTCCATGACGTCTGCACAGGCAGGGAGGTGACATCAATCTCTCTGCAGTGGAATAGAGTAATGGTTTAGTTGGTGATGTAACCGACTTTAATAAAAGGGACTCAGGAGATTTTCCCGCCAGTCCAGTTAATGGCAAAGTGTGTGGAGACAGCATTTCTAGTACGGCCGCTAGTTACTTGTGGCCTCCGTACAGTACACAACAGATTGCCAACGAGGCGATTGATCGGACCCCCTCATGCACTCACCAGTTCGTGCACATCGTGAGCAGCCTACACCGGGCGGTGTCGGCGGCCCCCTGCAGGTTAGTGGAGCTCTCGCTGAGAATTGCGTACGTGCTGATCGGTGACCTCTGCCCTTCCCTGTGGGTGCTGGTGCCTCCCGTCTGTCCTGCCGCCGGATGGCGTGTCTGTGCCCGGCGTTTGGGCGCAGGTGGCCGAGTGAAGAGGCCGTGAGCAGCCGCACCTATCGACGAGCGGCTGCAGCCAACACCCCAGCTGCTCTGTGTGCCGTGGGCGTGGTCCCTGGAGCTTCTGCCTGCACGTGGTGCGCCCGGAGTGCTGGAAGCACAGACAGATCATGTTCCCACACCCAAGGCAGGCGTCCTGGCAGTTGCTGGAGCAACCAGCCGCTCATTTGAAATTCTTCCTCCCGGCACGAGGTGAGCGGCAATCAGGAGGGGCGTGTGAGGCCCCTGTGCTTCGGTGGTGCAAGCGTTGTGAGTGCACAATGTCAGAACAGTGTTGAGGATCCAGTTTCAGGGACTCTGAGCCTACGCTCATTTTTCTCTCTGCTTGCCATCTGCCTGGACATTTACTCCTCTTTGGAAGTGTTTTTCTTTGGGTTTTTTTTTTCACCCAAAAGTGACTGTGTCCCCTGGAAATTCACAGGACAAGTGACTCCTGCGCAAAGTGGTTGGATACTTTTCAGGCATTCCGTTTTCACCCTCTAAATGTTCGTGTACATGACTCAAAGCACGCAGTGACCCTGGTGTGGTTTTTTCTCCATTTGCGTGCACACAACAGGCAGTGGGGTGGTCTAATGTTGCACGTTTGAGGTGCAACCACAGCTTCAGTACAGGCTTTGGAACCTTTTGTTGTGGAAGGTCCTCCCTCCACTCAAGCAGCTCAATGGAAGGAGTGGGTGGACAGGTTAGAAACCTACTTTGCAGCAACAGCACGGGACAATGACAGACGCCGTCCCATGCTCTTACATTTGGGAGGTGCAGCCATTCATAAACTGGGACAATCAGTGGCCGAAGAGGGCACACCGTTCACCTACCAGTCACTTAAACAGGCGCTCACAGCTCACTTCGAACCCCTGGCGAATCCAGACTACGAACTTTTCCTTCTCAGACAAGCCAGACAACTTCCGAACGAATCAGTTGATACTTTATATGCGAGGCTTAAGGACCTAGCTTGCACCTGCACCTTATTGGACGTGGAAGATGAAGTCTGTGCGCAGTTCATACAGGGATTCGCGTCCGTGAAGCTAAGAGAACACATCTTGCAGATACCGGGTATGTCGATAGTGAACATCCTCACGCTGGGAAGGTCAAGGAGCTGTCTAAGGTATGTGCATCTCATATGGAAGCGGCGCTGCATACCCAGGTCAAAGAGGAGCCAGTGAACGCCATCACCGCAGCTGCTGCGGATAGAAAGAAATCCAGGCAAAAGGCCACCACGTCATCGCGATCCTGCTATTCTTGTGGAGGTCCATTCCCTCATCAAGGTGTGTGTCCTGCGCAAGGCAAGAAATGCTCGAGTTGTAATAAGTTAAATCATTTCGCTGAAGTATGCAAGTCAACGGCCCGTCCAAAGTCACATAAATCCAAAGCTGTCAACTCAGTGCAACCACCCATGATGACAGAAGAAGAAGATGATCTGGACGATGATGAGGAAGGTGAAGGAACAGTCCACGTGATACATGCATTGCAACCCAGTGGGCATCCTCGGAAGCGAGTACCAAGGTGCCTAGTTCTTCTGGTAGGCCATAAAGTTGACGCACTGATTGACACGGCTGCTTCCATTAATGTAATGGCACAATCAATTTTAAAAAGTCTTCCCATTCAGCTCAAGCTACGACCTACAATGACTCAAGTATATGTGCTTGGGTCATCACGGCCACTGCCGTTGGCAGGTGTGTTTACCACAACACTATCTCATGAGGAACATGTGATACAAACCAAGGTTTTGGTCACCAAAACTGGATCGGACATGCTACTAAGCTGCCGGACAGCAGAGCAGCTCAACCTCATCTCCTTTGCATTTACTGTAGTGTTCACCTGGAGACTGTGGAGAGCCTGGTAACTGAGTTTAAGCCATTATTCAAAGGTATAGGTTGCCTGAAGGGCTGTATGTTACAACTACACATTGACAAGTCCATACAACCCGTGGCTTTGAAGCATCGCAGGGTTGCTTTCCACCTGAGGCCCAAAGTGGAGGAGGAGCTTAGGAAGTTGGAGCAAGAGGATGTCATAGAGAAGGTCGATGGTCCCACTCCATGGGTGTTGCCCATTGTGATTTCCAGGAAACTGAAGCAACCTGGAGAGGTGAGAATATGTGTGGATATGCGCCTGCCAAATGTCGCCATTAAGTGTGAACGGCATCTAACACCTACTGTAGATGACATTGTTGCAGAGGTTGCAGGGTCAAGGTGGTTCTCTAAAATGGACGTGCGGGCTGGATACCATCAGCTACTGTTACATCCCGATTCCAGAGGAATAACCACTTTCTCCACTCATGTCGGTCTCAGGCGGTATAAACGCCTGAGTTTTGGGATTTCCAGCGCCGCAGAGGTTTTTCAGGACACCATTCGTGGGGTACTTGCTGGACTACCAGGAGTCATCAATGTCAGCGATGACATACTTGTGTATGCTCCCAGTATGAAGTCACATCTTTCTTGCCTCAGAGCCACATTCCAGAGGCTTCACAAGAATGGCCTGATGCTTCATAGAGACAAGTGTTCTTTCTTACAAATGGAAGTGGCCTTCTTTGGGTATCGTTTCTCTGGAGAGGGAGTGTTGCCAGACCCGGCCAAGGTAAAAGACATTCAATCTGCCATGGTTCCCATCAACGTATCTGGTGTCCGCAGCTATCTGGGCATGCTGAATTACTGTGGGTGGTTTATCAAGAACTTGGCAGCTCTGACGGCTCCTCTCAGAGACCTCATCAAGACCAATGCTGTTTGGGAGTGGGGACCCGAACAGGATGCTGCTTTCCAGGCCACCAAGTCAGCGTTATCTGAACACATCACCCTGGTCTACTTTGACCCTAGGAATGAGTCGGAACTGTCTGTGGATGCTAGTCCCACAGGGCTAGGGGCAGAGTTGGCACAAAGGCAGATGGACGGGGAGTGGTCTCCTGTGGCAAATGCCAGTCGAGCCCTAACAGAGACTGAGCAACGCTATTCCCAAATCGAAAAAGAAGCCATTGCGGTGCATTGGGGCTGCAGACACTTTCATTTGTACCTGTATGGTCAGCTGTTTGTAGTACACACTGATCACAATTACCTGATTCCTTTGTTTAATGGGTCCTCGTCCAAGCCCCGGCCACAATTGTAAGATTATCGATTTCAGGTGGTGTATCGACCCGGAGTTTTTAACCCTGCCGACTACCTCTCACAGCATGCCAGGCCTGCTACTTCTTGTGAAGTCGCCGATGCAGAGGAAGTGGAAGACTATGTAAGGTTGATTGTGGAAAGGTCTCGGCCACTGCCCCTGTCTCTGGATGAAATCAGGTCAGCCACAGAAGATGATGAGTGTCTGCAGTTGGTGATGTCAGCTGTGGTATCAGGAAAAATGGCATTCTATTCTTTGAAATGTGACCCTCCGGACGGCGGAAGCCCATACCATGTTATCCTCGCTGCACAAGGTCAGACAAGAACTGGCTGTATCTCCTGAAGGGTGCCTACTGAGAGGACACAGGATGGTCATTCCCATGGCTTTACAGTACTCTGTAGTGGAGTTTGACCATGCATTTAATCAAGGAATGGTGAAGACTATTGGCCAGATGTAGGAAGATATGCTTTAGCGAGTCTGAAATTGCGAGTCGGTGTGACTCGCAATTTCAGACTCGCAATAGCATATGCAGAATGGTGTCTCAGACACCTTCTGCGACTCGCTATGGGGTCGCAAAGACCCACCTCATCAATATTCATGAGGTTGGTCGCATTTTGCGACCCCATAGCAAGCCCCTGCACTCACAGGGATGGTGGCCTGCTGTAGTCAGCAGACCTCCATGTCTGTGACTGCTTTATAAATAAAGCTGTTTTGTAAAAAAATTTGCAGCCCGTTTTCCTTAAAGGAAAACGAGTTGCAAAATGAAAAATAAACCGAAACCATTTGGTTTCGTTTTTTTCAGAGTAGGCAGTGGTCCATAGGACCACTGCCTGCTCGAAAAAAATATTTTTATCGACATTCACAAAGGGGAAGGGGTCCCCTTCCCTTTTGCGAATGAGTTACCATCAGTGTGACACTGGTGGTAACTGCGAGTTGGTTTGCGACCGCATTCGCGGTCACAAAGCAACTCTGAATTGCGATGCGAGTCGCAAATAGGAAGGTAACACCCCTTCCTATTTGCGAGTCGCATTCCCAAATTGCGAGTCGGTACCGACTCGCAATTTGGGAATGAGCATCGCGTTCGGCCGTTTGCATGGCGCAAACTGCGAAAATCGCAGTTTGCGCCAGGCAAACGGCTTGCTACATCTGGCCCTTAGTCCAGATTGAGGAGTAAGGTGTGATTTCCGGGCCTCGATGACCACGTTGAAAGAGTTGTATGTCAGTGTATGATGTGTCAAGCAGTTGGTCCGGCTGAACATCCCCCACCAATCATTACAGAGACCATTCATCCTGTCCCATGGTTTCGAGCAAGTGCTTACTTTGGAAGTCTGCCAGATGGACGTCACACTTTTTTTGTGATAGATGATTTCTCAAAATATCCTGAGGTTGAAATCGTGGAATCTACCACCACGGCTCAGATCATACCACATCTGGAGAAGATTATGGCCACCCATGGTTTGCTACAGGAGATTCACACTGACAATGGACCTCCGTTCTCAAGCCAAGAGTTTGGTGAGTACCTACAGTCTCGGGGGATTGTGCACAAAAAGATCACGCATCATTGGCCTCAGGCAAACACTGTGCTGTGTATGCTTTTCTACAGGAGTACCGTCTTACTCCCCATGCTACTACTGGAGAGACGCCTAGTTCTGTATGCATCAATCGGAAGGTAAGAGATACCATTCCCCATGTTCAGGAACCGTCTGATTTGCATAGTCAGGTGGGGAAAGTGCTGTCACAAAGGAAGGACAGGAATGACAAGATGTCACTGAAAAGGAGAGCCAAAGAGCGAACTATTCATGTATGGGATTTGGTTCTGGTAAAGAGCAGAAGAGGAGGAAGCAAATTTGTGTTACCTTTTGAGAAGGATCCCTGGGTGGTGAGTGAGGTCAAAGGCACCATGATCACTGCTAAAAGAGGTCAGGAGACGGTCACAAGAAACATTTAATTTTTTAAAATGGTACACACCCCAGACTCCCCGGTGACAAGAGCTCAAGAGAAGTCCTCAAATGGTTTGGACCCTGGGAGCATTGCCAGTCAGGAAGATGGTGTTTTTGCATCTCAGAGTCCATGTTTGATGACTGATGGTGTGTCGTCCAGTGGGATAATGAGCTCAGATGTGCAGAACCCTGAGGGTCGTCCGGTTTCGGAACCTGACACACATGGATCGGTGCTGGTTGGCTCAGCTTTGTCAAAGCGAGGAATGGGTCTTTATAGCTTAAAGCCCCGCCCACAATGCTCTACCAGGCTACAAGGATTCGTGTTAGACTGATCATGCCTCCTATGCCATCTGCATGTGAAAGCTCAAATTTCATAATTTGTGTATTGTTTTGAAATAAGAAATTATGTTTGGTTTTACATGTTTTTGTTATGGGTAAAGGAGGAATGTTGTGTTTAGTCATGGACTCGTCCATGACGTCCGCACTGGCAGGGAGGTGACATCAATCTCCCTGCAGTGGAATGGAGTAATGGTTTAGTCAGTGACGTAACCGACTTTGATAAAAGGGACTCGGGAGGTTTTCCCACCAGTCCAGTTAACGGCAAAGTGTGTGGAGACATAATTTCTAGTACTGCCGCTAGTTACGTGTGGCCTCCGTACAGTACACAACACTCATCACATTACCCTCTAGGCTTGTTGACTTCATGCTTTTATGTTTGTTAATGTTTCTAATGCACCTAATATAATATCTGGAGGAGCTCAGCCCTTCACATGCAAAAAGCTTTACATTTATAGTCAGGTCCGACCAAAGGTGTATATGTTAATTATGTACCATACCCTTATGCTCAGCAATTGTGGTTATGAATCTAGGTTTCAATATGATTAAACATTGAAAAACTCAATAAAAATTTGTTTAAAAAACATATACTTGCATTGCATCACATTAACATAGAACATCACTTTAAAGTCAGATCTATTGGCATTACCATTGCTTGTTAATATGATTTTTGCTATTGATTTTAAAGTTATCAGTGGTATATTATTGAAATAAATTTACTGGACTCTTGTTTTGTGCTCTGCCTTTGTTGTTTTTTGTGATTTTTTAAGGCGTGGTATTTACTTACCTCAAAGTCTGTGGGTCTGATTCGCAAAGGAAAACTTACACTAAAAAGATTTATGCGCAGAAACTCCATGCATGTAAAAATACTACTCGTAAATCCTTTTGTGAATAGCAAACAATCGTAAACTTACAATAAAGTATAAGTTTACCTTTCTGAATCAGGCCCCCTCTATTTTCTGTTTTATGTGAATGCTTTTGTTCCGGTAGTAGCCAACATACTTCATGAGTCGTCAGAGTGGTAACTCGATTTCTCATCCTTAGATCAGTCCAGGTTACAGTGTCCGCAGAGTGCCTTTCTTTTTTTAATGTTCACAAAATCCGGATACATTTGCATTACTGATGGGGTAGGCATTTAGAAACATATAAAGGGCACCTTTAGGATAAGAAAAAAGGAAGATTGGAAGCTTATCTGAACACCAGTTTATGAACAACTCAAAGCAGGCAGAAGTCCTTAGTTGGTTGAGGCTCAAGGCAAGGTTTGGAGGATAAACAGGCCCAAAAACGCTGAGCTCATTGGGGAGAATTATCAGCACATCGAGTTTTTCTTTTGAAGTTCTGTCAAGACATTCGTATTTGGGCACTGAAGGACCTCGAAGCCAGGGCAGGTTTTGGTATCAAAAGCAGCCCTGACAAATTTTATTAGACCAGCCTCCATATTGCACTCAGCAAGCATACATGCACATAGAGTAAGGCCATCCACTTCAAGGAAATTTAAAGGGATAAGCACCCCTTATATTTCTTCAAATAGCAAAAGCAGTGCAATTTACACACACACCATAACTTTTAAACCATAGTAAATTATAACCTTGCAATTTGTAGCATGTTGATGCTATGTACACTAGGACCTTTGTGGTCCTAGGGTGGACTCTGAACAGGAGGCATGTGATAAATGCAGGATGGTGTCAAGTTGTGGTTCCGGGAAATATGACGTAATTGTGTGTGTTAATGGATGTTGGAGGATAAAGATGTTCAGCATCAGCTCCCAAGTGTGGCTTAATCTATTTGCATGCTCCTGGGCTAGGGAAGGTGCTTCAACTGGCGAGCCCGTCAAAACAAAACTACTTCCCCTGAGAGTTTGCAACAGTACGGCAAACTGATTGTGTTTGTTGCGTGTGCCCACAATAATTTCAAAGCAATGTACGACCAGTACACATTGAGTCAAAGCCCTGCTCCAGCCGCACATGGCCACAGAAGCAATCGAAAGCCCTGGAGAAGAGCCTTATTTACCTATCTATCTATCTATCTATCTATCTATCTATCTATCTATCTATCTATCTATCTATCTATCTATCTTTATCGTGGTTACAAAGAATACATATGACCATAGGACTGAACATCCAAGATAACATAAAAACAACTTAACCGCATCAGCAATGAGAACATATCAACCTTTCTCAACTCCTCCAACCCCTTTAGCCCTGCCGAGGAGCATATTCACAACACCCACCAATACCACCAGTGAGGTTGGCAGCAAAGACACTGCTCTGCACCCTGAACAAAGAACACCAACAAGCTTTGAGAAACAAAAAGTATACCCACATTCAGGGGCGACTGAAGTGTACTGTGACACAGGCCTCAGCACACAGCTGTAGCTTGCAGAGGTTGTCGGTGTCACCCTGCACATCGAAATCTACTGAATGACACATGCCAATGCAATGGTGACAGAAGGGAGTGCAAAATACAATGCATCCATATTCTCTAAGCCACTGCCGCTGTTCGAAACATCCAAGACACAAAACATTGGTGCCAGGTGGACTGCAGGGATTGAAAGATTAGATGACTCCATAGATGCACTAAAGGAGAAAGATGATAGGAAAATCATCAAATAATTGAAAAACCTTTCAGGTGATGAATTTGCAAGAATTTAATCAGAAGCACTCTCACCAGGCCCACAAAACCAAAAATGTACATAAGCTATGACAAGTAGAGGTTAGGCAAATAAATTGTCGCCAAGTTCATCATACAAAGGCTCTTTAAAATCGCTATTGAGAACCAGTGAAGACGACTGGTGCCTGCTGATGATGTCCACAAAAAGACGGCATGAACATGTGGGGGTAGCTGCCTGTGAAGAAGACTGTCATTTAACAACAACTCATCAGACAAAGTGCTAAATTTCTTTCGGACACAGTTCCAGGATCACATTGAAGGTAAACAGTCACCCATATCCTTCATCATCAACATTGGGGCTTCGATTAATATAATGCCAGTGAAAAAATGTAACAATCTCTAAGTGGGGCCACACCTTACTCTTTCAAACAATGAAATTATACACGGGGCAGCTTCTAAACCTCTATAAAGCCAAGGGTTGTTCACAGCAGTAAAGCAACACAAAACAATGTCAGTACGAGACACCATTTATGTTCTACTAGGAACATCATCTAGTGCATATTTCCTCAGTTGTGTCACAGCAGCTGATATGAAGTTAATATCTCTCAATTACAGCCTTCGTGCTTAGCCTGAGATTATGAGCCAATTCCCATTACTGTTTCATGGTGTGGTAAAACTCAAGAAAAAGGAAAGTACAACTTCACATCAATGAAGACATTCGTCCAATTGCCCAGCAGCACTTTAGAGTTGCTTTTCATCTGCAAGAAGTGGTAAAGAAAGAGTTGGCAACACTTTTGAAACATGGCATAATTAAATGTTCCATGGGTTTCACCTACAGAAGTTGTGCCAAAAAAGGACAGCAGTGTTTTAGATCCCCAAGCCCCGGGGGACCACCTCCTCACTGGGGCTATTTCCACATTGGAGGGGGGGCTGCGCGGTCCCCTTGAAGAGCCACTGATGGCCCTAGGGACCACCTTCTCAGGGCCGTGTCCCGCTATGTCTTAGGGTGCCCACCCATGGGACATAGCTGTTGGCTTTTGCTTGGTCGGAGTTGACAGCTCCCACCAAGCAAAAGCAAACATAATTCTGCTTTCTGACAGCGGGATCTGTCAAACAGGTTCCGCTGTCAGAAAGCGTAGTTTTCATCTGTCTTCCCCTCCATGCAAATATGCGGGCAGGTAAGACAGATGAAAACATTGCTCCAGCAAGAAGGGAGCTGCTATTAAAAGCAGCTCCTTGTTTGCTGGAGCACTGCCAGCTCCTGCAGGAGGTGGGAGACAGCTAGGACAGCGGGGGAGACCTTGGGGCTCCCCCGCAGTCCCAGATAGCCCAGAAAGGGCACAAAATGGAGAAGAAAAAAAATCGGCTGGGACCACAGGGGAGGCCTCGAGGCTACCCCCACGGTCCGAGATAGCCCGTAAAGGACGAAAAAATTGAACATCTTTTTTTTAAAAGTTGGCCTAACGGTTAAGGACTCTGACCTTCACACTGAAAATTTAGTGTTCTATTCCAGGAGTGTCCTTGATCATTTCCCTTCTTTAATTTATTTTCAACTTCAAAAGTTTAAGGCTCATACTGAAAGGTGATGTCACTTTTTTAATTGAGAAAAACATTTTTCTTCCATTTTGTCCTGAAGTATCTCACTCTAAGTATTTCATCTTTCAAAGCCTAAAAAAAACTCTCTGTCTCCCTCTCTTCCTCTCTCTCTTTTACGCTCTCTCTCTTTCAATCTCTTTTCCCCACTCACACTTCCACTCAGACCCTTATGCACCTCCTCACAGACCCACTGAGACACTCACGCACCCACTCAGACCCTCGTGCACCCAATCACAGCCCCACTCAGACCCTCATGCACCCACTCACAGACCCAATCAGACTCTCACACACCTACTGACATCCTCATGCACCCACTTACAGACCTGTGCAGACACTGACGCACCCACTAAGACACTGATGCACGCACTCTCACACCCAGATAGAGAGTCTCTCTGGAGAGTAGGGGTGACTGGTTAGGGGGTTGGCCGCAGAGACTGGCTGCAGGCCAGGCCTTATGGGCAACCCCTGCCATGCACGGGTGAAGGCCGTGCAAGGTGCAAGTTTGAGTGCTTATAGAGGGTTGGCCTCATGGCCGGGCCACAGGCCAGACCTTGTGGCCAACCGCCACCGTATAGTAATGAAAATTACTATATGTTGAAAAACTATAGAAATTCACTGAAAAAACAAAGGTTGCAGGGATGGTATAGTTAGGATCACATTTTGGATGTACAAAACCATATAAATTCACCTGGTATCTCAAGTAACTATAACTTGTGCCATCAGGCAACTATAAGTTGTGCCCTCGCCATGCACTGCTAATTACCCCACAAATTACGGCACTCATGACATCTTTGATAACATCATTGATAATATTGATGTAATATTTGCAGTGAAATTTATAACAAACAAACTGTGCATGGCAAGGGTGTGCATTATAGTTACCTTAGGGCACGAGTTATGGTTGCTTGAGATAAATCTAGCTATAACAGGTGAATTTGGTTGTACAGTGGAGTGGTGCACACTGGAGTGCTGTAGAGTGTAGTGGCAGAAGTTTGAAATAGCATATAGTGAAATGATGTAGAGTGGAGTGGAGTACAATGGAGTGGCGTAAAGTGGAGTGGGACAGAGTGGAGTAGCAGACAGTGGAATAGCATACATAGGAGTGGCTTACGGTGGAGTATTTTAGAGTACAGTGGCATAGAGTTGAGAAGCATTGAGCTGAGTGTCACAGAATGTAGCTCCGTACAGTGGAATAGTGTACAGTGGAGTGGTGTAAAAGCATACACTGGGGTAACGTACAGTGGAGTGGCATAGAGTGCGGTGGGGTCGAATGGGGTTACATACAGAAACAATGAAATAGCATACAGTGGAGTCTCATAAAGTGGAGCAGTGTGACATGCACTTAAGTACCATAGAACGGAGTGGCACAGATTAGAATAGCGTACAGTGGAGTGGCGTAGAGTATACTGGGGTATAGTAGTGTGGCAGAGAGTCGAATAGCATGGAGTACAGTGGTATAGAGTATGGTCACATAAAGTGGAATAGCGGTTTAGTGGTGTAGAGTGGAATAGCATATAGTGGAGAGGTGTACAGTGGAGTGGTGTAGAATGGAGTGGCATAGAATGGATAGCACAGAGTGGAGTGGCAAGAGTGAACTTGCATAAGGTGGAATAGCATAGAGTGGAGTAGCAAGAGTGCAGTGTCAGAGACTGGATTGGCATAGAGTAGAGTGGCCTAGAGTGGAGTGGCATTCGTTTGTATAGAGTACAGTGTGGTAGAATACACTGAAATGGCACACAGTGGAATAACGTAGAGTGGAGTGGCATTCAGCGGAGTGGTGTAAAGTAGAATAGCATATAGTGGAGTGGCATACAGTAGAGTGGTGTAGAGTGGAGTGGCATACAGTGGAACAGCGTAGAGTGGAGTGTCAAGAGTGGAGCTGAGTACAGTGGAATAGCATAGAGTGGAGGAGCATAGAGTGCAGTGTCGGCAGACTGGATTGGCACAGAGTGGAGTAGTGTAAAGTGGAGTTACATAAAGTGGAGTGGGGTACAGTGGAGTGGTGTTCAGTGGAATAGCATACAATGGAGTGGTGTGCATTGAAGTGGCATACAGTGGAATAGCATACAGTATAGTACATACACTGAATTAGTACACAGAGCAGTAGCATAGAGTGGAGTGGCGTACAGTGGAGTGGCATTGAGTGGCATGGGGTATAAAGGAGTAGCATACAGTGGAATAGTGTGCACTGGTGTGTGGTACAGTGAAGTGGCACAGAGTTGCTTAGCGTAGAGTTGAGTGCCATGGAGTGTAGTTGCATATAGTCAAATAGAGTATATTGTTGTGGCATAGAGAGGAGTAGGGGTACAGTGGAGTGGCGTAGAGTAGGCTGGGGTATATTGGAGAGAGTACAGTGGAATAGCATGCAATTGAGTGGTGTACAGAGGAATGTGGTAGAGTGGAGTGGCACAGAGTCGAATAGCATAAATTTCAGTGTAATAGAGTGTGGCTGCATATGGTTGAATAGCGTATAGTGGAGTGGCATACAGTGGAGTGGTGCACAAGGACAGGCATAGAATGGAATAGTGTAGAGTGGAGTTGCATGCAGTGCAATAGTGTGAGGTGGAGTGGCGAAGAGTGGAGTATGCAGATTGGAGTGGAGTATAGCAGAATAGCATAGATTGTAGTGCATAGAATGTACTGGCATAGTCTGGAATGGCATATAGTGGAGTAGCGTACAGTAGAGTGGTGTGGAGTGGAATAATGTTGAGTGTTACTGGCTGACAGTGTAATGAAAGAGAGTTCAATCAATCAATCATTTAATATTTGTAAAGCGTGTCTACTCACCCATGAGGGTCTGAAGGCGCTTGGGGGGAGGGGCCTCATCAGAAGAGCCACGTCGTGAGGTTCGTCCTGAAGATGGTGAGCGACAGGCTTGAGTTGAGTGGCATAAAATGGAATAGTGTTGAGTAGAGTAATGTAGAGTGGAGTGTTCAACAGTAGTAGGATATTATAGGGTAGTAGGGTAGAATGGATTGGCATACCGTGGAGTGGTGTAGAATGTACTGCCATTGAGGGGGGAGATATTAAGTGTAAAACTATAAAGTGCAGTGTTTTACACGTAAGTGGCATAGAGTGGAGTGGCATATAGTGAAATAGTGTAGACTGGAGTAGCGTAGACTGGAGTAGCATAGAGAGCTGTGGGGTAAAGTGGAGTAATGTACAGTGGAGTGAGGTACAGTTTAGTGGCATACAGTAAAATAGTGTAGAGTAGAGTGGCGTAGAGTGGTCTAGCATACAGTGGAGTGGCATACAGAAAAGTGGTGTAGAGGGCAGTAGCATAGTAGTAGGACCTAGTTAGGGTTGAAGGACAGTGGTAAATGGAAAATGGAGATCAGGAATAAGGCAGATGAATTGACTGGAACATATGACACATATAAGAGAGAAAAAAGAAGAGTGGTGAGTAAGCGCCTCTCAACCCCCTTTACCTCCAACAAACAAGAAAAATACAAGGAAGACAACAATTTGAAGAATTGGAGCAGACCAGAGAGATAGCTACAATTGGTGCAGCAGGTGCAGCAGCACTGGGGATCAGAGTCCTGAGGGCCCCATTGATTCCAGTTACCAGCAGTCAGAGGGAGCATTTTCCTTGCCTGAACCAGGGTCCTTGGCAACATTGCTCCGCTACTGGAGTAGACTCTTCTTGCTGCAACCTCCATACCTTAAAAGGTAAGAAGAGGTTCATGTGATCCTGGATGAAAAGAGCATGAAATGTTTTCAGAGTGCACATGATGATTTAGGTATGCTGCTTACAAGGCAGGGCCAACACTCACGTGCCCCCAAGTCTTCAAATATGTGTATTCCAGTTCTTCCCAAACATTTTAGAACAACAACCCAGTTTTTAGAACTGTGACCCGCCTAGATGTAATGGACATGAGGTGGGCTATAGGCTAGCTAATTTTTTATGTAACTAATGCATCGGGTGGAAGCGTACTGTCATTTCCAAACAGCACATTTTCCATTGAGATGGCCACTAAATCTGCACAGACCTACAGTTTTACTGATAAAACTGGGCCCGAAATGCGTTACGCATCTTGATGCAAAGTTGTTGATAATAGAGCATTGTGTTGTAACGCAGCTACTACCTACATGATTCAAAGTCGACTTGTGTGTCATAAAACACCTTTACATGTCGCAAATCAGCATTGATCACACAGGAGTGCATTGTATTGCAGGGATGCTCGAAAAGGCAAACAGAGTACCACATTGTACACAACCAATACCCTCCAATAATAGCATGGGAGGAGCCTCAGGAAGCCAGGAGGGCAACACCCCTAACCCTGAAGACCTGCCAAAATCCCAGGGGAAAAGGAGGAGGAAGTCAAACTTCAATCAGGAGGAGAGCCATATACTTATCAATGAGGTGGCAAAGAATGAGCACCTATTACTTATCACCTCCAAATTGCCATTAGGAAAGAAGGATGCTATCTGGCAATCTGTAGTTGACAAGATCAACTGCATTGCACAAACAAGGACTGTACTGGAGTGTAAGAAAAGGTTGCACAACTACAACTGTAGGATTGAAGAAATCTGGCCAGGCACCTAAAAGCTGCAATAGGACCAGAGGAAGACCTGATGTCCAGAGGAGTTGGACCCATTGGAGGAGCAAGTAGCATCCCTCATTCCAACAGAGGTGGTTTCTGGAGTGGACGTTCAGCACAGTGCTGATGAAGAGGACCAGCAAGAAATATAGCATGAGTGTACACAAGGACCCATATTTATAAAACGTTCATGCAGCGCAACAGAGCAAGACATCCTGCTGTACTGCTCTGCGTGAAAGGGAAAGGGCATGAACGACTCATATGTAACATTATCCTGCACAAAACTGTCCGTTCCTAGGGCAGTATCAATTTTTGCAGCTCAGTGCCAATGCAGGCCCCCTTGCACCATGCTTGCATTGGGTGAGCCAGGAAAAAGTGTAATGTAATGTATAGGGGCTTTGTAGAGCATCATTTTGTCACCCGAGAGGGTATCCAAGCTCTAAGTAGATGCATGCTCTGCAAGTAGGATTAGTTGAAGAGCTAGCTTTACAGTTTCTTGCTCAAATTCATAAGTGACACAGGTGTCCTGATGTGCTGGGGGAAGCAATTCCAGGTTTTGGCTGCCATGTAAGAGAATAACCTACCTTATGTCTTGCTTCTATAAATATAAGGGTGTGTGGGTGAGCGTAAGTGATGCAGAGCGGAAGTCCATGATTGGTTGGTGGAAGTGTAGATGGTGGGTGATATAGGTGGGATCGCATGTATGGGGCAGCTTTTCTGAATGGAGAGGTAATGGAGTTTTCTGAGGCGAGGTGTGATAAGCGTGAGGCAAGGAAGGTTGAGTACTAGTCTGGCAGCTGTGTTTTGAATGGCTTGCATCTTGTTTAGCAAGTGTTCAGAGACGCTGTAGTACAGGGCATTGCCGTAGTCCAGTCTCCATGTGATGAGGGTCTGCTGACGGACTTTCAGGTGTCAAGAGGGAGCAATATGAAGAATTTTCTGAGCATGCAAAACATGTGAAAGCAGGTGGAGGTGACGGCATTGGTTTGATGTCTCATGGCGAGGTTGGTGCCCAGGATGATGGGCAGGTTTCTGGGGTGGTTGAAGGGCGAAGGGGTGGGGCCTAGTTATGTGGGCAACCATGTAGAATCCCAGGGTGAGTTATTATTGCAGAATATCAGCACTTCCTTCTTGTCAGGTTGAGTATAGTTGGTTGAGGTAGTTATCTCTCATTGAGTTAGCCACATTGGTCATACACATATTGAATTTACTTTTGGTTGTGTTGGAGTCTTCTGAGAGGAACAGGATAATCTGAGTGTCATTGGCGTAAGAGATGATGTTGAGTCCATGGGTCTGAATGAAGGCGACTTTATTGGGTGTCCAGATGAGCCAACACAGACTGGACATGGAACATCAACATATAACAACTGGGGACTCTGAGGACCCCCAAGTTACATTTCATAGTGAGTGGTAGGAGTCCAGCAGCAAGTGGATGATGAAGCCAAGTTAGAGATAGATATTGTAGCAATCACTTTTGAAGGAGTCAGTAGATGTCTCTGTCCCAATAAGAGGTTGACAAAGGCAATTACAGACACCTACTCTTGTCTTGATGGGATTTATGACCCCCTAGCTGACATCGCCGGTGTCATGATGCAGAAGGAACAACAACACCAGCCTTCAACATCTGACACCAGGCAGCTAGGAGTCATCACAATCATTCACCCTCCAATTCTTGGAAAGAGGACTGGAGACTTTAGGTGATAGTTTGGAGGCCAAGATGGATTCCTCCATGGCATGAACGAGTGCCCTCAAAAGCAACGTCATCATTGTGCTGTCCAGCCAGCAAGCCCTTGCCAGGGACTACCATGCAGCATTACTTGCATTCATAAATGTGATTGGGAACATGAGAATTACATCTTCTGCCTCTGATGTTTGCATTTCAGAGGCAAGCACCATCACTCATCTGCCTCCCACTCCAATACCACAAATTTCAGTGGAAGCAGAACACTCCTCAGAGGAAGAACATGTATAGTTCACCAGTTTCTGAACCACAACTTCCCGATAACAATTTGTGATTGCCCCCGGCCAGTTTTATAGTCGATCCTCTGTAGGACTTCATGCTACTGCCTTTGGAACCCCCCACAGTACTCTAAGTGGGTGCAGTAGTTGACTTATCCACGCGTCCTCATCAAATATCATCCATATTTGCTAATGGCAATTTGTTCCTCTACACTTTTTTCATGTAAGACATATAAATGTCCCATTTGTATCTGCTTGCATTTGGAACCACTAAACATTAGAATTGGCCCTATGTGTAGGAGGCTGGCCTGGCCTATAGTGGGTACCTTGTGGTACTTACACCCTGTCCCAGGTCCAGTTACCCACATTAGTAGAATAGAGGTGTTTCTAGCAGCTTAGGCTGATAGAAGGTAGCTATGGCAAAGCAGCTTAGGCTGAACTAGGAGACATGCAAAGCTCCTACTATACCACTTATATCATATAGCACAATATCATAAGAAAACACAATACTCAGTTACTAAAAATAAAGGTACTTTATTTTAGTGACAATATGCCAAAAGTATCTCAGAGAATACCCTCACTAGGAGGTAAGTAATATTCACAAGTTATATGTACACAAACACAAAACAGGTAAGTAACAGTAAGAAAAGTAGTGCAAACAATGTAGAATCACAATAGGATGCAATAGGCAAACGTAGGTCTAGGGGCACCACAAACCATATACTCCAAAAGTGGAATGCGAATCATGAATGGACCCCAGATCTATGGGAGATTGTAGAGGGTCGCTGGGACTGTGAGAAAACAGTAAGGGTGTCCAAAATACCCCACCCCAAGACCATAGAAAGTAGGAGTAAAGTTACACTACTACCCCAGAAAGACACAATAGTCGTGATAGGGGGATTCTGCAAGAACCACAAGCACCAGCAAAACACTGAAGATGTATTCCTGTGTGTGTAAGGACCTGAAAAGCAAAAGGGCTGCCTCTGTGTAGAAGAAGCTGAAGATTCCACAACAACGAAAAGGGCTAGGAACTTCTCCTTTGGATGGAAGATGTCCCACAGCGTTCTGGATGTTGCAGAAGTGTTTCCACACAGAAAAATAACAAACAAGCCTTGCTAGCTGCAAGGGTCGCAGTAGAGGTTTTTGGGTGCTGCTGGGGACCAGGAAGGACCAGGATGTCACCCCTTGGAGGAGGAGGCAGGGGGGGCACTCAGCAACTCAGAGAGCCCCCGCAGAAGGAGGCAGCACCCGCAGAAGTACCAGAGCAGGCACCTGGAAGTTCGGTGAACTCAGAGTCACAAAAGGAGGATCCCACGGCGTCGGAGTCCAACTCAGCGGGTTGAGCACTGCAGGACGGTGTGCTTGGGACCCAGGCTAGGCTGTGCACAAAAGAAGTGCTTGGAGAAGTGCACAGAAGCCGGAGCAGCTGCAAATCACGCAGTACACAAGTTTGCTGTCTGGCGTGGGGAGGCAAGGACTTACCTCCACCAAATTTGGACAGAAGGGCCACTGGACTGTGGGAGACACTTGGACCCAGCTCCTGTGTTCCAGGGACCACGCTCGTTAGGATGAGTGGGGACCCAGAGGACCAGTGATGCAGTCTTTTGGTGCCTGCGTTAGTAGGGGGAAGATTCCATCGACCCACGGGAGATTTCTTCTTGGCTTCCAGTGCAGGGTGAAGGCAGACAGCCGTCAGAGCAGGCACCAACAGGAAACAGTCGAGAAAGCCGGCAGGATGAGGCGCTACAATGTTGCTGGTAGTCGTCTTGCTACTTTGTTGCGGTTTTGCAGGCGTCCTGGAGCAGTCAGGGTCAATCCTTGGCAGAAGTCAAAGAGGGAAGTGCAGAGGAACTCTGGTGAGCTCTTGCATTCGTTATCTGAGGAATATCCCAGAGGAGAGACCCTAAATAGCCAGAAAAGGAGGTTTGGCTACCAAGAAAGGAGGTTTGGATACCAAGAGAGGTAAGAACCTATCAGCAGGGGTCTCTAACGTCGCCTGCTGGAACTGGCCACTCTGAGCAGTCCAGTGTGCCCCCAACACCTCTGAATCCAAGATGGCAGAGGTCTGGGACACACTGGAGGAGCTCTGGGCACCTCCCCTGGGAGGTAGTGGTCAGGGGAGTGGTCACTCCCCTTTCCTTTGTCCAATTTTGTGCCAGAGCAGGGCTGGGGGATCCCTGAACTGGTGTAGACTGGCTTATGCAGAGATGGGCATCATCTGTGCCCATCAAAGCATTTCCAGAGGCTGGAGGAGGCTACTCCTCCCCAGCCCTTCACACCTATTTCCAAAGGGAGAGGGTGTAACACCCTCTCTCAGAGGAAATCCTTTGTTCTGCCTTCCTGGGCCGGGGCTGCCCAGACCCCAGGAGGGCAGAATCCTGTCTGAGGGGTTGGCAGCAGCAGCAGCCGCAGTGGAAACCCCAGAAAGGCAGTTTGGCAGTACCCGGGTTCTGTGCTAGAGACCCGTGGGATCATGGAATTGTCCCCCCAATACCAGAATGGTTTTGGGGTGACAATTCCATGATCTTAGACATGTTACATGGCCATGTTCGGTGTTACCATTGTGACGCTACACATAGGTAGTGACCTATGTGCAGTGCACGCGTGTAATGGTGTCCCCGCACTCACAAAGTTCGGGGAAATTGCCCTGAACGATGTGGGGGCACCTTGGCTAGTGCCAGGGTGCCCACACACTAAGTAACTTGGCACCCAACCTTCACCAAGTGAGGGTTAGTCATATAGGTGACTTATAAGTTACTTATGTGCAGTGAAAAATGGCTTTGAAATAACGTGGACGTTATTTCACTCAGGCTGTAGTGGCAGGCCTGTGTAAGAATTGTCTGAGCTCCCTGTGGGTGGCAAAAGAAATGCTGCAGCCCATAGGGATCTCCTGGAACCCCAATACCCTGGGTACCTAAGTACCATATACAAGGGAATTATATGGGTGTACCAGTGTGCCAATGAGAATTGGTAAAATTAGTCACTAGCCTGCAGTGACAAATTTGGAAAGCAGAGAGAGCATAAACTCTGAGGTTCTGGTTAGCAGAGCCTCAGTGATACAGTTAGGCACCACACAGGGAACACATACGGGGCATACACTATGAGCACTGGGGTCCTGCCTAGCAGGATCCCAGTGACACAAGGGCAAAAAAAAAAACATACATACAGTGAAAATGGGGGTAACATGCCAGGCAAGATGGTACTTTCCTACACTATGTGATGATTGTGAAAAAGTATACTTTTCACATGTGAGAATCTGAACCTGGTTAATAATAAAATATTAAAAAGCCATTACCAGATGTGTATGATCTAGTCTTAAATGTCTTCATACATATTGTACGAAAACACAAACCCCAATGACCCAAAACACTGTTCCACTGATCCATATAAATGCTGGTAAGTAAATAGCCCAATATCATTACATAATTTGTATACCTCACTGCTCACACACAAGTTTATCATCAAAAGATTACTCTGGTTGGCTGTACCAGTACTAGCCAAATACTCATAACCATATTCCGCATGGATTTGCTTTGCACTTGGGCCACATGAGAAGGCACAAGGTCAACACAATACCTTGAATGAAAGTTACCAGGCCGTGCAAGGCCAACTTGCATGACCCTGTGTCATGGTAAATGTGGAGTAATACAACAGGAACCTACATTACTCTGCCCCATAGAGCAGTGGTTCCCAACCTGTGGTCCGGGGACCCATGGGGGTCCGCGAAACCTCCTGAGGGGGTCCGTGACTGCTTAGAAAATTCAGTAATATTAACAGATTAAGGGCCTGATTCTAACTTTGGAGGACGGTGTTAAACCGTCCCAAAAGTGGCGGATATACCACCTACCGTATTACGAGTTCCATAGGATATAATGGACTCGTAATACGGTAGGTGGTATATCCGCCACTTTTGGGACGGTTTAACACCGTCCTCCAAAGTTAGAATCAGGCCCTAAGTCCCCAGCGTTCAGTAATGACTCAGTTGGGGGGGGGGTCCCGAATTCCAATAATGATTCATTGGGGGTCCCCGGGTTCCAGTATTGATAAAAGGGGGGTCCACAGAAGTCAAAAGGTTGGGAACCACTGCCATAGAGGCATTACATGTGTTGAGTCTGTGTGTGTCCATACATTCAATCATTAGCACACACAGATGTTGCATAAGTGGTAGATCAGTAAATCTGTAACAGTGGCACCCCTACCCCAGGGGAGGGCAAATGAGGAGATATATGGTTAGAACGTCTTATTGTGTCCTCTTTCAATCTGAGCTGCATTCTGCTGCACACGCAGCAAGAAATAAATGCCTATAAGGATTTGTTTTGTTCAGGAAGGTGTCACTAATCCATCCAACAATACAGGCTCCCTTGCACCACCGCTAGGCAGTGGTTTGTGAGCCAGAGCAGGCAAAAAGCAGCGATCTGTTGTATCATGCAAATCCAACACTCACTTGCCCTCTCCTTTTCATGCAGCGTGCTGCTATAAGGAGACTACCTGTGTTGTGCTGTGTGTCAAATCAAATACTGAGCCCCACTTCCAGTGTCTGAAGGATGGATATGGGTGCATACATTACTCTAATGTGTGGAAGACCTACAGTTGTAAAGAGGAGTCTGATAATGCAACATTTTGATTATATAAACACCAGACTATTTGAACATCATGTACTCACCTTACACAACAGTAGGACCTTAAAACAAAAAATACTATTCACTTACCGAACAATGAAGATTTTATTTAAATGGTAAACATTTTATATGAAATCACTACCTAATCTTAACTAACCTACACTAGTTATCATTAAAACTTGCCTATTCTACGTAATACACCACCTAACTTATCTTTAAAACTATTAACAGATGACAAGATAAACATTAATTTCCAACCCCCTTAATACACATGGCCAACAGAATACAAATATAAACTATATCCTAAATATATGCTACCTACAAATATAAGGCTAAACAAGTATATTTTTGTAGTTTTTATTTGAATTAAATATTTGTTTGTGTTTTAAACACAAAACATTCGCTCCCCAACAAATAAAAGTTGACATTAAATAAACATATGCACAAATCTTACCTAAAAACCTTTTTCTTAACTAAATCTAACCTACACTATCCCTAAACCTACACTAAAAACTATCTAGGAACTGTTAAAATACTAATTAAAAAGGTATAAAAACAGGGAATTAGATGTTTAGAGGGAGAGTCCTGGCTCACATTTGTCTAGCAATGTTCATCAGTGCCTCCTGGCTTTTCAGCAAGATCTTGTTCTGTCTTTTTTGTTCTTTGGCCATCTTGGCCATTCGCCTGTCCATTCTATCCATTCTTTGCACAAGTATTAAGAACATATGGTGGTAGGCAGCACAGCCTTTTCTTCTGTGGACTGTAGCCGTTGACTGCTGTACACCTGAGGGTCCAGGGGTGGGCTGTGACATGCTTGGCACCCGAGTGGACACATAACTAGATGCTGTTGCCCAGGGGTGTCTTTTTGGCTTGTGACTTTCTTGAAGTAGACCATATGCCTACTGTCATGGGTATGCACCATCTTTCTGAAAGCATGGGCAATTTTCCTGAAGCAGCATATAGTGCCATTCGAAAGTCTACTGTTTTTGCCATATCTGCTTACACTTGAGCTAGGGAGAAAATAGTACAGCATATTAGGCCAAGTTTTGTATGTACATCTTGTATCACCATACCTAACTCACATTATATGAAATTACAAAGTCCAGTTCATACATACACTTAATATTGGTATGGATAAATGTTCAATATACCTTCATTACAACATTTCCAATTACAATATGTCAGTCTTTCAAGATGAAGGTTAGGGTGGGTAGACCAAATTCTCTTTAGTCTCAATATACAACCACACATTTCACTCATACCAGAGATGCCTCATGCTGATGTTTGAATGAAAAAAAAACCATGGCCCGGATATATAAAGTTTTCGTGTTGCAAGGAGGGGCGAGGTCAAGTCAAAATCTAAGTGAGATGTGTTGAGGTAAGCAAAGGTTGACTGTGTGGCTCTGCATTTCTTGAGTAATCTTGAATTATGCAAGGCGGCGAAAATTGCTGACTTATCTTACAATGCGGCAGGGAGGCATTCGATCGGTGGAGGGTGGGTTTCTCATTGCATTGACCCATGTATTTTGATGGCTTACTAGACTTAGCATCAGTGCTAGACCTGAAAACATATCAAAATGGATCAAGTCTCCAGGTGAGCCTAAACCAGGAGAAGGATTTCAATTTCCCATTGCTTGTACCTCATTCTGCCTGTGATGCATTCAGTAGCACACAAAGAAAGAGGAAATAGCCTCTCAGGAGTTGGATTCTATAATGCAGGCCCCCCTGCACCATGATGCAAGGGTGCCTGCATTGACACTATGCAGGCAAAAGTGCACCACCTCTAGGAAAGGACAAGAATGCACTGTAAAATGGAATTACTGTGCATTCCTGCCCTTTCCCACAGTGCAACAAGCAACTTGCCACATAACACCGCATGAAAGCTTGAGATAAATGCTGCAAAGGTGAGATACTACCCATGAGGCTGGCATTGAGTTGCCAATATATGGGAAATCTAGAGTTTATGTCCTGCTGGTCAAACCTAGGTCAATGCATTTGTTTTCATGCTGTGAGGCCTACTAAAGCTGCATAGGTTAATTATAAATGAAATAGGCACTCTGTGCTCTAATAGATACATTAATAACTGAAATATGAAGGCTTCCCTGCATGGAACATCTGCTAGGCCACAGCACAAGTTCCCTGTCATGAGGCCATCTACCCTCAAAATGTGCATAAGACTGGCTGAGAGCAATTGTTTTATAGCAAACTTTTATTCAATACATTAGCTGCCCTACAACCACGCAGACTCCAAGACATAAGTCTAATGGGGCTACTGTCACTCCATTCTATATATGCCTGACATGGACACCCCTGATGGAGGCTCAAACACCCCTGAGATAGAGTTACAACAGCTATGCTTTAGTTAAGTGCTGATAAAGAAATGTCCCACACCCCTGCACCACCACGTGGTGAGATGTCAATTGTGCTTTCATTGGGTTGTAATCAATATACACCTAAAGTTGTGATGTCACTGCCACATTTCCAGCATCAATCTGCTGTGCAATAAATTAACCAATCAATCAGTAGATTTGTAGATCACTTCTTGTCACCCCTGAGGCTATCCAGGTGCTGGAGGGGTCCAATTTATTAGCCAAAAAGCCAGGTCTGCAGGAACTTTTAGAACTCTGGAAAAGATGGGCAGGTATGGTGATGAAAGGGTAGGTCATTTTTTGT
Organism: Pleurodeles waltl; assembly: GCF_031143425.1. Taxonomy (NCBI): domain Eukaryota; kingdom Metazoa; phylum Chordata; class Amphibia; order Caudata; family Salamandridae; genus Pleurodeles; species Pleurodeles waltl. The sequence goes on along the minus strand of NC_090437.1, from coordinate 79,096,568 downwards.
CTTTCCTGCTAAATAGAAGAAGTGACCTCTGCATCTGCTACATCAGGTGTGGGGGGTGAGGGTTAGAGAAAATGGAGCGGAAGTGTCTCAGAGGCATGTGGAAGTTCAGGCGGTGTTTCAAGTAGGCAGTGTCAACACCAGAGCAGTACGCGCTCTATTGGCGACAAAAATGCAAAAACCCAGCACTCTAAAAACAAAGTAATTCATGCATTGTGCTGATATGTTGTGGTTTAACCTTTTGCATTGCAGAGTTCAATCCTGAAAACTTATTTTTAATATGCTTACAAATACTGTTCCTTTGCAATGTATTGCTGCAGGTTTTCGGTGTTAGGGTTTGGCCCCTTTCCAGGGCCTTCCAGAGACGTACCCTGCAACATGCCTGGGCGTGGTTCTGGGCTGGGCCAAGACTCTATAAAAGAGAGCCAGCCCAACTCCCAATGCTCACTATTCAGAGGTCCCGGTGCAGAGCAGCAGCTTCTTCCTGAGCTCCTGTTCCGGCGGCCTATTTGGATTTTCCAGTCTTCTACCCTTCATCCTTCATTGGTGATCATTGTTCCAGGCGGTAAGACGGTGGTTGGACTGTCCCGACACCGTTATTGAGAATTTTCATATTCTTGGTTTAATTCTTAAAATGAGTAACAGATTACTTGCGCGCTGCCATTTCTTGACATTTATATGGTAGTTTACAAATAGGCAAGACGCGCGATTGGTTTGATAAAGGTTTGACTTTGTTATTCATTGCGTGCTGCCATTTCTTGACATTGGCATGGTGGCTTAAGAATCGGCAAGACGCGCAATTCGTTTAATGGTGTTTAAACATTGTTGTCCATTGCGCGCTACTATTTCTTGACATTTACATGATGTTTTACGAATTGACAAGACGCGCAACTCGTTTCTTGAGGATTTAACTTTGTTGTTCACTGCGCGCTACCATTTCTTGACATTTACATGGTGGCTTAAGAATCGGCAAAAGAAGCGCGATTTGTTTCATTGTACTTTGATCTTGTTATTTATTGTGAGCTGTTATTTCTTGGCATTTACATTGTGTTTTACGAATCGGCAAGATGCGCGATTCGATTAATGATGATTTGACCTTGATATTCATTGCCTGTTACCATTTCTTGGTATTTTACATGGTGACACTCGAATCGGCAAGACGCACGATTGTCTCCTCAAGTTTATTTCATGTTGTTTATTGTATGCCACTATTCTAAGATATTTATTATGTAATATTCGAGTTGACAAGTTATGTGATTTGTTTCCTGAATCCATATCCTGTTATTCATGGTGCACAATCCTTTTATGGTGTTTACTATATATATATATATATATATATATATATATATATATATATCCACAAAGAAAGGTTGTCCCAAGACGGAGGTGCACTCTCAACCGGTTTCATTTATGTTTATTTTCAGATCCAGCAAAAAGTCACGTATAGTTCAACAGGTTAGGAAATACAAGCAAATCTGCTAACTCGACTTTGAATTCAGCCCACTGGAGGGTAATGTACTGTATTTAAACATGAGGCTTGTGAAAATTACACCTACTTGGAAAAAACGAACTTGCAGAACCACGTATACCAACATGCACTGGCTGTGACTCACTGGAGGCCCAGTATAGGGGAGGTATTTAATGGTTAATCATGTGCCTGCAATTGACTTAATGATTTGCCTCGCATTTGGCCTGTGAACAAGGGCAAGGATGCCCGAAACGCGTCTGGCCTGGAGAGAATGAATTCCATGTCTGTTATCGGCTTTGCTGGATCTGAAAATAAACATAAATGAAACCGGTTGAGAGTGCGCCTCCGTCTTGGGACAACCTTTCTTTGTGGATTTATGACGGCCTGTCCAGCCGTGGAGGGAGCACCACTGCAGAAGGAGCAGGGCTGCGTGACCTCACTTAAAGTCACGTATAGTTCAACAGGTTAGGAAATACAAGCAAATCTGCTAACTCGACTTTGAATTCAGCCCACTGGAGGGTAATGTACTGTATTTAAACATGAGGCTTGTGAAAATTACACCTACTTGGAAAAAACGAACTTGCAGGACCACGTATACCAACATGCACTGGCTGTGACTCACTGGAGGCCCAGTATAGGGGAGGTATTTAATGGTTAATCATGTGCCTGCAATTGACTTAATGATTTGCCTCGCATTTGGCCTGTGAACAAGGGCAAGGATGCCCGAAACGCGTCTGGCCTGGAGAGAATGAATTCCATGTCTGTTATCGGCTTTGCTGGATCTGAAAATAAACATAAATGAAACCGGTTGAGAGTGCGCCTCCGTCTTGGGACAACCTTTCTTTGTATATATATATATATATATATATATATATATATATATATATATATATATATATATATAAATCTGCAATATGCGCAATTTGTGTTGAAACATTTTAAGAGTACACAGAAGGCCAGAGTTTCTAGATGCAATATTGTATGGTCCTAGTATACATTCTCAAAACAGGATTTATATGACTGGTTTAAAATTTAGTCAGAATGTTTTTCTAATTCTCATGTATAGGAAAGTACTTGAATAAGAAAGTTTTCATTTAATTCATCTTGATTCCCCTACAGGTATCCGACCATCTTGAAACTTAATCATTTTAAACTTAACTCTTAGATTGTTCATGTTTTCAGAGTGACTAGGCTTAGAATCATAGTCTAGTATTTATTTCAGGAGATATAATTTTCATATTGTCTGTTCTAACCTTTTTCTTACTACAGGTCTCCTTCCCAGCTGTTTCCTTCCTAATCCCCTCTTCCCCTCTTGAACTCTCTCAGTCTCTGTGATTTATCTATCAGAGTCTTGGAGCTGTTCAGTGGTGGACGTGTTGGGAACGTGCACAGACCCCGAGGATCTGGTGACTCTGACAGAATAGTGAGCCCACAAATTATTATCCTCCTGGCTTGTGTATGTTCTCAGCATGACCACGCTAGACGAGTTAGTCAAGGCTATCACCCAGCTCCAAGCAGAGGTGGTATCATCCAAAGAATTGACAACTAGCTTATCAGAGAGAGTGAGTCAGTTGCAAGATAAGGTAGAGAAAAAGGACCAAAGTCCCACAGGAGTGTCTTGGCCGGGTACTTCTTCTCAGGCTTCTGGAAGTAATCCGATTTCCCTAAATGTTCCTTCTGCAATTCCTTTAGCTCCCCCAGAACGTTTCTCAGGTGACCCTTTGAAAGCGCAATCTTTCCTGGTTCAAGTGGAACTACACTTCACCTGCAGACCAAATACTTTCCCGGATGCCCAGTTCAAGGTGGCTTTCTTGTTGTCATATCTGTCTGGGGATGCAGCTACTTGGGCAATTCCTCTTGTGCGTAAAAATAGTCCCTTGTTGTACAACTGGAGAAATTTTGTTTGTGAATTTGAGAGAGTTTTTGATCATAGAACTGTAACACAGTCAGCAAATCGTGAATTATTGGATTTACGGCAGGGGAATCAAAACCTAGTGTCGTATTTAGCCAACTTTAACCTGCTGGTTGCCGAGACATCCTGGCCTGAAGAAAAGCAAGCGGTCTTGTTTCACAAGGGACTCAAAGAGGAACTAAAAGATATCTTAGCGCAAATCGATCCACAAACTACAGACTGTCAAGAATGAATAAATCTTGTCTTGAGACTTGATCATCGTTTAGCAGAACGTAAAGGAACGCGCAAAAAGATTGAAAAATATTCATGGCTCGTTCATGATAACAAAGACTCAAGAACTCCGAAAGAAAGAACGCCGGAACCGATGGAAATTGGAACCATCAGAAGACCTTTGACCAAAGATGAAAAGGACCTACGCAGAAAAAATGGACAATGTCTTTATTGTGGGCTAAAAGGTAATTTTGCCAAAGATTGTCCAATCAAACCAAAGAACAAGCAAGGTCCAGTTCAGAAGGTCGCAGCCAATGCACCAGTCGAGTTGGAAAACTAAAACACCCAAGATGCAGAGAAGGGTTGCTCTTGGGTGTCACCGTGGACCCTTCACAATCTAGACATCTTAAACTGGAAATAAGAGTTCAGGTCAAGAAAAAGATCTATTTAAAAAAAGCTCTAGTCGATTCTGGGGCTACTGGGAACTTTTTTGATGTCCAATTGGATCGTGCATGGGGGATTCCGTGTATTGAAAAGAAGACCCCAGAAATCATCCAGGCAGTCGATGGAAAACTCTTGACTGGAGGTCCGGTAACTCTTCAGACTATCTCCTTGTCGATGATTTGTGAAGATAAGAATCAAAGAAAGAAACATAAAGAGAAAATCATCCTTGACGTGATCCATGCTCCCTAATATGGGATTATCCTCAGCTTGCCATGGTTAACTCATCACAATCCGGAGATCAATTGGGCAGAACGAAAAATCGTGTTCTCATCTGCGCTATGTAACGAACAATGTCTCCAAAAGATTCAAGTACCAAAAATGTGCAACTCTTACATAGCTACTGCCGCGGAGAAAGAAATTCAGCTGCCCAAACAGTATTCATCTTACAAAGATGTATTTGATGAGAAAGGAGCACAGACTCTACCTCCTCATAGATCTTATGACTGTCAAATTGATCTAGTCCCTGGTGCGATACTTCCCAACTGTCGTGTATATTCCCTGTTAGAACAAGAAAATCAACATTTACGAAAATACCTAGATCAATTTTTGGAGAATGGCTTCATTCGCCCCTCTAAGTCTCCTGCAGCTTCGCCTTTGTTTTTTGTTCCAAAAGCTAATGGAAAACTTCGAACTTGCATCGACTATAGGGGTTTGAACAAAGTCACCATCAAGAATAAATATCCTTTGCCCCTAATTCCATCTTATTGGAACAAGTAAAGAGAGCAAAAATCTACACGAAGCTTGACCTTCGAGGTGCTTATCATTTGGTCAGAATGAGAGAGGGTGACGAATGGAAAACAGCGTTCAAGACAAGATATGGCCTTTTTGAATACACCATCATGCCTTTTGGGCTGTGTAATGCTCCAGCAGCATTTCAATTTTTCTTGAATGACGTTCTTAGAGAGTACCTCGACATATTTGCCATAGTCTACATCAATGACATTTTGATCTACTCAGACAATGAAAACGAACATGTCCAACATGTCAAGAAAATTCTTGCAGCCCTTCGAAAACACCATTTATATTGCAAACTAACCAAGTGTGAGTTTCATGTTACCACAGTTGAGTTTTTAGGGGTTATTCTTACCCCTCAAGGTATGGTGATGGCAGAAAAGAAAGTAAAAGCTGTATCTGATTGGCCCACTCCAAAGACTGTTCGTGATGTACAATGTTTCCTGGGGTTTGTAAATTTTTACCGGAGGTTCATAAATCATTTCTCCCAGACAGTGGCTCCAATCACTAAGCTACTAAGAAAGAAAGAAAAGTTTGTATGGTCCTCAGAAGCTGATCAAGCCTTCTCGACTTTGAAGGAAGCTTTCTCCACTGCCCACAGTCTTGACTCATCCTGATGCGAATCAACCTTTCATAGTGGAAGCTGATGCTTCAGATGTAGCAATAGGAGTCGTCTTATAACAACAAAATAAAGACACTGGTCAACTTCATCCTGTAGCTTATATGTCTCGGAAGTTGAATGAAGCCGAACAGAACTATGTCATTGCTGAAAAAGAGCTTCTGGCGATTCTTGACGCCTTTAAAGAATGGAGACATCATTTGTTGGGTGCTAAATACACTGTCACAGTATATACTGATCATCGTAATCCTCAATTTTTGAGTTCGGCCAGACTTTTGACCCCTCGGCAATTACGCTGGATGCTTTTTTTTGCAGAATTTGATTTTGTAGTAACCTTCCGGCCTCGTAAAGATAATCGCAAGGCTGATGCCTTGTCCCGTAAAGAGTCTACCACATTGCCTGCATTTCAAGCCTCCAGAGCTATCATTGCTCCTGACAAGGTTGTATGTATCATAAAAACTGAAGATTTCTTTGAAGAAATTTGCAACTCTTTCACTGTTGAAAAATGGCAAACATGGGCCAAAGCAGATCCCAAAAGGTCAATCAAGCAAGGTTTACCCTTTTATGACGCTCGTTTGTTCGTACCCACTACCAAACTTCGCAAGATAGTGTTTCATTGGTTGCATGTTATACCTACTTCAGGTCACCCAGGTACTCCTAAAACTCTTGAACTGATCCAACGCTATTTTTGGTGGCCTACCCTAACAAAAGATGTAAAAGCAATGGTAAACAACTGTGAAGTTGGTGCTCGCATTAAAACAAGTCATTCAAAACCAAAAGGGTTGTTACATCCACTTTCAACCCCAAGTCGTCCATGGGAGCACATTTCTTTAGACTTTATTACGGGTCTGCCAGTGGTTCAACAGCATTCAGTAATTCTGGTGGTAGTAGATAGTCTCACAAAATATGGACATTTCATCGCCTGTAAAAAATTGGCCACTTCTAGTGAATTGGCAACTATTTTACTGAACAGAGTGGTTCGTTATCATGGACTGCCAAAAGTTATCCTCTCCGATCAGGGGGTCACAATTTTCCTCCAATTTCTGGAAGACATGGTGTAAAACACTCCAAGTGACATCTACCCTATCTACTAGTCACCATCCTCAAACAGATGGTCAAACGGAGAGACTAAATCAGACTTTGAAACAATACCTACGTGCCTACGCTGAAAAGGCACTTCATTCTTGGACATCTATGCTCTGGTTAGCTGAGTTAGCTTACAATAACTCATCTTCTATTGGCGTTACACCCTTTTTTGGTTTATTTGGCTATCATCCTGACACCTTGCCCATCACAATTCCTCAAGAAAGTTCTCTTACTCCAGCTGTGTCAGAAACCATTCAGCATTTAGATCAAACCCAGAAACTGATTCAACAGCATTTAGAAAAAGCCAAACAAAAATATAAAAGGCATTATGACAAGAAACATTGTGAAGGACCGCAATATCAACCAGGTGACGAAGTGTGGCTTTCCACAAAACATACAGACTTCAAGAAGAAGCACATGTTTAACCCTAAATTCATAGGTCTTTATACTGTCCTTCAGCAAATCAATCCGGTGACCTATAAACTACAATTGCCCAGATCCTTACGGATTCATCCAGTGTTCCACACTTCCCTCTTGAAAAAGGCAGTCCAAAAGGTCCACCCTCATCCAGCTCCTGTTCTAGTACAAGGGGAAGAAGAATATGAAGTCAAGAAAGTGTTGGATTCTAAACTGAGAGGGTGTAATCTATGGTACTTAATCTCATGGAAAGGTTATGGTCCTGAAAGTAACTCATGGGTTTCCGCATCTGATGTTCATGCTCCAGTACTTGTGAGACGCTTTCATCGTCTTAATCCAAGCAAACCAGGCCATAGTGCGCATCTGGGAGAGGGGAGTACTGTCAACACCAGAGCAGTATGCGCTCTATTGGCGACAAAAATGCAAAAACCCAGCACTCTCAAAACAAAGTAATTTATGCATTGTGCTGATATGTTGTGGTTTAACCTTTTGCATTGCAGAGTTCAATCCTGAAAACTTATTTTTAATATGCTTACAAATACTGTTCCTTTGCAATGTATTGCTGCAGGTTTTCAGAGTGTGTTAGGGTGTGGCCCCTTTCCAGGGCTTTCCAGAGACTTTCCCTGCAACATGCCTGGGCGTGGTTCTGGGCTGGGCCAAGACTCTATAAAAGAGAGCCAGCCCAACTCCCAGTGCTCACTATTCAGAGGTCCCGGTGCAGAGCAGCAGCTTCTTCCTGAGCTCCTGTTCCGGCGGCCTATTTGGATTTTCCAGTCTTCTGCCCTTCATCCTTTATTGGTGATCATTGTTCCAGGCGGTAAGACGGTGGTTGGACTGTCCCGACACCGTTATTGAGAATTTTAATATTCTTGGTTTAATTCTTAAAATGAGTAACAGATTACTTGCGCGCTACCATTTCTTGACATTTATATGGTAGTTTACAAATAGGCAAGACGGGCGACTGGTTTGATAAAGGTTTGACTTTGTTATTCATTGCGTGCTACCATTTCTTGACATTGGCATGGTGGCTTAAGAATCGGCAAGACGCGCGATTCGTTGTATGGTGTTTAAACATTGTTGTCCATTGCACGCTACTATTTCTTGACATTTACATGATGTTTTACGAATTGACAAGACGCGCAACTCGTTTCATGAGGATTTAACTTTGTTGTTCATTGCGCGCTACCATTTCTTGACATTTACATGGTGGCTTAAGAATCGGCAAAAGAAGCGCGATTTGTTTAATTTTACTTTGATCTTGTTATTTATTGTGAGTTGTTATTTCTTGACATTTACATTGTGTTTTACGAATCGGGCAAGACGCGCGATTCGATTAATGATGATTTGACCTTGATATTCATTGCCTGTTACCATTTCTTGGTATTTTACATGGTGACACTCGAATCAGCAAGACGCACGATTCTCTCCTCAAGTTTATTTCATGTTGTTTATTGTATGCCACTATTCTAAGATATTTATTATGTAATATTCGAGTTGACAGGTTATGTGATTTGTTTCCTGAATTCATATTGTGTTATTCATGGTGCACAATCCTTTTATGGTGTTTACTATATATATATATATATATATATATATATATATATATATATATATATATGCAATATGCACAATTTGTGTTGAAACATTTTAAGAGTACACAGAAGGCCAGAGTTTCTAGATGCAATATTGTATGGTCCTAGTATACATTCTCAAAACAGGATTTATCTGACTGGTTTAAAATTTAGTCAGAATGTTTTTCTAATTCTCATGTAAAGGAAAGTACTTGAATAAGAAAGTTTTCATTTAATTCATCTTGATTCCCCTACAGGTATCCGGCCATCTTGAAAATTAATCATTTTAAACTTAACTCTTAGATTGTTCATGTTTTCAGAGTGACTAGGCTTAGAATCATAGTCTAGTATTGATTTCAGGAGATATCATTTTCATATTGTGTGTTCTAACCTTTTTCTTACTACAGGTCTCCTTCCCAGCTGTTCCCTTCCTAATCCCCTCTTGAACTCTCTCAGTCTCTGTGATTTATCTATCAGAGTCTTGGAGCTGTTCAGTGGTGGACGTGTTGGGAACATGCACAGACCCCGAGGATCTGGTGACTCTGACAGGCAGGTCTGGAGTTGTGTAGGACCTTGTATGCATGGGTAAGGATCTTTAACTGAAATCTCTTCTGTAGAGGGAGCCAGTGGAGTTTCCTGGGGTATGGGATGATGTGGGTTCATCTAGGGAGACCCAGGACAAGCCTGACTGTTTCATTCCGTGTGGTCTGTAGTGGCTGGAGGAGATGAGCTGCGGTCCCTGCATAGAGAGCATTGCTGTATTCCAGTCAGATGGAGATGAGGGTGTGGGTGATTGTGGGTCTTGAGCTTTGGGATAACCATTTCAATATCTTATGAAGCATGTGAAGGGTGAAGGAGAAGGAGGGGAAGATAGAGTTGACCTGTGTTGTCCTGGGTAGCATGTTGTCCAGAATGATGCCTTGGTTCCTAGCGTGGTCAGTGGGGGCAGGAGTAGGTATATATTCGGACGGTCATCAGGATGTGTCCCATCGGGAGCTTTTGTTTCTGAAGATCAGTACATCTGTTCATGTTGAACTTCAGGCAGTTGTCCCTCATCCAGTTGGTGACATCCATCATGCAGTTGTGGAAGTTGGTCTTGGTGTTGGTGGTGTCTTGGGACAAAGAGAGAATGAGTTGTGTGTTGTCAGTGTAGGATATGATGTTGAGTCCATGGAGTTTGGTGTTGCTGGCCAGAGGTATCATATAAGTGTTGAAGAGGGTGGGGCTGAGAGAGGAGTCTTTGGTACTCCACAGATGATTTCCTTGGGCTCGAAGGTGGAGAGGGGAAGGCAGACCTTTTGCATTCTTCCGGTAAAGCAAGAGGTGATCCATCTGAGAGCGGTTCCTTGGATGCATGTGTTGTGCAGCCATGTGATGAGTGTGTGGTGGGAGCCCATTTGAAAGGCTGTTGAGAGCTCTAGGAAGATCAGAGCCACAGACTCTCCTTGGCTGAGTAGGGCTCGGACGTCGTCGGTAGCCATAATGAGGGCTGTCTCACTGCTGTGGTTGCTGCCAAATTCAGATTTGGAGGAGTCAAGTAGAAGGTTCCATTCTAGGTGTGAGGAGATTTGATGGCTTTTTCTAAAACTTTGGCTAGGAACGGGAACAGTGAGATGGTCAGTAGTTGTTGAGTTCACATTGCAGCACCGGCCAAAAGGGAAACTAACCAAATGATGATGCGTGCCACCCCTTGGGGTGGGCTAGGGCCCTTGCTACAAAAACTGGAAATTCCCAGTTAGATGATGATAGGTTTGAATTACATAATATATGAAACTCTACCTACTCTGGCATAGGAACAGCACCTTGTTTTGATTTTGATTGAAAATGAGGGAGTATATCTGCTGGATCTATAAAACTCCCTTTGTATTTCCTTTTTATACTGTTACAGTTATACCATCCCCATATTTCGAGTGGGGTATAGCAGAAATACTTGCTAACACCTATATTGACACTTCATTCACATGAACATGGCTCCTTGTTTGCTACACAATATGCCTAATCATGTGATGTTGTGTTCGCGAAATAAATCTGAGTAATTTGCTGCCAGGTGAGGAATACCTTGCCATACACATTACACTGTTAGCACTATAATGAGTCACACACACTTGTTACAAAGCTACAACCATGTTGTCATGACACTTAGGGAGTCATTATGAACATGGCGGTAAACACCATCACCCGCCGTGGCGACGGTGAACAGAATCCCGCCATTGGCGGTAAACAGAAACCCGCCATATAAAGATTAAAAAATCTGAATCCGACAAAATTTTCCTGCCACTAGTCACCGCCAGGACCTTGTTGGCGAAAATGCTGGACATCCCACCCCGCCACCGCCGAGCCCACAAAGTCCCCACCCTCCAAATAATGATGCACAAATCACCACTGCTGTCAGTGGAAGTTGAATGACCATTAGTGGTACAGACCGCCACGGCCAGCAATGAGACCCAACAGTAAGAATTGCACACAATGTCAAGTTTGAAACACACACACCTGACACACATCCACAACACTATAAAACACTCACAGACTCACCCCACAATCCTTTGCACCGCAAATAGGACAACTGACATTGAGAACTCTACAAGCAGACACAGAACGCCACAACACAAATCACACACCCAACCACACAACAGCACCTTCACCTAGATCCATACAACACATCACTCACAACACACACCATGGCACCCCCCCAAGCACCCACGCTTCACAGAAAGAGAGCTAAGGACCATGGCGGATGAGATACTGAAGGTCGAGCCACAATTATTCGGGGCACAGGTCCAGCACACACCCATCGCCAGGAAGGTGGAGTAATGGCAGACCATTGTCAACAAGGTCAACGTAGTGGGACAACATCCACGCACGAGGGATGACATCTGCAAGAGATGGAACAACTAGCATGGGAAGGTGAGGACCATGGCATCCCGGCACAACACGGCGGTCCAGAAGACTGGGGGAGGACCTCTACCAACACCACCCGATTAAACTGACTGGGAAGAAAAGGTACTGGCCATCCTGCACCCTGAGGGCCTCACTGGACTCACTGGAGGAATCGACTCAGGTAAGTCGTCTACAATTACCCCATATCCATCACACCTATAATGCATGCACCACCCCAGCCCTCCAACAGCCAAGGGACCACTACCCCACCCAGGCCACAATCATAACATCCAGTCACCCTGCATGCCCACAAATCCACCAACAGGCCCACATTCCTCCCCCTGTGGACAGCCACCTACCCCTGCAAGGAATCACAATGGCACTACACCACATGGAGACAGAGGCACCACCCAGGGCACTGGAGAGGGAACCCTGGACAGTGAGGAATACCCTGGCCCCTCACATAGTCCTGGACTGTCAGCATCCAGCAGCCCCACCCAGGACAACATTGACACCCCAACCACCCACCCACCAACATCAGCCCAGGGCAACCGGCCCCACACCTATGTATCCAGGCCACAGACTGGTGGAACACAAGGACAGAGGTCATAGTCACCACCTATCAACAGACAGGAATACGATGGCTCCAGTACAAATGGTACCGCAAGACCTGTGCAGGGGACACAGGCACAGGGGGCTAGGCCCACTGGGAGGGTATCAGTGGGCCGGGCGGAGGCCACAGGATGGATGCTGCAGACCAGGACGTGATCTCTGAGGTCCTGGGTGCATACCATTGTACTCAGGACAGGATGGACCAGATAGTGGCGACCTGGAGCAGAGTCAAAGGCTGCAGATAGCCCAACACCAAGAGACCATGGAGCAGTGGAAACTGCTCAATACCACCATGGCCACCATAGCAGGTGCGTTGCTGCACCGTGTCCCAACACAGCCTGCGACACCCACAGACCAGGAAGCCCCTACTACAGACCAGCCAACAACAGTAGCAGCAGCAACTGGACTTGTGCCACCATCTGAGAACACACAGGAGACCAGTACCCCAAACCGTACAGGCCAACACCAGGCTTCAAATGGACCCTCAGGCCCATATATGGCACTGGAACACCTGCCAAGACCAAGGCCCCCTCTAAGAAGTGACTCTGACAAGAACTTTCCCCCAAATGTGTCACTGAACCACCATCCACACCGTGCAATAACAACCCTAAAACTTGGAAATAACAGATGGACATATTACCACTGCCAACAATTGCTGAGATCATGATGCCAATATGGACATCCACCAGTAGCCCACTCCCATCACTGTGAAGAGCTCCCTGGCATCCCTGACACCAAATAAAACACGTGTTCACCAATGTAATGAATCCAATCAAAGTGTGTATGCAAATGGCATTGACATCATTTATTCATATCTTTATTGCAGGAATGACACCCCTCGCATAACATGGGGTGGTGCCAACAGAAATGTCTAACAAGTTGTCCATAATGTCACATGTCCCATGAAAACCTGGTCACAGTGCCAATGTGTATTAACCCAACACCCCCATAGAGGATAAGGCATACCAACTGTATGCAGCACAGACAACCACAGCATCAAATAGTACCACTTAGTTACTGGAAGTACAGCTGGATCAGTTGGTTCCTAGAGTGTACATCTTCCCCCTCCTCATCATCACGAGCACTCTCATCCTCTCTCAGAGGAAGCTGGTCTGGATATACAGCACCCTCCTCCTCCAAGAGGGGAATAGATTTCCTCACCGCCATGTTGTGCAGCATGCAGCAGGCCACCACTATTTTACACACCTTCTCAGGTCATAGGCCAGGGATCCCCCAGAGCTATGGAGGCAATGGAATCTAGCCTTCAGGAGACCTGTAGTGGGCTCTATCACCCTCCTAGTGCATCCATGGGCCTCATTGTAATTCCTCTCTGCATCTGTCCTAGGATTCCTCACTGGTGTCAAGAGACAATGCATGTTGGGGAATCACCTGCAAAAGTGGTCAAAACAGGACTGTCACTGACAACTCTTAGTTGCAGTCAGCCAGGCTGTCATCTATGTGCCAAAATGTGTCAGACACACTCATCTATGATCCATCCTCTGTCCCCTTGTAGTTGTTCCATCATGTGTGGCACACTGCTGTTCCTCAGCACAAAGGAATCATGGACTGATCAAGTGGACATGGCATTCACATGTGAGATGTACTGGTCTGCAGTACACACCAATTGAATGTTCATGGAGTGAAAGTTCTTCCTGTTTCTGTACACCTGTTCACTTACTCTTCGGGGGATGAGAGTTATGTGGGTTCCATCAATGGCACCTATCACATGGGGAATGTTGGCAAAGGCATAAAAGTCTGACTTGATGGCAGGGAGTTCAGCACTTTGGGGAAACCTCACCTAGGACTGCAGGTGTCGTACAAATGCATTCAAGAATCTGGACAGTATGATGCTAAACATTGGCTGTGAAAATCTTGCACCCATGCCCATAGTCACCTGAAATTAGCCCGTGGCCAGGAAATGGAGTGCAGAGAGCACTTGCACCTCAGTAGGGATGGCATGCTGATTCCGATTAGCTGGTCTCAGTGCTGGCTCCAGTAATGCACGTAGGTCATGAATAGTAGCACGGTTGAGTCTGTATGTGATAATGATGTGACGCTCCACCATGGTCCCTAAATCAACAAGTGGTCTGTACACCGATGGGGCCCTCCCTCGCCACATGAGTCTGTACCTAGGAAGAGTGGAGAACACATATGAGGAACACAAATTCATCTGCCCAACATGTTCAACATTGTGCACTGCTGGCATACATGTCGCTGACACATATGCATTGTGGTATGTTTAACTGGAGTGACATGCCCTCAATGATACATCTGGACCGTTGTGGTGAGTAAATGTATATTTGTTCATGGGTATCGGGGATGGGGTCAATGGGGCCTGCATGGGGCATATGAGAAATGTCCAAAATGTCTGCCCCCTGTACTCCATGTATCTTGTAGTGGAAGTGACCTCATACCGCTAGCGGTTGTCGTCATAGCATAAGGTGGTGTTCACCGCCGTGTGATCGTTCATTGGTTGACATGGTTGTCAATGGGCACACCGCCACAGAGTGTACACTAACTCGTCACCCCAACTTCACTTGACTCCAGGATTACGTGCATACAGGTACTCCACTGAGTGTGCTGTTGTGTCCTGACTCTGGTCCTGGAAATGGCACACCTGACGGGGATAAGGGCCCCGGCCTTCACCACCGAGGAGCTGGACAAGCTGGTGGACGGGTTCCTACCCCTGTACGCCAAGCTCTATTGTTGACCAGAGGTACAGATGAGACGGCGGATTGCTGGGCATGGATGTGTGTAATGGTGTTAGATGGCTGTAGACGTGTGCACGATTTGACACTGTACAGTCATGGAATTCCTGACATGCTGCGTGTGTGAGGTGCTGTAATGCTGTTGTAAATGTCCGTCCCATAGTGGGCGTATAGCCAGCTGTATCTGATGGGCATAGTCTGACCTCTGTGTTTCGTTTTCTTTGTGTCCCATATCGGTCAGCGCCCATGAGAAGAGGGGACTCTGGCAGGCCATCGCCAGGGAGGAGCAGACCATGGGGGTCTACAACTGGCAGAGCACCCACTGCAGGAAGCAGTGGGAGGACCTTTAGCGCTGGGGAAGGAAGACCTGCGAGGCCCAGCTGGGGAAGTCGTCCCAACGAGGAACGGGTGCCCATTGGGCGCTGACCCCCCTAATGCGCCACATTCTGGCGGTGGCCTATCCAGACCTGGATGGGCGCTTGAAGGATGCACAGCAGACACAAGAGGGTGAGTACAGATACCATCGTATGCTTCCTTGATGGATATGTGAGTGTGATGTAGTATGTATGCTGTCTAGTGGCAGCGACTCTGATGGATGTCATTTTACATAATCGCCAACATGGAAAGTTAAGTTGTAAGGGACAGGTCTGTAGTACTTCTGGTCCTTCTGTGATGTTGGAAATGGCTGTAGAGCAGGGTTGTGGCCACTAGTCAGGGCTATGGCCATGTGTATAGTGGTAGGTGCTGCATGTTGAAATATCTGCAGGGTGGGAGTATGTGTGAACCAGTTATGTACCTCCATTCAGCTATTTACAAGTGTCTCTCCTGTTTTGTCTCCCCATCCCTGTTCTCTTGTTATGTCTGTATACATCAGCATCATCTGGCAAGGAAGCAGTGGCACCGGGGAGTGGGGATGCAGCGGCCCACGGTTCCACGGAGGCAGAGTCTACTGACGCCAAGGGAACCAGTGGGTTGGAGGGCAAGGGGAGTACCACAGGGAGGCAACTACCACTGGAGGTAGTGACTCTGATACCTCCTCCAATGGGAGCTCCCTGGTGGTGGCGGACCCTAGTGGGCCCACCCATTCTGTGACATCTTCTGCCACCCCCCATACCATCACCACCCTCCCAGTTGCTCCCCCCCTAGTTGCCCGTGCCCGCTCACCCGGAAGGGTGTCCGTCTCCTTCGCCCCAGGCACCTCATCCCCTGCCCCAGTCAGCCCTGCTGCCCTCATGGAGGCTATTGACCTCCTGAGGACCATCTCTGTAGAGCAAACAACCATCGTCAATGCCATCCAGGGACTAACAGCCGTGGTGCAGCAGACCAATGCATACCTGGATGGCATTCACAGTGCCGTGTCTGGCCTACAAAGATCTTTTCAGGCTGTGGCTTCCTCTTTGATGGCAGCCAGTGTCCTTGGTCAGTCCGACCCCCCTCCAACCACCTCTACCCCTTCCAGCACCACACTCCTTTCAACTGTCCTAAGCACACATTTTGACAGCCATGCACACACCTCAACACACAAGAAGCACACTGAAAAACACAAGCACCACACTTCCCACCACAAGCATACACACAGCCAACATACAAAGGAACACACACCAACATCCACTTCCCCCAGTGTGTCCACCTCTTCCAGCTCCCTGTCTGTCCCCTCTACATGCACACTCACAAGCACTGCACCCTCATTCATTTTGGCTGACCCCATTCTGGCAGTCACCGCAACATCTGACATCCATTCATGCACCCCAGACACCACACCTGCACTCATCACAACAACTTTAGTTGACACATGCAGCACACTCACCAAACTTGCAGACACACAGACAGCATCCATTTACACTGGCAGCCTGTCTTGTTCCACTGTGTCCACCCCCCCTCCTCACAAAACACTTAAATGTTCCAGGATACCCACCCAACAGACATCCACCACACCTCAGCATAATGTACAGTCACGTCACGCATACCTACACCTGTCACAACCACTCCCTCTACCTCCACTCCCAATCCCTCCACCAGATCCACCCCGACTGCCCCTAAGAAACTTTTCCTATCCCGTGTTGACCTATTCAAACCCACTGGCCCACCCCGTCTCATCCCTAAACGTGCCCACCTCTTTCCCTGTCCACTCCTCCCACGTCACAGCCCACCCCTGTGTGCCCTTCCCATTCCAGTGCTAGCTCCCCTGTGAGCAAGAGCCCTCGAGCTGGCCCAGGAACATCTGCCGCACCACAGGCCAAGGCCGCTCCACCATTGTCAAAGGCCAGACACAAGCCCCTGCCACCTGCCAAACATAAATCCAAGTCCCCCCTCCCAGACGTAGGTCCCCACCCCAACCACCCCCTGCCCCTGTTCCCCAATGTGCCTGGATGCCCCATTGTTGTCACTTTGAGGTGGAGTACCATTTGCTCTTGTGGGAGTCAAGTTGGGGCCATTTGGGCCCATTGGACTTTGGATAATGGACTGGCGATTGGCCTTCTGTTGGACTTCTGTTCTGGAGCTTAATAAATGTTTGTGTGGCCAGTGTTGGTTTTGGCACACTGTGGATCTGTGGTTCATTGTTTCTTTGTGGGGGGGTGTTGTACACATGTGTGTACTTTGGGCAGGTTGGCTTGGCCATGTGTTGGGTAAGTACCTCTTGTCCAGGTCTGTATGGCTTGTGCTGTTGTGAGGGGTTGTGGGTGCATTGCGGGGTGGGTGGAGTGGGTGGTTATGTAACTGTGCCCTTTCTCCCCATGTTTCGTAGGTTTGTGGTACCTATTGTCGTCGGCAGCGGTCTTGGTCGTGGAGGTATATTGCAGGAAGCAGGACTGGCATGATTTGCAACCCTCTCTCCCTCTCTCCTCTCTGCTTCGGCGTGCTCTGTGAGCCTCCGGTGAGTGTTTCCTTTTGTTTGGTTTGTTTCTGCCTAGCTTTGCGTGGCGGTGGTTCCCTCCCCGGAACTGATGGCGGTCTAGTGCTTCATTATTTGATGGGCGGGTAGGGCCTTTCCGTCAGCCTGTGGGTGGGCTCTTCCGTCGTTGTTGGGACTCCTCTGCTGGCTGTGGGTGTTATTCAGGCTGCCTGTTTTTCCATGTGCTTCATAATTTGGCGGCCCAGACCGCCTGACTGTTGGCGGTAGTTATCTCCACCGCCGGCGGTGCGGTCTTTACCGCCCTGTTCATAATGAGGGCCTTACTTTTCTGCATCAGTATCCATGAAGCACATTTTTCGGCTAGTCAGGTTACGTCAGAACACAACATAAATTATCCTGTGTTCACCCTCCGGTAGCTTGGTTCAGAGCAGGCAGGTTTAACTTAGAAGGCAATATGTAAAGTATTTGTGCAATACCTCATACAGTAACACAGTGAAAACACCACAAAAAGTACTCCACAACAGATTAGGAAAATATTTAATATTTATCTGAATAAAATAAAACCAAAACAACAACCATCTAACATGCACAATTCAGGATATCACTTTTAGAGGTTTAAATGAGTCTCAATCCTTAAGAATCAGAGGTTGTATCCTTTCAAAACACAGTACTTGGAATGTGTCAAAAATAACGATGCGGAGGGGCCTCAGAGGAGGCGATACATTGAAAAGTAAAGGGATGCGTACATTTTTCTGGGGTGGCAAAGTTGATGCATTGTTTCTTTCCACAATGTAAGGCGATGTGTCGGTTTCCAGGAGCGCAGCTTTAATTCCCCACTGCAATACAGAGATATTTTGAAGTCCTGGGACAATGCGTAGAAAACCCAGAACATGTTGGCAGAGGCAACAGGAGCTGCATTGATCCAGCAGGCGATATAGTGATTTTCCAGCAATGCGTCAATTTGGCAGGTGTTGCATCGAATTTTGTAAGCATTGCTTCGATTTTCTGGCATGCTGGATTTTCTTATTTCTGCTGAAGACGTTGATAGCCCTTAGACTTCAGAACATGAGGCAAGCTCAATCCAAGCCTTTGGAGAGCACTTGAGGAGGAAGGCAGAGTCCTTCCAGCATAGTCAGGAGCACCAGGCATCAGGGCAACAAGCAGGAAAGCAGTTCTTCAGCAAAACAGTCCAGATGATTCCTTTGGGCAGCCAGGCACTCTGTCTGAGTCCAGGTGTAGGTCCAGAAGTGTCTGATTTGGTGGGGTCAGAGGCCCAGTTTCTATACCTAAAATGCCTTTGAAGTGGGGGAAACTTCAAAGAGTGGTTTTGAGGTGCACAAGTTCCCCTTTCAACCCAGCCCAGTCTGCCAGGATCCCTATGGGGGGTTATCAGTCCTTTGTGTGAGGGCAGGCCACTGGCCTTTGAAATGTAAGAGACCCTTCCGGTCCAGGGTGACCAATTCAGTATGCAGGTGAATGCAGATGTGACTGAGTGTCATGTGTTTATAGCTGCCTGGGTGGAATGCACAAACTGAGCTGTCAACCAGAACAGACCAGACGTGGATTGGAGACAGGCTATAAGGCACAGATGGCAGTAAGTGCAAAGAAATGTCCACTTTCTAAAAGTCTAATTTCTAAAATAGTAATAATGAATCCAAGTTCACCAGTAAGCAGGATTTTCTATTATTATTCTGGCCATACTAAACCTGACAGGGCCACTCCTTCCAGATCAGAATGGAAGAAATTGTTTATTTCCTATCTTCTTGCAAGGCCTTCCAGCAAAGCTGTCCAGATGAGTCCTTTGGGCAGCCAGACAGTCCCTCTGACAGAGTGTAGTTGTAGGTCCAGAGGTGTCTGATTTGGTGGGGTCACAGACCCAGTATATATATCTATATATATATATATATATATATATATCCAAAAGTGCCTTTGAAGTGGAGGAAATTTCAAAGAGTGGTATTGAAGTGCACAAGTTCCCCTTTAAACCCAGTCCTGTCTACCAGGAGCCCTGTGGGGGTTATCATTCCTTTGTGAGAGGGCAGGCCACTGGCCTTTGAAGGGTAAGAGAGCCCCCCCATCCTTCCTGCCCAGGGAAACCCATATGTATGTAGATGAATGCAGATGAAGCTGAGTGTCCTTTGTTTATGGTTGTCTGGGTGGAATGCATAAGAGGAGCTGTTAACCAGCACAGACCATACGTGGAATGGAGACAGGCAGTAAGGCACAGAGAGCAGTAAGTGCAGTGGCATTTCTAAAATAGTAATGTAGAATCCAACCTCACCAATAAGTAGAATTTCTGACTACCATTCCAACCATACCAAACATAACAAGTCTATTCCTCTCAGATCAGAATTTCTAATGCTGGCCTATAAGAGAAACAGGCTTTACAGTAGTGAAAAATGACTTTGGAGGGTTTTCATTACCGGGACACGTAAACTCATAAGGTCCTGCCCTGTCTTTAACTTACATAACACCATGCCATATGGGTTACCTAGGGCCTATCTTAGGGGTGACCTGTATGTAATAAAAGGGGAATTTAAGGCTTGACAAGTAGTTTTCAATGCCAAGCTGTAGAGGTAGTGAAAGTGTACACATAAGCCTGGCAATGTCAGACCTGAGACATGCTTAAGGGGCTACATATGTGGGTGGCACAATCAGTGCTGCAGGCCCACTAGTGGCATTTAATTTGCAGGCCCTGGGCACATCTTGTAAACTTTACTAGGCACTTATAGGTAATTTAAATATCGCAATTGGGTATGAGCTAATGTCACCATGTTTTAGAGAGAAAGCAATTGCAATATAGCACTGGTTACCAGTGGTAAAGTGCCCAGAGTCCTAAAGCCAACAAAAATGAGGTCAGAAAAAGAGGAAGAGGAAGGCAAAAAGTTTGGGATGACCCTTCAGAGAGGGCTATTTGCCAACAAGCTTTGCAGCACAGTGTTGTCCACATTTCCACCTGCCGACAGGCATGTGGATCTCTTGTCAGGCTACTGATTACATGTGCATCACTGCACGCTGGATTTCTTTTGCAGAGGTAAAGCAAAAGCTATTTACAGGTATTTGACCTGAAGACATTTTTAAGAGCATTCAGCAGCATGCAACAGTAGCAATGCTCGCCGTCCAGAGATCACATACAGCTGCAAACATCTTGGACAAATTTAATAGTAAGGTGCCTGAATTCCTGCGGCCCATAGGTCTCTGATTTGGATTTGTTGCTACGGACAGTGTCAGTAACATAGTCAAGGCCATGGCAGATGGTGGCTATTTCAGGGTCCTGTTTTTTGCGCACTGCATCAACCTGGTTGTGCAAGACTTTCCCAAAAGAGAAGTCCTAAGCCCTCATTTTGACCTTGATGGTCTTTTGACCACCAAGGTTAATGTAGCAGTATCACCGCCAACAGGCTGGTAGTGTATATCGTCACATTATGAGTGTGGCGGGTTTGCAGCAGACACACAAATCCATACACACACGCAGACACCACACACTCACACACCACACCCCTACCCTCCATCCCCCTCCCCTGACAGAGTCCTGACTTACCTTGTCCAGCGAGGAGCTCATTCAGCAGGGAACAGGAAGGGGCGCTGCTACCGCCATCAGCGCTCTGCCAGCAGGACACCGCCTTGCCATATGTATGGCCATAATGCAGCTGGTGGAATCCTTCTGGTGGAGTAGTGCAGGCGGTAGCATCGCCCAGGCGCCTCGCCCGCCAGCATGGCTATTGCCAGATTTCCGCCGTAATTGTAGAGGAAATCCGGCAGTGTCCATATTATGGTGGGTGGAAACCGCCAGCACTGGTGGTTTTCTGGCGCCTGTGGCATCGGCGGTCATGGGAAAAGTCATAATGAGGACCATAGTCAGCAACATACTGACCACCTGGAGGTGAATCTGCACTCATTTCAGCTATTCTTTTAAAGCCAGTAGACATTGCAGATTATTGAGTGTGCTAACAGAGTACTAGTTAAAGTCTTGATACAGGAGGTACCAACACATTGCAACTTCTGTTTGAGCAGGTCAGACAGGTCAATGACTATGTCAATCAAAGAGGAGGGGATGCAATTGGGAAAACTATGACCATGGATGTGGACAAATGGGGCCTAGTCAAATGCCTAACACAGATGCTGCTCCTTTCTGAGGTTTTCACGCAGGAAGTTAACAAGGAAGACAGTACAATGGGCCAAGCTATCCAGTTGTTGCAGTTGCTACAGGAGCAGCTGAAGAATGTGTCTGAAAGGTTGACACTCGGAGGTGTGAATGAAAACTCAGAAGCGCATGCCTTGGTTGAGAACCTAAGCTATCTCTTGACTTGTAATGCAAAACTTCAAAATTACATAATCTTGTTCATAATCTTTGCCACCCTACTTGATCCATGCTTCAAAAAAAATCTTCCCACTTTCATTCATTTTTCTGAAGGGGATGTTTCAAAATACAAGAGGTAGGTTATTGAGCAAACCAGAGAAGGCTGATAGGTGATCATTTTTCCCTGAAAGTGATTGACCTTTCAAACTTAGTAAAATTTACCTGAAGGATCTACTCCTTTTTTCTGATTCCTCAGGGACCAGACCAGTCACTTTAGTTCTACACAAATCTACACAAAATACTCAAATTATGTTTCTCTATTTGTTCTTCGACAGCAGTGCACTACACAGGTCTATCTCACTTGGTTTAGGACTTGGATGGAGTTATTCAGAACCAGGAGGAAGAGAATGGAAGGACTCAGGGAAGGACTATCTCAAAAGCTAGAATTAGAAAGATATAAACTCCAAAGAGAAACCATGATGATGGCAAAGGCTCTGAGGCCGAGTACTCGCTCAGTGGGAAATGCTGCTGAGTGTGTGTTTGCTGCATTGCTGGCTCAAAGTGAAATTCCTCTTTATGTTCTTGCTCAGCCTCTGAGTCTTCTTGGTGAATCCCTGACTCCTCATAAAGCTTTCCTTGCTTCCTTTTGTCCTTTTCCTTTACTCTCTAATACAGTTACTGTTTTTCACTATGCAGACCTGCTCCTAGTCCTCTCCTGCATGAACAAAAACTTGGTGAAAGCTCAACACTCCAGCTTATCTACCATACAGGTTCAGTTAGGCACCCAAGAATGATGGACATTCCAAGAAGAATGGAGATGCACCGCCCAATTTGGCAATACAGTATTAAGAATCATAAGTTTTAGAACCTGGTGGGTTAACTTCAATTCTACATAATTTATATTTTTCAAACCTATAGGACATAACATTAGCGACATACTTTCTTGGGTCTCTCTGGGGCAGGACTGTTTGCAATGCATTTAACTGAACTGTGGCATACTTATCCCTTCATTGTTTCCTTCCACAACAGACTGGTGATGGTGCGCTGCTCAGCACACCAATAAATATTGCTGTGGTTTCTTTTGTGCAGTGTTGTCTTTGTCACACCTTTCCCCAAATCCCCTTTCCCATCCATTCATTGAGCCCCTAGCCCTCTTCCCCCGGGCTGTGTGATTTATTGAGTTGTGACTTAATTTTACACCGTAATTGGATCATACACTTGCTGGGGCAGATGTGGTGAAAGCAACACCAACTGAATGCATGACCTTCTTTAACCTGAGCAATATTCCACACCAGCTCTATCAACATCATCATTACAGCCTTGTGCTGCATAAATGTGTAACCTTGTCCAACCACTCCTGACTCTGAACCCATTTCTCCTGACTTGAGGATTTCATTTCCTAAGTTTACTTTTAATTAAATACTCACTCCCCATTGCTCAGAAGAAGTTGAGATTGCTAAGTTTTAATATCATAGCAGGTCTTCTTTGTTGTGTGTCAAATACTGTCATAATAGTAGTCTGGTCTCAGTTGTCTTAAAGTTATGATATAATATATGACCCACTAACTCTCTGTTGACTTTCAATCTAGTTGACAGTGATGGATGGTGGACCAGCAAGAGTAGCAATATTGAAAAAAGAAAAAAAAAAAAAAGACAAAGTGTAAACAATGCTCTGTGCAAACACTTATTTAAAAATAAGTAGTGGGTGGCACAGTAGCAATATGTTGCTGGTTCCCTTAGGACATTGGAATTTGTTATGATTATAATTAGGAGAGGCCAGTTTTATTGTTTACCCACACATACCTCACATAAAAAGCACTGACTGTCTGGCAGAAACAAATTAAGGCAGAATAACAATAGATTAAAAAACAGTGATTTGATTATTTTTCTTTTAAAAGCTTTTCTAGTAACTAAAGAGACACTTTAAGTAGAAAAATAAAAATAAGTTACTCCTCATTTATGAGTAAGGCATTATGCACTATGGAGTACAAGCTGTTGTGCTAAAATAATGGAGGCATGCTAGCCAGCTCTTTGGGTACTTTGCTACTATCTGCAGGTGGGGTAGCTGTAGTTGACAATTATCTATGATAAATTCTAATGGCTCTGCTCTTCTCCAAATGCCTTTAACTTTCTACCCTGACTCTAAAGAGGCCGAAAAATAATAAATAAGATATTACATCACAAACTCCACATATAAATATAAAATGCAGATATTGCTATCCTGTCTGTGGTAAGTAGACAGTGTGGAAAACAATGCAGTGTTCTACAGGGAAAGGAACGTGCTATATAGATGGTATTTGGCACATTCACCATAGAGTATCCCTTACGCCAAACTTGAAATAAAAAAAGACACTTAGGGCCTGATTACAACTTTGGAGGAAGTGTTAATCCATCCCAAATGTGACGGATATACCACCAGCCGTATTACGAGTTCCATAGGATATAATGGACTCGCAATACGGCTGGTGGTATACCCGTCACTTTACCGTCACTTTTGGGAAGGATTAACACCTCCTCCAAAGTTGTAATCAGGCCCTTAGGCAGTGGAGGATTTCCATTCGGCATATTATGACACACACACACCAAACCGGCAGAATACAATCACATACACAAATCCACTAGCCCAAAGGTCAGTGGTAACCTATCGGTTCCAACACCTATATCGTTACGCCAACAAAACAACACCCACCACATCATGACCTACAAATCACCACAACGGACATTCAACTGTGGTAAACCATTGGCAGTATACACCGCCACGCTCAGAATGGACACCCAAATACTCAACTACACAACATTAGCCAATTCAAACAATGCACACCTGACACCCATACATACACCACACCCACCCACACACCCCACTATAAAAAATACACCCACATTACCCACAACCCTTTACGAATACAAATCATTGCCACAAGAAAGACATCAAGACCACTACGACAACTAAACACACACCCAGACCTCCCTCACACACTCCACTACATACACCCAATCACACTACCAAATACCCACACCACACAACACCCATGGCCCCACACAGGCACCCCAGTTTCACAGATGAGGAGTTGCGGGTCATGGTAAAGGAAATAGTCAGGGTAGAGACACAGCACACAGCTCTTTGGAGCACAGGTGTAGCAGATATACATTGCAAGGAAGAAGGAGCTATGGAGGAGAATTGTGGACAGGTTGAAAGCCGTGGGACAGCATCCAAGAACAAGGGACAACATCAGGAAGAGGTGAACCGACCTACATGGGAAGGTATGTTCCGTGGCTGCAAGGCACCAGCTCGCCATACAGAGGACTGGCGGTAGACCCCCACCTCCTCCCCCACAGCTCACAGCA
Source organism: Pleurodeles waltl (assembly GCF_031143425.1). Taxonomy (NCBI): domain Eukaryota; kingdom Metazoa; phylum Chordata; class Amphibia; order Caudata; family Salamandridae; genus Pleurodeles; species Pleurodeles waltl. Next base: position 79,071,357 of record NC_090437.1, on the reverse strand, counting down.
TGGGAGGAACAAGTCTTGGCATTACTGCATCCTGAGGGACTCACTGGAGTAGCCAGAGGATTGGACACTGGTAAGTCAAAATTTACCACTTATCACCCCCCATACCTGCATGCCATCTCACACCCTCACCCTCACTTCCATTACTCCACTCCATCCCACACACTGCACCAACGCAGATGACTAACCCCGATGCCAAGCCCTGCATGCTATACCAATGCATGGACAGCCCTCCCAGACCTGCATGGACACCCATCACCAAAGCATGCACTGCATGGAGAACTAACAATCACACAATACATCACCATACACATTCAAAGGAGGCAGGGCAACAGCAACGATAGAGGGGAAGATAGGGATGTACAATATGTCACAGTCATGAAGCATAATACATCACTTACATCCCTACAGGTGCCCCAGCCAATCTCAACGGAGAGGAGGTGCCACAACTATCCAGTCCCCCAACAGAAGATGCCCCCAGTGATGATAGTAACTCTGGTCTTTAGGATCTGGATCAACAACCTGGCCCATCAGGGACTACTGGTCAGTCGGTCACCCCAGCCCACACACAGTCTACCACAGAGCCTCCCCCATCCAACACCACAGCACCCACCCAGCATCCCCATACCTCTGTCCCCAGAACACGTCAATCAGCAGTGTGTCCACCTGTACAGGGACCCCAGTCCACACCTGGCCCCCAAGACAATCAGGGACCTGGGGGCAGTGGGTACACCATTCAAGGGACAGGGGCACCGGGCAACAGGGACACTGGGAGGACCGCCATGTGCCAGGGGGAGGAAAGGCCCAGGGAACCGACTCTCCAGGAGGCACTCACTAATGTCCTGGGGGCCTACCAACATTCCCAGGACACGATGGGCCAGATCCTGAACAACATGCAGGAGAACAAGCGGCTGCAGGAGGAACACCATCAGGAGATCAGGGAGGACTTGCAGGCCCTCAGCACCACCATGATCTCTATAACAGGAGTACTCGCAGACATGGCCAACATCATGAGGGAATGGACTGCACAGTAGCGGGCCCCTACCACTAGCCTGTCTATTGACCAGCCCACCACATCTGCTGCAGCTATTGGACAGGAGGCTGCGCCACAGGACCCACAAGCCACCAGCACCCCTCCCCCTGCAGAAGGTGAACCACCCTGCAAACATTCCCTGCAAACCAGACAGAAGCCAGAGACACCAGCCAAGACCAAGACCACCGCCAGGAAATGAGACTCTCCTGATTGTCCCCCTTGTGTACCACCCTGTCACCTTGTCCATTTTGAACTGCCTTTGCTCCCCTTCCTATGGTCCCTTGGACACTGGACCTGTGCTACAAACAGACTGGAACAATACCCTGGACTTTCCTCCTCCATCACCCCATTACACTGCACTTTTCAGTCTCGTATTTGCACTACAATAAACACCCTTGAACACAATTTGAGTGACACTGTTTTATGTTTTGAAAATGTGCATTTGTGGCAACAGTCACATCTAGTGCAAATGATCTGAACACTGTGATAGCATACACATAATGACCTGTAACTGTCTGTGGTGATCAGATCAGGACATTGTTGTCATATCACCAACATCTGGAAAATGAGGAGCCATTGGAGACAGTAAGTTGAGATGCAAAGAAAGTGAATGCCATCTTGCTACAGCCATACAGATACATCAATAGTCAGAGTAATGGTCAGTTCCACTGTCTCACCTGTGTGTCATTGGAAGTATTGATGTATAATTGATGTTCTGTTGTCCTCATCCTCATCCTCTGCCTCCTCATCCTCACTCTCCTCAGGGTCCACTGCTGCCACAGGGTCATCTCCAGTCCCCTCCTCCTGCAGAAAAGGTAAATGGCGTCTGAGGGCCAGGCTGTGCAACATGCAGCATGCCACTACTATCTGGCAGACCTTTCCGGGTGAGTAGCACAGGGATCCACCTGTCAGATGGAGGCATCTGAACCTGGCCTTCAGGAGGCCGAAGGTTCGCTCGATTATTCTTCTGGTTCGCCCATGTGCCTCATTATAACGGCCCTCAGCCCCTGTCCTGGCATTCCTCACAGGGGTCAGGAGCCACAATAGTTTTGGGTAGCCAGAGTCACCTGCAAGTATTGAGGGACAACATTTAGCCTTACACAATCCTATATGGATAACACTTGAAGGCATACGCTGATATACAGTGAGTGGGGGCTCTGGCTCACCTATTAGCCACAGCCTTTGCCTCTGTAGTTGAGCCATCACATTTGGGATGCTGCTATTCCTCAGGACGATGGCGTCATGCACCGACCCAGGATACTTGGCAGTGACGTGGGAGATGTACTGGTCCGCCAGACACACCATTTGCACATTCAGTGAGTGGAAACTTTTACGATTCCTGAACACCTGTTCATTCTGGCGGGGGGAGCAAACACAATATGTGTACTGTCAATCGTCCCAATAATATTGGGGATATGCCCCATTGCATAGAATCCTGCCTTCACAGTGGCCAAATCTTCCAGCTGGGGGAAAACAATGTAGCTGTACATGTGCTTCACCAGGGCAGATAAAACTCTTCCTGGCACAATTGTAAACATTGGCTGTGACATTCTTGCTGCCAAGCCCACTGTCACTTGGAAAGAACCAGTTGCCAGGAAATGGAGCACTGATAGCATTTGCACAAGAGGGGGGGGGTCCCAATGGGAAGACGGATAGCTGATATCAGGTCAGGCTCCAATTGGCCACACAGCTCTGTGATCGTGGGCCTGTCCAGTTTATAAGTCAGTATATTGTGCCTGTCCTCCAGTATAGCCAAGTCCACAAGGGGTCTGTACACAGGGGTTTGTCTTCTCCTCCCATTCATCCACAGCAGTAGGTACCTCAGGGACACAAGAGTGAATAGGCTGTCACAATTTGAACAATGGAACCACCACCTCAGTGTACATTTATGTGATGGGACAGTGTGAATAACAAGGTATGTGCAAATCTAGGCAGTGATGCAGTCAAGGTTAATCTGATCGTTGTCCACCACCATGAAATGGCAACCATCTGTCCTGTATGTAGTGACCGGTGGAAGTGAGGTAACTACTCCGATGTTGGGTGCCGTGGCAGAAGGTGGTCTTGCACCACCGTGCAATTCCTCGTTGGATAATATGGGTCTCTATGGTGTTCGGTGGCCAATGGAGATCTGCACCGGCGGTGACGGTGTACACAGCCGCGGACGTGACCACCATTTTCTATCTGATTCCTCACTTGTTTCCTGACTTTCAACACGAGAACACCTACACTGTGTGTGCTGCAGTAAACTGTGTCTGGAACCTACCATAGCCCGTGTGACCGGGGAAAGGGACCCTGCCTTCACTGAGGATGAGTTGGAGCGATTGGTGGATGGGGTCCTACCCCAGTACGGACTGCTATATGGGCTTCCAGACCAACAGGTGAGTACACCTTGGTCACGATGCATGTGGAAAAGATGCATGGAGATGTATGTGCAAGCATCGTGTCATTGGGGGGGATGTCATGTGGTGATGTACATGGTGTGCGCAGGGCGATGTGTGTGCCAATGGTGATTGAAATGCGATTGGTGGGCCATATGTGTGACAGGCTGGAATGTATGTATAATGGTGTCCTCCCATCTGTATTGCATCTGCAGGTCAGCGCCCATCAAAAGAAGGGATTATGGCGTGCCATCGCCAAGGACGTGCGGACCCTGGGGGTCTATGGCAGGCAGAGCACCCACTGTCGGAAACAGTGGGAAGACCTGAGGCTCTGATCACGGAAGACCACGGAGGCCCAGCTGGGGATGGCCTCCCAACAAGAAAGGGGTGCCCATCAGAACCTGACCCCCTGATGGCCCACATACTGGTGGTGGTTTACCCAGAGCTGGATGGGCGCTTGAGGGCATCACAGCAGCCACAAGGGGGTGAGTACAGTAGCCGTTACAACAATATTTTGTAGATGGCTCCGGATCCGGGTGGTGGGTGTCAGTTAGTGGGTGCCCCTTAATACCAGGCCAGACATTGCAGCGTGATCCAACTCCAGGGTAATGGTTGAAAGGGAAAATAAGGTAACCTAGCTAGGTTGCATTACATGTCAGGCAGGGCTTAGTGGGTCCCAGGAGGGGTGCAGTTGGCAGTGGTTGGCCCTCATCTTGCTGTGGCATATAACCAATTGTTTGGCAGTGCAATGCATAGTGCTAAATCCTGATCCCTGTGTGTGACCATACTGTGTATGCCTTCTGTGGTGTTGGTGCAGTAATTGACCTAGTGCTCCCTTTCTCTCTCTCTCTCTCTCTCTCTCTCTCTCTTTTTTCTTCTGCCATCCTGCCCATGTGTGGAGTAGCATAATTTGGCAGAGGAGCAGGGGCACTGGCGACAGAGAGAGCTGCATCCCACAGGACCCAGGAGGCAGAGTCCACTGACGCAGAGGGAACCAGTGGGACGGATGGTGAGGGGAGCACCTTGGCGGAGACAGAAGGTGACAACACTGACCCAGTTACCTCCTCCGATGGAAGCTCCCTGGTGGTGTCGGAAACCTCTGTGACCATCCCAGCTGCAGGTACAGACGCCACCCCTGTACCAGCACCTCCCAGTAGCCCCTCAGCGAGTTGCCCATGCCCGCTCACCCAGGAGGGTGGGCATCTCCTTCACCCTAGGCACCTCAGGCCCTGCCCTAGTGAGCCCTGCTGCCCTGAGTGAGGAGGCTATTGACCTCCTGAGATCCAACTCTGTAGGGCAGTCAACCATTGTGAATGCCATCCAGGGGCTGGCATCCCAGATGCAGTAATGCAATGCATTCCTGGAGGGCATCCATGGTGGATTGGTGGCCCAACAGAGATCGATTCAGGCTCTGGCCTCCTCTCTGATGGCATCCATTGTCCCTGTTCCTACCGTCCCCTCTCCAACTACCACTTCCAAGTCCCAGCCTCCTCAACCCCAACCCATCCCATGCACACACACAGACTAGCATGCACACAAGATATCACACAAGAGTAGCACAGTCAAACACAGGCACCACACTTCAGCCCACAAGCACTCACACAAACACCAGACAGTAGCACACACAACCACATCCACTGCCTCCACTGTCTCCCCCTGCTCCTCCTCCACCTCCCTCACAGTCACATCCACACTCACACCTGCATGCACTACATCAACATCCACCACCAGCATCACCACACCAAGCAGCACACACACCTCACTCGCAGACACTTCCACAACATCCATGCATGTGTCCCCTGTGTCCTCTCCCACCCTGTCTGTCACTCGCTAAAGGACACAAACACAAGCACTCAGACACCCAGCAGCCATCCACCTCACACATGCCCACTTCCCATGCACCTGCACCCAAGTCCAGCAGACATACACCTCTAACAGCCACTCCCTGAACCTCCCATCCCTCCTCCGTCTTCCTGCCCCACCGTTCCTAGGAAGCATTTCCTTGCCTAACTTGACCTCTTCCCTCATCCTCCCCTCCAGCCTGCCCGTAAGAGCAAGGTCTCAACGACCCCGCCCAACACCTCAGCCAAACAGTCCACGCGGACAGTGGAGGTACCTCCTAGTCGTGGAGGCAAGACAGGTATGGATCCCACTCCACCAGCCAGGAAGGGTAAGGATCCCACACCCCCTGCCTTGAAGGGGAAGAAGCCCTCAACTTCTGCCATGAAGGGTAAGAAGCCCTCGGCTCCTGCCATGAAGGGGAAGGAGTCTGCACCTCCGGCCATGAAGGGGAAGAAGCCCTCAACTCCTGCCATGAAGGGGAAAGAGACCACACCTTCTGCCATGAAGGGGAAGAAGCCCTCAACTCCTGCCAGGAAAGGGAAGGAGGCCGCAACTCCTGCCATGAAGGGGAAGAAGCCCTCGACTTCTGCCATGAAGGGGAAGGAGGCTGCAACTCCTGCCATGAAGGGGAAGAAACCCTCGACTCCAGCAGAAGCTGGCAGGGTGACACCACCACCAGTGGTCATGGAACCCTCACCTCCAGCTGAGGCAGAGCACCTTCACCTGCAGAGACAGTGCAGCCCTCACCTCCAGCAGAGGCTGCCCAGGAGGCACCTTCACCTGCTGACACAGTGCAGCCCTCCCTTCCAGCAGAGGCCGGTAGGGTGGCACCACCACCACCAGTGGTCACGGAGCACTCACCTCCAGCTGAGGCAGTGCAGCCCATTCCTCCTGAAGAGGGTGCACCTTCACCTGCTGAGACATTGCAGCCCTCACCTACATGATAGGCTGCCCAGGAGGCACCTTCACCTGCTGACACAGTGCATCCCTCACCTCCAGATGAGACAGTGAAGCCCTCACCTCCAGCAGAGGGCATGTAGGCCACCCTCCTGGGACTGCTGTACAAGGAGCCCGCTCCAGAAGCAGCAGGCAAGTCTCCCACCCGAGAGACTGTGACCTTGCACTCCCCAGCACAGAGAAATGGGCATACATGGAGCCCCCTCCAGAACCAGTGGGCAAGTACCCCACCTGAGACTGTGACCTTGCACTCCCCAGCACAGAGAAATGGGCATGGAGCCCCCTCCATAACCAGTGGGCAAGTTTCCAACTTCGGCTGTGATGCCCCCAACCCTCATCCCCATGAGGTGCCTGCCTGCTTACAAAATGATGCCCCGGCAGAGTTCTGTGCGGATGATGTGAGGAGACAAGTTGGGCCTTGGACTGTGGCCTGTGGCCATGTGGGCCCTTTGTACTTTGGACTGGTCATTGGCCCTTTGTGGACATTTGTACATATCTGTTTTATCCAATTGGTTCATTTGGTGGCTCTTCCCATTCAATACATTCTCATTACTGCCTTCTTGTTGTCCTTGCATTATTATGCGGTATGTCGTGTACCATTGTTTTTCGTCTGCAGCTGGTTGTGTGTATGTTGTGTGTGTGTCTGGTGTGTCACTCTCCCTTTCCTCCCTTCCACCCTTGTGTGCTAGGTGGCTATACTCACCGTCATCGTCTTCGTCGGCGTTGGTGTTCAAGGTGGAGCATAACGTAGAAGATCATCGGGAAGACTTGCAGTTCGAGTTCCATGGCGGCGTTGTTCTTCCCTGTGTCTCTGATGGTGAGTCAGTTCTCTTCTGTGATGTTTTTCCACCAGGCTTTTGATGGCGTTGGTACCGCCCCGGAAAAGATGGTGGTTTGCAGTGTCATATTATGGTGGGCAGTACTTTGTCTCCCGCCTGGTTGTTGGCAGCTACCACTGTGGTGAGTGTTGTTTCCACCCTGGCGGTTAGTGTGGTACATTGGCTGTCTATGGGAGTTCTCACCGCCATGGTCATAATTTAGTGGTAGTTACCGCCAGCCAGTTAGCGGTATAACTGCCACTTTATCACTCACCGCCAGGGTCTTAATGAGGACCAATATGTCTTTCATTGACCATTATTCCACCCATTCATTGAGCTTCAATGATTCAGAGTCATCATCATCATAGACTATAGCTCTCCCCATCCATTCAGAAAAGTTTATGGTTGGTTTGACTACCTGGCTTTTTGTAACATGGTGAACCAACAAAATGCCCAGAGTGATATTTTTGATAGAAGATACTGCAGTGCTAACTGAACTTTAGTGATGTATTGTGGTTGTAATTCTTTGATTAAAAAATTAAGGGTAGGCGTATATTTTGCATCTAAAAATACATAATTATTTTTCTAGCCACAGTGTGCCGCCGGCTCAAGTGCAGCTGCAGGTCATTATTTCTATGCTCTCACAGTGTACAGCTCATTTGCAATGGATTTGACTGTTTCCATAAATACACATTTTCAAAACATAAAATACTAGTAGTCAAGTTGTGTTCAAGGGTGCTTATTGTACTGCTAAGAAAGGGAGGGAAAAGTGCAATAGAATAGGGTGATGGTGGAGGAAAGTGCAGGATATTGTTCCAGTCTGTTTGTAGCACAGGTGCAATGTCCAAGGGGCCATTGAAAGGGGAGCAACGCAGTTCAAAGTGGACAAGTTGACTGAGTGGGACACAAGGGGGACAATCAGGAGAGTCTAATTTCCTGGCGGGGGTCTTGGCAAGTGTCTCTGGCTTCTGCCTTGGTCGCAGTGAACATTTGCAGGGTGTTTCACCTTCTGCAGGGGGAGGTATACTGGTGGCCTGTGGGTCCTGTGGCGGGGCCTCCTGCCCACTAGCTGCATCAGAAGTGGAGGGCTAGTCAATGGACTTGCTAGTGGTAGGGGTCTGCTGCTGTGCTGTTGCTTCCCTCATGATGTTGGCCATGTCTGCCAGCACCCCTGCTATGGAGAGCAGGGTGATGTTAATGGCCTGCAAGTCCTCCCTGATCCCCTGAGACTGTCCCTCCTGCAGCCGCCTGTTCTCCTGCTCGTTGTCAAGGATCTGGCCCATCGTGCCCTAGGAATGTTGGTAGTCTCCCAGGATCTCGGAGAGTGCCTCCTGGAGAGTCGGTTCCCTGGTCCTGTCCTCCCCCTGGCGCACAGCAGTCCTCGCAGTGTCCCTGTTGCCCTGTGCCTCTGTCCCCTGAACAATGTGCTCACTGCCACTGATCCCAGGTCCCTGATTGTCTTGGGTATGAGGTGTGGCCTGGGGTTCCTGTACAGGTGGGCACACTGCTGATTGACGTGTCGTGGGGACAGAGGTGTGGGTACGCTGGGTGGGTGCTGTGGTATTGGATATAGAAGAGGGAGTCTCTGTGGTGGTCTGTGAGCGGGCTTGGGTGACCAACTGTCCAGTGGTCCCTGATGGGCCAGGTAGGTCATCCAGATCCTGAAGTCCAGAGTTACTGTCATCAATGGGGGCATCTTCTGTTGGGGTACTGGATAGTCGCGGCACCTCCTCTCCGCTGACATTGGCAGGGTTACCAGTGGGGGTGTAAGTGATGTATTATGCTTCATGTGTGTGACATATTGTACATCCCTGGCTTCCCCTCCATCGTTGGTGTTGCCCTGCCACCTTTTGCTTGTGTATGGTAATGTATTGTGGGATTGTTAGTTTCCCTATGCTGTGCATGCTTTAGTGATGGGTGTCCATGCAGGGCTGGGAGGGCTGTCCATGCATTGGTATAACATGCAGGGCTTGGCATGTGTTAGTCCTATGTGTAGGTGCAGTATGTTGGATGGGATGGAGTGATGGGAGTGAGGGTGAGGGTGTGAGATGGTATGCAGGTATGGGGGTGATAAGTGGTAATTGTTGACTTACCAGTGTCCAGTCCTCCGCCTACTTCATTGAGTCCCTCAGGATGCAGTATTGCCAAGACTTGCTCCTCCCATGCTGTGAGCTGTGGGGGAGGAGGTGGAGGTCCACCGCCAGTCCTCTGTATGGAAAGCTGGTGTCTTGCTGCTCTGGAACGTACCTTCCCTTGTAGGTCGTTCCACCTCTTCCTGATGTCATTCCTTGTTCTTGGATGCTGTCCCACGGCGTTCACCCTGTCCACGATTCCCCGCCATAGCTTCAACTTCCTGGCAATGGATATCAGCTGTACCTGTGCTCCAAACAGCTGTGGCTCTACCCTGACAATTTCCTCCACCATGACCCTTAACTCCTCATCAGTGAAATGGGGGTTTCTTTCTGGTGACATGGGTGTTGTGTGGTGTGTGTTGGTGAGTGTGTGTTGAGTAATATGGTGGGGTGTGTGATGTGGGGTGCGTGAAGGATGTATGGGTGTTTGCCGTGTGTGTGTCTCTGTGCTGCTCATGTCAATCTCCTCGCAGTAATTGTTGTTCGTAAAGGGTTGTGGGTAATGTGGGTGTGTGTTTTACAGTGTTGTGGATGTGTGGGTGTAGTGTGTGTATGAGTGTCAGGTGTGTATTTTTTGTATTGGCCAATGTAGTGTTGTTTGGTATGTCCATTTTGAGCGCGGCGGTATGTACCGCCAATGGTTTACCGCCGTTGAATGTCCACCATGGTGATTCATGGGTCATAATGTGATGGACGTTGTTTTGTTGGCGTAACGGTATGGGTGTTGTGTCTGCCACTTTAGCACTGACCTTTGGGCTGGCGGATTTGTGTATCTGGCTGTATTCTGTCGGATTGATGTGTGTGTGTGTCATAATATGGCAAACAGATATTCACCACCGCGGAGGTATGTTGGCGGCCGTCACTGGGGCATTAAGGGACATTTACCAAAACCTTTCACCGCCTCCAATGTACTTCTCTGCCCCACCCTATAGACTTCTCAAGCTATCCTCTTTCTCTACTCTCTGACTCATCCTACCTACTACTATGATCTCATAAATAACTCTTTCTAGATTCTTCCCTCCTCTGTCCCTCCTGGCTCACCCCATTTTTACTGCTATGATCTCCCAACGACCCTTCTGTCATAATGAGGGCCATTGTCTTGGTTGACAAAGGCAATGAGACCTCATACTTTCTAGCCATGCTGCACTGTCATGGGAACTGCTGGTATAATGTATAAATTTATTGCACAGCACAACATTGGGGGTTGGGAAGTGGTCCATGACCATGGCCACTCTCTTGTCAACTGTTAGAGCTTGAGCAAGAAAAATAAAGTCTTCTCAACAAACATACATGGTGAATATTATTTATAATACTAGCTTACTTGGGCCTGTAAGCTTCACAGTAGACAGTACTGTAGCAAAAATCTATTCTTAGTCTTACGGTACTACAAGATATATAGGGGAGAGGAAAAGATTACCAACAAACGCAAGAAATCTATACAATGGTACAGACCAGAAAAAGTCAGCTAACAAAAAAAACATGAAATAAGGGAAAAGAAAAAACGAAGGGATAACAGAAAGTAAACAAAAATAGGATAGGGGAGTTGAAAAAAGGAAACAGTATAAAAAAAGAAACAAGGCAAAATTAGGTATAAGATTGCTTTTGCGTGTGATTTTGAATGCAAGGACATATTTCGCATTGTGTTTGATGTAAAACCCAACTTTAATGGGCATGACAGAAAACTCTGCCTACCCGCAGAACTCCGCATAGCGCAGCAGAGTCTTTTAACCACTTTGCATAGTCACGCATAGCGTGACTCTGTGAACTCAGCCCATGCCTACTCAAGAGTTGGCTCTTTCCTACATACCCACCATACTAAAACACTAATGTGCAGCATCTCCTTGTATATATAAACATTTGCAATTTGATTCTAGATATGCATATTTCTTTTAACAAAATACATATAATAACTATGGTTTTTAAAATAGCTCTGCTTAACAAATATATATATTATTATTATAGTTATATATATAGTTTTATATATGTATATATATACATATATACATATATATAGATATATATATATATCTTACTTTATGCTTAACATGTTTGTAGATCATTGCATTGTTTTTATATAAGTTGTTTGATTAGATACTTATGGCTCTCTGCTTTATTTATCTATCACTATATGTAAACATTATCATAACAATTTATCTGCAAGCACTTCACTTTTGAAACATTGAGGAAAAGATACATTCTTTGAAAAAAAAGAATAAATACAAAAAAAACATTCAGCTATCAGTAATACACTAATAAATGACCTTCAAGTACTGCTACACTTGACAGTCATTGTTAAAAGAATACCAATTTAAATCTCAATATATTAGCGACCATATACATATATACCCTTTCTTTGTAGTCATCGGTCTATATATTTATTATTTACTCCTACTGTAGAAGAAAAGACAAAAAACCTTTCACCGCCTCCAATGTACTTCTCTGCCCCACCCTATAGACTTCTCAAGCTATCCTCTTTCTCTACTCTCTGACTCATCCTACCTACTACTATGATCTCATAAATAACTCTTTCTAGATTCTTCCCTCCTCTGTCCCTCCTGGCTCACCCCATTTTTACTGCTATGATCTCCCAACGACCCTTCTAAATTGTTCCCTCATGTATCTCTCCTTTCATTCATCCCAAACCTCATTTTACTACTATGATCGCCCAAATCCCTTTCTACAGACTCTTCCCTCCCTCATCTCTTATTTTACTCATCCCAAACCTCATCTTTCTACTATGATCTCCCAATTAACATTTTTAGATTCTTCCCTCGTCTATCCCTCCATTATTCTATTCAATCCAACTAACAGGCTCACATGTCCACTGTGCAAATTAAGTAATATTTCCCTATACTATTCCACCACTAATCCTTTTAGGTTCCGGAATAGCATGCTACTAGCTGAAAAGTTCTTCAACGCCTTGTCAGGGGTACTAAGCGCTGTATAAATACAATTACAACACAGCTAGCCTTACTAACCTTACTAGCCTGCGGTGTGTGTGAAAGGGAAAAGGACTTTATCTTCCATATTCTTCCTTATACATAGCATACCAGTCCTTTCCTTTCGCTGGTACACTTTTGGCAACTTTGCGCCAACACAGCCACCATTCCATCATGTTGCAAAGGTGCCTGCCTTGGAGATAGGATTTTGTTTGTTGCAGGAAGGTGCACTTAAAAAGTAGAAAACAAGTGGAGAGAATGGATATGTTACCAGCATGTGTACCTCTGGTGAGGAGTTGCTCAACTAGTATGCATTCCATGGTATAGCAACATATGTCAATCTGTAGATGGGTCAGATGAGTGGATGCATGGGAACTCTACCCTTGGCACATCTCCCAACTGCTAAGTAACACGTCTGCATTTTGTGCAGACTTGGGTTACTCTTGATTCATCAAGCCACTCAGGGCCACACAAGGTACCTTGGCAAGTCTTGCCAAACCTCATTTACTTTTGTGATTGCCCTTGTGTCCCCTTGTGTGGCACAAGTTTAAGATAACACCTAGTAAATATGCCCCAAAGTATTACCATTCTTTGTGCACAAGTGTATCTAACATTCACGGATATGTATGTAGCTGGCTATTACATGATTTATAAGTGTTTCTGGTGCTACAAACTCTATTGTGACAATGTGTGCATATGTTTAAAATTTCACAATTCCTACACAGTTACCAATTTTGGAGGGCTTTGTGGCACAGGTGCTAAAGATAATAACAAATGTGTGTGTGTGTTCACCTTTAACTACCCGTGCACACTCACACATGGTTGTATTTGGTGTATGCTTCTTGTTCACTGTAAGATTGGCATCAGTCTCCATCACCTCATGTGGCAAAAGTGGACCTTACAACATTCACAAAGACCAAGCTTTCTATATTAAGGACTCACAGATAAGTCCTGTGGCTTATATGTAGTGTCCAGACTTTACTTGTAACTGAACATAATAAACTGTGTGACACTGACATTTCTCAGTAGATAATTAAACCAAGGCCTAGAGCATAATACAATAAAGATTGATGTGAACTTTTATGAGCCATATAATAGAAATAGTATGTGTGAAGATTGTCATAATTGAGTTAGATATCTTCATCCATTAGATGTCAGACTCCTTTGCATTCACACGTAATGCGGGGCTGTTTTGTGATCTGTGTTATACTACTGAGGATGTACCTGCATGTATTTATGTAGGTTCTACAAATGTGACTCATGGCAGACCAAATATTAAGATGTTTTTGGTTGGATCTTCTGAGTTCCCAAGCTTCCCCATCACTCAGATTATATGTGACACTAGTGCATGTGTCTCTACATTTTAAGTTCAGTATGATTATCAATATACAACTGGCATTGATTGTATGCACAAAATGATGAATGTATGACTTTGACATGTACATTTGACTTCGTTTAACTTCACTGATTATAGCTCTGTCTGAAAGTTAAGTAAGTGTGATGAGTACTCCACCACTAGTGTAGAGTTCGCACTATACATTGCCCTCATTCCTTAGTGTTGGGTCCATTATATGATAGCCTTCAACATGGATATGTACAGATGGATCCACACACATCTACCTTACATATTGGGAGATAGGCTTTCTCATCTAGCATCTTTGTGACAGTCACTACAGTGCACATCTGATTGGTGCATGTCACAATCTGAGTGAGACGTGATTTTTTATGAGTTTCATATGTTTGATAGTCCACATAACAACTTATTATAGACACGTCACCCCTTTTTTCACAAACTTTACTGTTGTTTTCAAACAGTAGCAGGTATACATTAATACATGGTAAAGCAATAACATAGACAGTATTACCATATACTATCCCAAAATATATGACCATGGATAGGCCCTTTGTCTTTTGCATATCTAATTCCTGCTACTGCGGTATTAACTACACCTACGTCCTCCCACCTCCCTCCGAACAACCAACTAGCAAAAGCAGTCCACCATCATCTATTTTGTGTCCGTTAGGACCGCATATGGAACCCAGCATTCAAGGGCTGCAGGACACATGTTACCCTTTGACAAAGTTTGTAATTACAGTCATTTTTCATAGAAAAGTTAAAAGTTGCAAATAGTACTTGTATGGTAAAGCGTTGACAGCTAAACAGTAATGTTGATGGGATTATATGTTTTAAATAAATACATTTAAGGTTATGTTTTTATGCTGGTTCATGTATATAACCATTTCGATCAGCATTTGTTGATACTGAATACGATCTCACACATACTTAATTCAGCACTTTCAAATATTGTCTGCACAAAATAGCTTAGTAGGTCATATTTATGTCTGATACTTCTTCCTTTTGATGACTTGCATAGTGATTGGGTCAACATTATTAAAAAAAAAAAATCAAAAGTTACAAACAGGAAGATGTTTTGATGTGTGAAAATTGATTTATTTTTATTACTCACAAATCATGGATGAGTGAGAAATGTTTTGACAAAAATTCTGAAAAAAATAGCAAATTTTTGGTCCCATCTCATGCAACCTGCCATTGTTTGTTCAATAGCTGCTTCAGATTCATCATCCTCTTCATGTCCAGGTGGGACTGCATTGTCCTATGGCACATTTTTCTTCAGACAGATGTTGTGCAATATAGCACAGACTAAAATTATCTTGTGAACCACAGGCGGCGAGTACAGAAGTATACTACCTGATTTGTGGAGGCATCTAAAACTGACCTTAGGACCCCAAACATACTCCACAGCATTTCTACTTTTACTCAGAGCCAAATTATAGTTCTTCTGCACATCCGTCTGGGGATTTTAATATAGGGTCATGATCTATGCCTGTAAACCACATACTTGGTCACCTGAACTGAGAAAAAACCCTTTCAATTAACGGATTCATTGTTACCTCTACAAAACTAACTATGCGCATTATGATGCAAACAAAATCATATACATTCCTTCTAATTATAACCTTGAAATGTCTAGGTTTCGTTGACCATTGCTTTACACATGAATGTTCAACATATGTAGGCCATTGCACATACTGCACCAAGTGTAAGACATACAACACATCAACATGCTAATGTTGATATGAAGATTTGTATGATAAGTAAGTAAGAATATTTGTATCAGATATGTGAGAATTGCACTCAATATGTATGCAATGTGTCCAACTTAGGATCATATTCTCTTGCATACATTAAGAGCTATATAGGTAGGGACAGAGACAGCAAACCTAACACTCACATATACACATGTCTTATTTTCATTTATGGTGTCTTTGCTTGGTTATATAACAGTTGCACAACCTTTGTTAGTTGACACACGTTTGCATGTATAGTTGATAGTAAATGTAACCATTACCCAACATGTAACAATGAAATTTAATTTGGGATTCTTCATACATCAGCTAATGTGTTTTGCATGGAACGTTGTCTTGATGAACTTACAATGACATATAGGTATTGCAATGTAGCCCTTTTTTATATGAGACCAAATGATGTTGAAATAAGTAACTGTCCTGCACAACACTTTCTGTATAAACATGGCTGTATGAGATTTTCCTTATTCATGAATTGTACTTATATGCCTTGATTCTTAGATCATTTCTTTAGCATGAGAAGGTTCAATTTTTAATTGTAACTACACAGTGATACTTTACCGTGGTTACATTCTCGCTTACGTTATTTTCTACTGTACAACATCTTTGTAAGCCTATTTATTCACTGTGTCACTATTACTTTGATCAATTGAGAAACAGCAAATGTAGGCAACTTGAGGAAGAATTCAGTCATCTATACTATTAATGAAGCATGGGCATGTGGCTTATTATTTTTGTGTATATTTTGACTTTGAATGTTGCAATACCTGGGAATTAAGTGCACTTTGCTCTTTTGGTATCACATTCACAAATGTACCTAGACTACAGGTTTAATTCATGATTTGATACTCGACTTTCAGTGCATGTCAGAGGTTGAATTTTGATGTTCTTTTCCATTTGTGCTCCTAATACTTTGATCATCCTACAATCATACTGCCATGTGTGACACACATGCTTAGAATTACAAGATTTGTTTTAGTTAGAGCTTTTCTACTATTCCTGACTTGCCACACCATTGTGCATATATACATCCCAAATTATTATAAGATTTATCCTTTGTTCTTAGAATAAAAATAATCATGGACAGTATGATTTGTCAGTTGATGTCTATGACACTGCAGATATTGTGATTCTGTCCACTCACACAGTTTCATATGACACAGTACCTCTCACAGTGGGATTTTTCCAGCTTCCTTTGCAGAATTAGCGAGGGAAGCACACAATGGGACATCTTTGGTATATGTTTGAGTAAAATTCACAACTATGTGCACATGGCATAAGATCCAGACACAAACACAAAGATGACTATTAAGTCATACCTTACAATTTAGATAGTATATGGAAAAATTCTGCTTTCCTTAATAATGAGTACTCCATCCCATACCTGTATTCTCAAACTGCTCGCTAATAGTACTGTGGTGAAATATGTTTGCATCACGGGTACTGCCTGGATATTTGGCAAGCACATTGATAAACAGTCTATTATGCTCCACGATTGCCTATTAATTGTGCTTTTGGTTTCTGTATAGGTGTGAAGTGGTGGCAGGAGCACCAATTCCACATGTGCCAATCAATGGTATCAAGCACAAGAGGGAATACAGCAATGTTGTAGAATCCCTACTTGGTGTCTAATTGTTGTTGGAAAGTTCTTGGGAAGCGAAGGTACTGTGGTGTTAGTTTTATGACGGTATCCAACATAGTTGGGAGAAAGGCTAAAAATGCTTCCTGAGTAATGCCAGCCAATCTTGCCAACGTGATTTGGAAGGATTGTGAGGCCAGGATGTGTAGCACAGACATCAGTTTTACATATGCTGGGAGGGCCTTGGCCCTTGCAGTTTCTGGTTGGAGACGTGACGCTATCTTCTCCAACAATTCCATGATAGACTCCTTCATTTTGTAAAACTGTCCAGGCCTTCTCCCTGAAGTGAATGAGGGATATGCGCTGACATAAAAAACACTTTCCTTCTTCCTTCACTGCTGACATGGTTGTCTCCTACCTACTCTCAATTGAAATATGACGACCTCCTCGGTGTAGTTGAGCTTGCCAAAGTGTACTGTGGTGGTGAGATTTTTATACTATAGCCATTACGTCATTTCCTACACCGACGTTGCTAATGCACAGCATTCTGATGCATTTCTATTGTTGTGTTACACTACGCCACAATACATGATGCAGTAATATGATGATAAATACCACTGCATTACATTGCATTGGAATTTTCACTGGAATGCCTACAGTGCAAAAATGAATTCCTGTGTGACTCTTTAAGGTAGTCACCAGGGGCATGTGTACCCATAACATAGTGGGTGTCTGCCGAGAGCTGCGTGAGTACCTTAGGGATGAAGAGCAGCCCCTAGCTAACCTTGATCGTTCCCCCCTTTATGACATAACGCAATAGGCACTGGCAGCAGCAAAGGCAGGCCATGTTACTCTAATAAAGTATCTCTGTTGCTACAACTTCATGACATACCCAGCCTGGATACACACCACAGGGGACAAAACTGGCTACCTTCTGATGTGGCTAGCCCACCAGGAGACTAGCACTCCTCCTATCACTGAATTAGCCCCAGACATAGCCCCCATTTGTGCTTACAGCAGGCCATACTACAGGGATTTTATTACTACTACTCAGTGCTATATCGAGCACCACCTGCTCCACCAACCTATGAGGTTAGGGATTTCATGGCCCCCTGCCATTAACCAGCATTGGTGCCATCGAGCACAAAGAACTCAACAACTTCATTACAGTGGCCTTTGTAAAAAATGCAACCCATGACTAGGCTGGGAATAAAAAGTAGTACTGGGCGGCCTCACTTTGCAGTACTACAACTGTTCCTCCCCCCACTTCGCCTTGAAGTTGGTCGGCATGTAAAATGAGGCACTTACTACTGGAGTGCTTCTGGCATCCCTGCGAGAGTCCCTCCTCATTTCCTTACTCAAGCAGGACAAAGATCCTACTCCCCAGTCCTCTTATCGGGCCACTGCTATTGTAGGGGCTGATCACAAAATGCTGTGAAAGATTTTCCCAGATATTAACTCGAGCTACTACTAATATCATACATCCTGATCAAAATGGATTTGTCCTAGACTGCGGCACATTGAACAACCTCAGGAGGCTATTCCACACGATGTATCAGGCCTCACTGTTGATATTGTATTTGGAGAAGGCGTTCCATATGCTGTCCGGGGACTACCTCTTTAGGGTGTGGACGGTGATTAGAATTGGTAGGCATCTCCTGGCCTATAGGCATCTCCTGGCCTATACAAAACTATTGTATGCCACCTCTTTCTCCCACATATGTATTGGCCACTTATTCTGCTTCATTCCAGTGAGCTGTGGCACACATCAGGGATGCCCGTTATCCCCAACATTGCCATAGAGCCTCTAGCTCTCCACTCCCAGTCAGAGGCTGTGCATTGGGGTATCCCCTTGGATGGCACCATGCATGCGGTGTTCTTATATGATGATAATCTGTTACTGTATCTCTGAGATGCTGCAGCAGGCACCAAGATTGTATAAGCGGCCCTCCTGCATTTTGAGGTAGTAGCATGCCTGCAGGTAAACTGGACAAAATCATGCATCTTCCCCTTGCAGTGTGATGTGTACACCGCCTTGGTGGTGTACAACTGCTGTGGGCCTATACAACAGGTTGTTACTTAGGTGTACGCTTATAATACTCACTGCAGAACCTGTTTGAGGACAACATGAAGCGGTCTCTCACAGTTAGCAACTAGCCATCACAGGCAAAATTGTCCTCTCAAACAGGATTGTCCTTCTCCGATTACTCTACTAATTCATCAATGCGCCAGTCTACCTGCTCTGACAATTTTTCCAGGAGATGGATTTGATCCTCTAGTAACTGCTCTGGGATGACAAGCGGTGGTGGATAGCTCTAAGCAAATTACAACTACCAGTGCACCACAGCGGTGTATGCGCTCCCTCCTTCAAATCATACTACCTTGCGGCCCAATTCCAATTGGTATCCCAATAGCATGTGGTTAAGAATTTATTTGAAACTAGCACCTGAGATGGACCTCTTCCTTCCGTCCGATGTACTGTGCCAGATCTTACTGCCCGCTGTTAAATTGCACCACTCTTGGTCACTACACGTGGCCCAAAAGTTCCTTGCCCAGATCTTTCAATTAACGAGCCACATGCAACTGTATGCTCCTATGATTCCCCTGGAAAAGGTAATAAAGATTCCCTGGGTCCTTTACGTCCAAAGACCTTTCTGCCTTACACACTCAGTCCATTAAGACTGTGGGTAGCTTCTTCCAGGACAGCCATCTCTTTACATTTGAACAGCGCATCAAGACTATGACATCCCCAGGTCAGTTCTGTCTTTACTTGCAGCTGTTGGCGCCATTTCCAACTTATATGGCGCACATTGATGACACCATCATACAGACCCTGTACACCATGGGAGTTGGGTGACATCTGATTACATTGCTTTATTTAGCCACTAGAAAACAAATGGGGGTCCCCCTGATACCTCTCTGACAACATAGGAGGAAGACATAGCATGCTCATGCATGATTCTGAATGGAACATGGGTATAGAATGCCCACATAGCTTCCCTCGTAACGCGCACTTTAAAAATATTCAATACATAGTACTTCACAGGGACTATCTCACACCATCCAGATTGAGCTGCATATTTTCCGTGGCACACGTTTACGTGCCCCGATGTCAGTCCAATGTAGTTGACCGTCATCATATGCTGTGGGCATGACCCACCTTAGCTCACTTTTGTCAAGCAGTACCCAAAGTCCTGGCTTCCATTACAGAGATCTCCACACTGAATACCTGGGAAGCAAATGCTCTGGGAATTTAAAAGCGGGGGAAGAACCACAAAGTGTGAGCACAACTTGCAAACCTCGCCCTCGCCCTGCTGCTGGTCAAGCAGACCCTCACACTGCACTGGACAGCCACTCAACCCCCATTAGTCTCACAAAGGGGCAAGTCGCTCCTCCACTGGCGAGAAGTGGAGAGTGCCGCCATATACTGGGATGAAGCCTGCCACCTCCATAAAAGACCCATAGCCGCAGCTTAGAACACCGTGCTCACCCACTTTCGGGAACTCCTACGTGAGGACATCTCTCCCTCATGAGCGTCATCGCTTATTCTAGTTTGCTAGTTTGAATCTGGCAGACCAAGTTGGTACCCTCAGTGTCACCACCTCAGGAGACCTCCCACCTGCATATGGTCTCTTCTGAGGTTACTCTCACATCTCTCGCTCGTGCTACCATTGAACTGTTCCCCTTCCTCGCAATTTTTTTCTTATCCTTCTTTTTGTTCCCTTCAGTGTTCAAAGGTTCGCACACTTCATTGACTAGCACGGGGGCCCGAGACACATCAGCACAACCTTGTTGCACATGAACAGTACTCCCACACACTGTGTCTCCCTGCAGGTCTGGCTATTCTGTCTTGCCATGTATCCTTGAATGTTTATCCGATTGTAATGTGTAGATCAGGACTGAGGCCACACGAATATCTCCAACTGTACGTTAACTGTTTTTTTCTTTTTTTACACTGTGTCTGTGAATATTGTTCAATTGTATCCTGCGTGTCACACCTAGATTCCGCATAGCAGTTGCACTATGCAGTAGCCAGAAAATGACGCATTTGGGCTCTAGCATCGCTTGTAAAATTTGACATACTGCTTGCATCACCCTTGCATCACATAACCTGACGCGAGGCCGATGCAGGTCCTTGATAAATGTTTCACAAAGTGTCTTGATCCGTTTTGATCCTAGTACTTTCTCTGTTTCTATCACATGTCAGAATTACAAAAAATGTGCATCATTTTTGCCTTCTTAACTGCTAAATTTGTACAGTTAATATACAGGTATTTCTATTTTTCTGTGTGCTACAAAAATAACATCCTATAGCCTTTCCTTTCAACTTCAGCCTGTGCCATTCCTGTACCCCAGCAAGATTGTCACATAATTCAATTTTACTTTTTTTTTCTCTGACTGCAAAGTGAGAGGGGTTTGTAAACACCAATCCCCATGTTAATAAAAGCAGCAGTTTCTCAGAAGAAATAGCCTGGCAGTTGACTTCTGCCTTTGAAGCACAGCAAATGCTCTAAGATAAATGCAGAATTTCAAGGCACCTTTATTTATTGTTTGGACTTTCAGGACCCTCCAAAAATAGGGCCGAGATCCACAGTTTGGGATCCACTAACATATGCTATCTGAGTGAACTTTTCTCTGCACCCAGTTTAAAGCTGAATTATCCCGGCCAATAAACTATGTGCTACGGTCAAGTAGCCATTCAACTCCTACTGCTCAATCACTTTTCCTACAGAGGAGGAAAAGAACAGTGACATTTCATGACCGTTAACTAAAGCCAAACTACATCTGAAATACGACTAGGATCTATTTAAGTATGTTGGCTATAGTGATGGCTGTTCTCGGGCTGAGATGACGAGAGATTGCAAAACCTCAAGTACCTTGAATTTTTGCAATTTAAAAACACAGAAAAGGCTGGAAAATTTAAGAAAAAAAGTATGTTCTTTTTCAAAAGCATCCTCTTTTAGACAAACTGATGTTTAATGAGGATTCTCATTGCTATGAGGAGTCGATGATAGTTGTCATATTTAAAAATATGTACATTTAATTACATTTTCAGATTCTTAGGAATGCATATGGTTCACTGTGTCAGAATATGTTATCCTTTACACTTGTGACTAATGGACTTATTCATTTCGTCTGCATATACCCTTTTAAGCCCTCCTCTGAGAAAACACTGAGGCAGAATCGCCCACTTGGCATCAGCACACTGCATTAACTCTCTGAGATGGTATTGTCCATGGGCAACCAGCGCTGCACTTCACTGCCCCAGTCTGACAGACTGAGCTCTGCAGAGCCTTTAAGCGGAGACGAGTTGACTCAAGTGGGCTCCTTGTCATAACATTTCGGCTAAAGAATGTCATTACTAAACTACACGTTACGCTTGGGGAGATGCCATCGCTGCCTGGAGCAGCAGTGCGGGGTTTGAGGTTTCTCTGAAGCTTTCCATGCAATGCTGTAACAGTTAAGTTAAACCAGAACCGATGCTTGATTGCTTGAAGAGAAGAAACGTCTGAGACAGATCTATTGGAGGAAGCAGAAAGTATGTCGAAGCTATTTAAAGCTGTAATAAAAATGTGATTTAGTGAAAAGGTAGGGTAAGGTTTACCACTACTATCATGGATACTTTCGCCATGCAAACTAAATATAAGCATACAGTTATACTAATATGAGTACCTCACTTTACCTCTTCTACCCTCCCCACACTTGCTAGACAACACAAACCTATCCATCTTTGACTCTAAAATACCACATAAAATCATCAATGTAATATACACACATTGTTAAACAGGATAATGTAGCAAGTAGATTATTATGTTATGGAAAGATTTCTGACAAGTACAGAAGAGTATGTGCTATTTGTCAAAATATATGTATTATCTATGGATTTCTTATGTCATTCTCATAGTTTTAATTTCTTGATGCAATATATGTATCTTTACTACTAAAATATGTTTTCCGTCCCTATGTTCTTCATATGTTGAAGTTAATTAATTTCCCTTTGGTTTGGTATCTGTAGGGTTTTTAATTCTCATGTAACATTTCAGATTTAATTCACTTGGGTTTGCGGTTCTAAGTAGACTAAAAATCACATGTAAAACTTAAGAAATGATGGTAAATCTGTTCCTCTAGGGTCAGTGTTAGAAATGGGGTCTTTGGTTGGCAGTCAGGTTACCCCCTGTCCAAGCAAAGACCCTCACTCTAGTCAGGGTAAAGGAGAATCACTCTCAGTTAACCCCCACTCACCCCCTTGGTAGCTTGGCACGAGCAGGCAGGCTTAACTTCAGAAGCAAGGTATAAAGCATTTGTACCAACACACACAGTAACACAGTGAACCCACCTCAAAATGACACAACACAGGTCTAGAAAAATGGGAACTTAGTTATCTAAACAATACAAGACGAAAACGATAAAAATCCGACATACACAAGTCAAGTTATGAATTTAAAAAGAAAAAGAGTCTTAAATCCTTTAGAAAACAGTGAGAACGCTGTTATTGCACAAAAGTACCTGGGTAGCGTCAAAATAAAGCCACATGGGCGAGTGTCTGTTGGAAAAGGCCAGTGATGCGTTGATTTCTCACTCGCAAGAAAGACCATGCGTCGTTCCCCCTCCGGTCGGGTTGGCGTCCGTCATTTCTTCTGTCCTGCAAGAGAGCGATGCGTCAATCCCGGATGGGAACCTCGGGTCTGGGCAGGCTTTGCGTTTATTTTCTGCGCTCAGCGATGTTGCGTTGAAAAACGGTCGCACTGTGTCAAAAAAACGCTCGGCGTGGGGGCTTGCGTCCTTATTAGCAGCCACTGCAGGTGTTGCACGTCATTTCTCTAGCCGCATTGCGTTGATTTTAGGCACAAGGCCACTGGTGTGTCAAACGTTCCCCTGCACGGTGGTCTTTGCACGGATTTCTGTCCTTTTCCACCAGCTGCACCATTCAAGGGCCCAAAGACAGATTAGAGCACCACTTGGCAGACAGGACACTCAGCAGAAAGCCCAAGTGCTGGCAGAGAGAAGTCTTTGTTGTCCCTGAGACTTCAGCAACAGAAGGCAATCTCATTTGAAGGCCTTGGAGATTCAGTGGGAAGTCACACAAAAGTCAGTCTTTGTCCTCTCTCAGGTAGAAGCAGCTACTGCAGGCCAACCCAGCAAAGCACAGTCACAGGCAAAGGGCCAGTACTCCTCCTCCAGTTTCTGCAGCTCTTCTCCTGGGCAGAGGTTCCTCTTGGTTCCAGGAGTAATCTTATTTTCAGGGGTTTTGGGTGCTCTTCTTCTACCCCTTTCTGCCTTTGAAGTACGCCTACTTCAAAGAGAAGTTTTTTGTTTTCAAGATTCTGCCTGGCCCAGGCCAGGCCCCAGACACACATCAGAGGGTTGGAGACTGCATTGTGTGAGGGCAGGCACAGCCCTTTCAGGTGTAAGTGACCACTCCCCCTTTCTACTGAGCCCAGATGGCCCATCAGGATATGAAGGCTACACCCTAGCTCCCTTTGTGTCACTGTCTAGAGGAGAGGTGCAAACAGCCCAACTGTTAAACTGACCCAGACAGGGAATCAACAAACAGGCAGAGTCACAGAGTGGTTTAAGCAAGAAATGCCTACTTTCTAAAAGTGGTATTTTCAGACACACAATCTAAAAAACAACTTCACTAAAAGATGTATTTTTTAATTGTCAGGTCAGAGACCCTAAACTCCACATTTCTATCTGTTCCCAAAGGGAATCTGTGCGTTAATCATTTCTAAACGCAGCCCCAATGATGACCTATGAGAGAGAAGTGCCTTGCAACAGTGAAAACCGAATTTAGCAGTATTTCACTGTCAGGACATGTAAAACACATAAGTACATGTCCCACCTTTAACATGCACAGCACCCTGCCCATGGGGCTACCTAGGGCCTATCTTAAGAGTGCTTCACATGTATGAAAAGAGAAGGTTTAGGAAGTCGAATTGGCAGTTTAAAACTACACTCAGAGACACTGCAGTGGCAGATCTGAGCCATGTTTACAGGGCTACTAATATGGGTGGCACAACACCGGTGCTGCAGGCCCACTAGTAGCATTTGATTTACAGGCCCTGGGCACTTCTTGTGCACATTACTAGTGTCCAGAATACCCAAGGTGCATCCTGCGTTATCTGTCAGCATCCCCAGGGATTAGGGTTAAATCATATCTCTGTTCTTGGTTAAACCTGTTTCTAAGTACACATAAAGTGCTGTGTTACACAATTGGTTTTATCAATGTTTGTTTGCTAATGTGAGCAGGTGTAGACATGTGCTTCTAATTGAGTGTGGTGTAGACATGTGCTTCTAATTGGGTGTGGTGACTCATCCACTTGAGGAAACTCAACTGCTTTCCTGATTGGCTATAAATAGCAGAGTGAAGCATCCCTCCCTGCTTGGCTTTGTTTTGCTTCCTGATCTCAGCATCTGATTTGGCAGTCCAGCCCCTGCTATCACCCTCATATTCAGGACTTTTGAGGCAATTCCTTTCTTTGTTCCTGTACCAGCTGGCACCAAGCATTCTTCTAGCACTCCGGAAAAGACTGCAGCTAAGTGACTAGTATTCTCCAGGCAGTTTGTTCTTTGAGCGCCGCGCTTTCCTAGAACAGCTGGTGTATTTCAGACCTTGTATTTTGGCAGAGTGCTTATCTTGAAGAGACAAATGCATTTCTGAACATTCTACATTATTATTGTAGTTACTTGTCTTAATGTGCTTCAGGAAATCTGCTTGAGCTCAAGTACTACAAAAAGTGACAGTGCAATTTTAAAAGAGCATTTACGTGACTTTTCTTTCTCTAATAGCATAACTCTTGAATTTAAATTGTGTCATTCATGCCTGTGTTTCAGGTTTGAGGAATTTGCTTTTGAAGGGTTTTTCACACACACAGTGAAACCAAACCAAACTGTGCCACCCTAACTGTTTAAACCCAGAGTGGACATTTGTATTTCTTGGATTGTTTTTGTTTCTTTTAGTTTAACCCTATGCATGCAGGAAAATTATATGTGATATAATTAATGCCCTTGCTTGTCTTTCTTGTGCATGATAGGTGCAACCACAGTTCAAATTGTAGTGTGCAACAGTGAATCTCTGTGAAGCCAGCACTAGTGTCGCAGTACTTATTGTTATGGTACTCAGTTTGGGTTTTTGGTAATGTAGTGTTAGTAATTGTGCCAACAGTTATTATCATCCAAGAAAAGTGCAGGAGCATCAAGGTGTTCTTCTACCACTCCCGTGCCCATATCAGAAACAGAGATTCAGTTTCAAGGAAGTTGAGTGCACTAACTCTACTATCTCTCTGTCAACAACGACCTGCCCCCCAAAGGTAAAGGGGGCCTGGCTGGACCGGCAAGACGTGGCAGTGTTTTGTCTCTTTATTTTCTACTCCCCCTTTCCTTTTGGGACACCTGCTGGGGGTTTCTGTGTCCACCAGGAAGTGCTGAGAGGTGTTCCAGGAGATTGGGGGCATACCATCGCCCCTGCAGACATCCTGCTTTTCAGGTGAGTGGCCAGTCTCAACAACTAGGGACTTACTTGTAAATCAAATATGCCAATCATGGATAAGCCAATGTACACGTATAATTTATACAGGGAACACTTACACTTTTGCACGGGTCCACAGTGGTAGTGTCCAGAGCAAACAAAACTGTAAAAAGGGAGTCCAGCACACAGAAGCAACCTGGGAAGTAGAAGCAAAAAGTTAGGGGAGACCATGCCAATGATGCCAAGTCTAACATGTGTCCCCCCAGCTGAAAGTGGAGAACAACTACCCAACCTCTTGGGAGTTCTCATCAGTAAGGCGGAAGAATCTAGACAAAACATCAGCATTGGCATGGTTGGTGCCCGGGTGGTGTTCCACCGTAAAGTCCATTCTCTGTGGGGAGATGGACTACCTCAACAATTTGGGATTTTCACCCCTCATCTGCATTAAGCATCTGAGGGGACTGTGGTCTGCCTGAACCTGGAAGTTGAGTCCCAAACAAGTAGGGTCTTAGCTTCTTCAGTGCCCAGACCACACCAAAAGCTTCACGCTCAATTGCACTCCACTTACATTCCCTGGGAAGTAACCTCCTGCTAATGAAGGCTACAGGTTGATCTATGCCCTCTTCATTAAGCTGTGAGAGTACTGCTCCAATACCATGCTCTAAAGCGCCTGTTTGCACAACAAGTTCCTTGGAAAAGTCAGGTGCCTTAAGCACAGGTGCTGTGCACATGGCAGACTTCAGGGCATCAAAAGCTGTCTGGCAATATTCAGTCCAGATCACATTTCTGGGCTGCTTTTTGGAAGTTAACTTAGTCAAGGGAGCAACAATTGTGCCATACCCCTTAACAAACCTCCTATAGTACCCTGTGAGACCTAAAAAGGCTCTCACCTTAGTCTGGGTCTTGGGGGGCTCCCAAGACAGAATGCTTTCAATCTTTGACTGTAGGGATGCCACCTGGCCACCCCCCACCTGGTGTCCCAAGTTCACCACAGAACCCTGCCATATTTGGCACTTGCTTGCCTTAATAGTGAGGCCTGCCTTCTGCAGGGCCTCCAACACTTTTTGGAGGTGCTGCAAGTGTTCCTCCCACGTGGACCTGAACACAGCAATGTTGTCCAGGTAGGCGGCACAGAAATCATCCAGGCCAGCCAACACCTGGTTGACCAACCTCTGAAAGGTGGCAGGGGCATTCTTGATCCCAAAGGGTATCACCCTAAACTGGTAGTGCCCATCTAGTGTGGAGAATGTGGATCTCTTCTCAGCCCCCTCAGTCAGGGCGATCTGCCAGTACCCAGAGGTAAGATCAAACGTACTTAGGTTCTGGAGTGACACCAGAAGCAGCAGCTTTTAGATTGGCCCAAGAGCTGCTAGAAAACTCAATAACCACTAATGCTAACATTTTAGAAACGTCTTCCGTAATGTTAGTCCTCACCCTGTCAGTCACTCTGTAAACTTTATGTTTAACAGGGGGACTGTCCCCAGTGTCCACATTGTGTGTACACAAGTGTGTGACCCCTGGGATCAGGGAGAACAGAGAGGCAAACTGACCCAACGCCTGGTGACAGTCCCTCTGCTGCTCTGGGGTCAGGCAGGGGGAGAGGTTCACTCCCTCCACAAACCCATCCTTTTCTCCAGCAGACAGGAGGTCAGGAAGAGGCTCCTCCACCACATCAACTGTTGCTAGGAGCATGGACAATTCAGTCCGCTCAAAGTGGAGTTTGAGCCGGTTCACATGCAGGACCCTTAAGGGGTTACTGGGAGTCTGCAAGTCCACCAGATAGATGACTTCACTCACGCTCCACCACCTCAAATGGCCCAGTCCACTTATCCTGGAGTACCCTAGGTTCCATTGGCACCATCACCCACACTTTCTGACCAGGTTGAAACTCAACCAGAGTGACATTCTGGTCATACCAGCGTTTCATGTCCTTCTGGCTTGCTTCCAGGTCCTCCTGTGCTAGACCCCTCAAGTGGACAGTCTGGTTTCTCAGAGCCAGCATGTTACTGAGAACATCCTGAGGGGGTTTACTGTGGGCTTTCTCCAAAGCCTCCTTCAACAGACTCAAAGGTCCCCTGACAGGGTGGCCATACAAAAGCTCAAAAGGACTAAATCAAAACCCTTTTCGAGGCACCTCCCTGTAGGTGAACAGAAGGCATGGCAAGAGCACGTACCACTTACGCCGCAAGGGCTCTGACAGACCCATTATCATGCCCTTCAAGGTGCGGTTGAATCTCTCAACCAGACCATTGCTTTGGGGGTGGCAGGGAGTGGTGAACTTTTACGTTACCCCACACTCCCTCCAAAGAGCCTTCATATAAGCTGATATGAAGCTGGTACCCCTATCAGACACCACTTCTTTGGGGAACCCCATGCGGGTAAAAATCCCCATCAATGCACGGCCCACCACAGGTTAACTGATCGATCCCAGAGGAATGGCTTCCGGGCACCGGGTGGCATGGTCCACCAAGACCAGGATAAACTTGTTGCCCATGGCTGTCTTGGGATCCAGAGGCCCACAATGTCAACACCAACCCTTTCAAAGAGGGTACTAACCACAAGGAAAGGTTGTAAGGGGGCCTTGCATTTCCCCCCACTCTTGCCACTTGCCTGACAATCTGGGCAAGACCTACAATGAGCATCCGAGTGCCTGCGCATTAGTGACCAGTAAAAGTGGATGACAAGCCATTCAAAGGTCTTGTCCTGCCCCAAATGTCCAGCTAAAGGCACATCATGAGCCAGACCCAGTAGAAAGGCTCTGAAGCACTGGGGTACCACCAGCACACGGACTGACCTAGGCTCAGGAACCTTAGGCGCGCTATATAGGAGGTCATCCTCCCAGTAAATCAAATGTGATTCAGGCTCCTTGCCAGATGCCTGGTCTGCAGCCTGCCCCGCAGACCCTCCAGAGTAAGGCATGATTTCTGTGCCTCACAGAATGCTACCCTGTTGGGCACCCCTTCCTGCTGTCATTGTGACAGCTCAGGGACCTCACCCAGTTCAGCCACCTGTTCCCCTGTAGGCTCCAGGGCCTCCCCCCCCAGGTCCAGCCTCCTCCTGAACTGTGGGAACATCTGGGGCCAGTTTCCCACGCCTCTTGCCCTTCCTCCTTCTGGTAGTCACCTGGGCCACTCTTTCAGGCTCCAGGGTCTCCTGATCACCCTGCCATAGACCGGGTAGACACACACACTCACCTAGGCAGGCCCAACATTTCCAAGTGTGACCCGCGTTCCACCTCCTGCCTAGTGGAATCCTCTAGGTCATTGCCAAGCAAACAATCTACAGGCATGATTGGACTCACAGCTACATTCAAGGAACCTGAGACCCCCCATTCAAAGGGAACCTGTGCCACTCCACACAGGTGCTCTGAGTTGTCCACTGCAACTACTTGGTGAAGTACACAGGGCTCTATCTGCTCTTCAGACACCAGGTGACTACTCACTGTGGTCACACTGGCTCCTGTGTCTCTCAAAGCCTCCACCCTCTGTCCATTGATGGTCACCCACTGCCTGTATTTCTAAGTGTTATCAGGCACGATGGTCCTCTAGTGAGACAACGGTCATCTCAGCTGGCTCCCGCCAACCTGGAACCAACTCCTCCCCAAGCACTACACTGGCCAAACCCTGTGACTGAGCACCAGTAGGTGCCGGTGTCCACTTAGGACATGTGCGATCCCTCCTCATGTGACCCTCCTGATCACATGCAAAGCACTTGCGGGGACCCTTCTCTGTAGTTTTCCCTGTAGAGACCCATAGTTTCTTTTCAACTGGGGACTGGGAATTTTTACCCTGGGATCTAGATTGGGCCCCTTTAGAGAACTCCCCCTGTTTACCCTTCTCACTTCTTCTGATGGGGATCCTGCCCACCCTTGGTATGGTCGCCCCATACCTCTTTTGGATCCTGGTGCTCTCCCAATGGTCCGCTTCCTGCGCAAGCTTCCTGGGGTCAGTCAGCTTGCTGTCAATTAGGTGCTGGCGCAGCTCTGAAAAACATAAACTTTACAAGTGCTCCCAAGCAATCAAATTAGAAAGGCCCTCATACGTTCTTACCTTACTGCCCTTCACCCAACCATCCAGTGACCTGCAAAAAGAATTAACACATTCCAACCATGTTTGGGATTCCTTCTTCTTATAGGACCTATACTTGTCCTTATAATAGTCAGGGGTGAGACCATAACTAGTGAGTAGGGCATCCTTCATGATACAGTAAGTGAGGCCTGGGGGTCCTCCAAGGATGTCAAAGTATCCCTCCCCTCTATCTCAAAGTGATTCCACATACCCCTCCCCCAATGAGCTTTAGGGACCAGATTCATATGGAGAGCAGACTTATACCCCTTGAACCACAAGAATATGCCATCCTCCCTTTTGTATCCTTCACAAAGTCTTTAGGAATGTGCACCCTCTTCTCAGGCTGCACTGTGTTATTGCTGCCACTATCCTTACTAGACTGGCTCCTCTGATCCAGCTTCTTCAAGCTGCGCTCATGAGCCAACAATACATTTTCCTCTTCTATGATCATCCTCATTTTCTCCAACTGGTGAGCCCTCTCTGCCTGCCTGTCCTGCAACTCTTCAGGAGTTAGACCCTTGGATGACATACTACTACCTGCCCTGGAGACCCTCTCTCTTGACATAACAGGTCCACCCACTACATAATTGTATATGGATTGTTCTTCCTCCTCCTCCTCCTCCTCCTCCACCCCCGCTATGTGCCCCTCAGCTTCCTTGGCTGTTACCCAGGCTCTAAGTGCCTTCTGTAGCTCCTCCTTCCTGTTGGAGCCCTTAATGGGACAAGCAAGGTTTTTGAAGAACTGCCTCAACTGAGCAACTGTATAGCTCTCTAGTTTCCCTAAGTCAAAGGGAGCTCCAACTGATGCATTTCCAGATTGAGACAGAATGAAGAGTCAAAAGTGCAAAGTTCCAAAGGCCGAAAAATGAGTTCCCAAATGAAGTTCAAAAGTCAACAAAGGACTACCACCAAATATGGAAGAAGGGAAAAATCCAAAAAGAGAAAAAAGCAAAAATCACAAAGACAGGTAGTATGTGGTCACGTAATGGTCTGCACTGAAAACAGTAGTGTACACTTAATCACTGTATGTCAAGTACAAATACAAGTCCAAACCCATCTCTGCCACCAATGTTAGAAATGGGGTCTTTGGTTGGCAGTCTAGTTACCCCCAGTCCAAGCAAGGACCCTCACTCTAGTCAGGGTGAAGGAGAATCACCCTCAGTTAGCCCCCAGCCGCCCCTTTCGTAGCTTGGCACGAGCAGGCAGGCTTAACTTCAGAAGCACGGTGTAAAGTATTTGTAACAACACACACAGTAAGCCAGTGTACCCTCCACAATATGACAACACAGGTCTAGAAAAGTAGGAACTATTCATCTAAACAAAACAAGACCAAAATGATACAAATCTGACATACACAAGTCAAGTTATGAATTAAAAAAGAAAAATAGTCTTAAATCCTTTAGAAAACAGTGATAACGCTGTTGATATTGCACAAAAGTACCTGCGTTCTGTCAAAATAAAGCCATCTGGGCAAGTGTGTGTTGGGAAAGGCCAGCACTGTGTCGATTTCTCACTTGCAAGCGAGATCGTGCGTCGTTCCTCCTCTGGTCGGATCGGCGTGCATTTTCTTTTCTCCTGCAAGAGATACATCGATCCTGGGCGGACACTTCAGGTCCGGGCAGGGTTTGCGTTGATTTTCCGTGCCCAGCGATGTTGCGTTGAAATCCAGTCACACAGTGTCAAGAAACCGCACTTAGTGGGGGCTTGCGTCGTTAACAGCAGCCACTGCAGGTGTTGCGCATCATTTCTCCAGCTGCGTTGCATCGATTTTAGCCGCAAGGTCAGCAGTGCGTTGTTTAACAGCCACGAGGCGGGTTGTGACGCCGCGCACTACTGTGGCATCTCTCTATCTGACCGCAGTTGGGCTGGCAGTAAGCATTTTGGGACGACATTCTGGATTCATTTTTCTGTGGTGTGATCCAGGAGGCACATTTCGTGTTCTGGGTTGCACCGCAGCCCCTGCCAGCCTCCCTGATTTCCCCCTACTCACCTCCTTGGGTCTTTCCTCTTCTTTCCTCCTTTTTCTTTTTCTTTTTCTTCTGTTTTCGTTTCTTCTTTCTTCTTGGTCTCCATATTGTCTTCTTCCTTGGTGTTATTCTTCCCAGCATGACTTTTTCCTTTTCCTTTTCTACTTGGTCTTGTTTGCTATTAATTTACATATGGTCTATCCCAATCCAAGATGGTGTTGTACTTTCTTCCTGTTATGTCACTTCCTGTTTTCTGATATATAAACACTGCAGTTCCTTTGTTCCTTGTGTTGCAAACACTTCCGCTTTGGTGGTGATCCTCGCTCCTGTTTTCCGTTTTTCCAGAGTTCCTGCTTCTTCCTGCAAGATTATATTCTATTTTTTTCCCTTTTTTCAAAGTTTTTTTTTCTTTTTCAGGAGTTCCTGTGTTAGAGGTTTGTTCCCAATTTTGGGGGGTTTTCCTCTGGGACTCCTTCTGGAGGGTACGGTCTGCCTTGGTGTCTTTTTCCAGTCAGCAGCACCGTGGCTAGTAGAAAGGGTTGCCCATATCTTGGCCAGTCCAGAACCTGTAAAAGATCTACGGTGGTAAGAGATGTGTAGACCGTGACACGGGTGGTAC
Organism: Pleurodeles waltl; assembly: GCF_031143425.1. Taxonomy (NCBI): domain Eukaryota; kingdom Metazoa; phylum Chordata; class Amphibia; order Caudata; family Salamandridae; genus Pleurodeles; species Pleurodeles waltl. Next base: position 79,038,452 of record NC_090437.1, on the reverse strand, counting down.
GTCAAAAATTTCCCGCACAGCAGTCTTTGCGTGGATTGCTGTCCTTTTCCACCAGCTGCACCTTTCAAGGGCCCAGAGACAGATTAGGGCACCACTTGGCAGGCAGGACTCTCAACTTCAACAACAGGAGGCAAGCTCAGTTCAAGCCCTTGGAGATTCTTCACCAGTGGAAAGTCACACAAAAGTCAGTTTTTGCCCTCTCTCAGGTAGAAGCAGTTACAGCAGGCCAACCCAGCAAAGCACAGTCACAGGCAAAGGGCCAGTACTCCTCCTCCAGCTTCTCCAGCTCTTCTCCTGGGCAGAGGTTCCTCTTGGTTCCAGACGTAATCTGATTTTCAGGGGTTTTGGATGCTCTTCTTATACCCCTTTCTTCCATTGAAGTAGGCCTACTTCTAAGAGAAGTCTCTGTTGTTTTCAAGATCCTGCCTGGCCCAGGCAAGGCCCCAGACACACACCAGGGGTTTGGAGACTGCATAGTGGGAGGCCAGGCACAGCCCTTTTATGTGTAAGTGACCACTCCTCCCCTCCCCTCACCCCAGATGGCCCATCAGGATATGCAGGCTACACCCTAGCTCTCTTTGTGTCACCGTCTAGAGGAGAGGTGCAAACAGCCCAACTGTCAAACTGACCCAGACAGGTAATCAACAAACAGGCAGAGTCACAGAATGGTTTAAGAAAGAAAATGCCTACTTTCTAAAAGATGTATTTTTAAATTGTGAGTACAGAATCCCTAATCTCCACATTTCTATCTGCTCCCAAAGGAATCTGCACGTTAACCATATTTAAAGGCAGCCCCCATGTTAACCTATGAGAGAGATAGGCCTTGCAACAGTGAAAACCGAATTTGGCAGTATTTCACTGTCAGGACATGTAAAACACATAAGTACATGTCCCACCTTGAACAAACATTGCACCCTGCCCATGGGGCTGCCTAGGGTCTCCCTTAGGGGTGCCTTACATGTATAAAAAGGGATGGTTTAGGCCTGGCAAGTGGGTACACTTGGCAAGGCAAATTGACAGTTTAAAACTGCACTCAGACACTGCAGTTGCAGGTCTGAGCCATGTTTACAGGGCTACTAATGTGGGTGGCACAACCAGTGCTGCAGGCCCACTAGTAGCATTTGATTTACAGGTCCTGGGCACTTCTTGTCACTTTAATGGGGACTTACCAGTAAATCAAATATGCTAATTATGGATAAGCCAATGTACACATATAATTTATACAGTTAACACCTACACCTTAGCACTGGCCTGCAGTGTTAAAGTGTCCAGAGCAAACAAAGCAGCAAAAACAGAGTCCAGCACACAGAAGCAACCTGAGAAGTAGAGGCAAAAAGTTAGGGGAGACCATGCCAATGATGCCAAGTCTAACAGTAAGGATCATTATTTGAGGATGTTTTGATTATACCCAGATCAATCTGGGGGTATTGAGTTGACCTGTATTTGTATTATTGGCCAATGGATTTCAGTCACAACTTGAACCCAGATTTTATGAATCCAGAACCTGCCATGCTTGGTCTTCGATAATGCGGAGTCAGCTTTGGGCTCAGTGCCCGCCATGCTCCCTGTCCATATGAACACCTGACCCACAATGCACGGCCTTCGGCCATTAAGTGCTGGTTTAGGGCACTGAGTGTGGTTTAAAGCTTTGCCTCTGCTCCATATATTCTACTACCAGAACCCGCTGTACTTCACCTTTGGTCATGTACAATAGACTTTAGGTTTAGGGTATGATCTCTAAGCCCAAGGTGTATGGCCGACAGTCATATACAATGGACCACACTTGCAGCATGTGCTCTCAGTGCACAGTGTATAGTTATGGACTTTACTTTTTTATTGTTTTTATTTTTTTTAAACTGGGGATTTTGAAACAAATTCATGGATCCAAGATGGAGACCATGGGGGTCATTCTGACCCTGGCGGTCAGTGTTAAAGCGGCGGCCAACCCGCCAACAGGCTGGCGGTCCAAAAAATGGAATTCTGACCCTGGCGGGAACCGCCAACACAGGCCGCCGCTTTAACACTCCGACCGCCACGGCGGGACAGACAAACAGCTCGGCGGTCACCGCCAACAGCCAGGCGGCAGACAATGTACCGCCCACCCTATCACAACGCACCAATCCGCCACCTTTTCCGGGGCGGGAGCCCCGCCGATAAAAACACGGCGGAAACAGACTACGAACGGGAAAACGCTCACCTATACACACTCCACGAGGAAGGAGGACAGCATGGAGCCCGAATTACACATCCTACCGGCTATTGTCTACCTGCTCATCTACCACGAGTACGAACGCCGGTGCAGACGACAACGGTGAGTACTGCACCTACGACACAGGGGAGGGGGGAGGAGGAAAGCTTATGGGCACACACATATGCGACCCCCCCCCCAACTATCTACACACCAATGCAGAGCACCAAGTCACAGTGACACCACCCAAACCCCCCGGAATAATGCAAAGACATAATTAAAGTGAGAAACAACATTTATGTATATAAGAGGTTCTTTGACGTCATGGTAAAATAGAAATATGAATAGTAAAAAATCAAGTAAGAAAATTACGAAACCGATAAACATAGGCAATAAGTCCTGCACAGTCACCTAAATTTCCACTGTCCGTGGGCCAAAGTGTATCAACACATGGGCAAAGCCCACACAGGAGACCTGAGTCCGTTGGAGAGAACACTGCTGGGGCATCAGATGACAAAACTACAGGCACCTCAGGGGGAAGGGAAGGGGGGGCACCTCAGCCACATGAGTCCACGACGCCAGATCCACGAAGGGTCCACCATGCCCACTGTGCCATCCTGGGGAGTGCAAAGCCACAGTCTCACAAGTCGCGGTGCCTGAGATGAAGGGCCCAGCGGAGCGGTGCCTGACAGGAAGGGCCCAGCAGAGCGGTGCTTGACAGGAAGGGCCCAGCGGAGCGGTGCTTGAGACGGCGGGGCCCAGCAGAGCGGTGCCTGACAGGAAGGGCCCAGCAGAGCGGTGCTTGACAGGAAGGGCCCAGCGGAGCGGTGCTTGAGACGGCGGGGCCCAGCGGAGCGGAGCCTGAATGGAAGGGCCCAGCGGAGCGGTGCTTGAGACGGCGTGGCCCGGCGGAGCGGTTCTTGACAGGAAGGGCCCAGCGGAGCGGTGCTTGAGACGGCGTGGCCCAGCGGAGCGGTGCTTGACAGGAAGGGCCCAGCGGGGCGGTGCTTGAGACGGCGGGGCCCAGCGGAGCGGTGCTTGACAGGAAGGGCCCAGTGGAGCGGTGCTTGACAGGAGGGGCCCAGCGGAGCGGTGCCTGAGATGAAGGCCCCAGCAGAGCGGTGCCTGACAGTAAGGGCCCAGCGGAGCGGTGCTTGACAGGAGGGGCCCAGCGGAGCGGTGCTTGAGACGGCGGGGCCCAGCGGAGCGGTGCCTGACAGGAAGGGCCCTCTTCAGCAGTGTCTTTCTGCACGGCGGGGCCCTCTTCAGCGGTGCCTTTCTGCACGGCGGGGCCCTCTTCAGCGGTGTCTTTCTGCACGGCGGGGCCCTCTTCAGCAGTGTCTTTCTGCACGGCGGGGCCCTCTTCAGCGGTGCCTTTCTGCACGGCGGGGCCCTCTTCAGCGGTGCCTTTCTGCACGGCGGGGCCCTCTTCAGCGGTGTCTTTCTGCACGGCGGGGCCCTCTTCAGCGGTGCCTTTCTGCACGGCGGGGCCCTCTTCAGCGGTGCTTGTCCAGTCATCCAAGGGAGCCAGACCTGGCCAGGACTCCCTGCTTAGTCGCCCTCCGACCGTGCAGTTGCTGGACCCTTCTGTGACTGAGTTCTGGGCCCGTGGGTGTCCTCCCTCACACCCGGGATGGGGCTTGTGGGGCCCTCCTGGTCCGCGCCCCTGCTGGCTGACTTCTCCGCCCTGCTGCCCTTGCCCTCCTTCGATGAGGCTCTCTGGCCCTTGGCTCCCCTGGATGTTGTGGCAGGTGAGGGCCCAGGACTTTGCTCGTTGGGGGCAGCCGTGCCAGTCTTCTCACGGCGGCCCCTGATTTTACGGGTCCTCTTCCCAGCGGGGGGGCTGGCTGTTCCCTTGCTGCTGGCCGATGTATCTGTGCTGGGAAAGTGTGGACTCCAAAACCCCTGCACAATGTTGACACTTGAAGCAGGGCTGGTGGTGGCTGAGGTGCTCTTGGGACTCTTAGCAGATGGAGGGAGTGGGTCAGGTGGGGAAAAGAGGTTAAGTTTGGAGAGGTAAAGTTTTTTAGGACCAATGTAAAGGGTAGGTGTAGTGGGTATGGGAGTGGAGGAAGAGGATGTGGTTGTAGGAGAGTCAGGTGTGCTGTCTTTGGGTGCAGGTGCTTGTGACGTAGGCTGTCGTGAGGTGGTTGGCTGTTGGGTGGGTGGCTGCCTGCGCTTGTGTGTCTTGGAAGAGGGGGTGACAGACACAGTGGGAGAGGACACAGGGGACGTGTAAATGGCAGTGGGGGTGGTGACTGCACGTGTGCGGACTGTACTGGAGGGTGTGCTGGTGATGGAAGTACTGGCTGATGGTGGTGTGCATGCAGGTGTGAGTGGAGACGTCACAGGGAGGGAGGAGGGAGACGAGGAGGAGGGGGACACAGGGGTGGTAGTGACTGTTGGCATGTCTGCATCTGGGTGTTGCTTGGGTGAATGCTTGTGTGATCTGTGGTGCTTATGTCTGGATGAGCTGCCCTTGGGTGTTGAGGTGTGTGCAGGCTGGTCTGATGGTGTGGATGGGATAGGCTGAGGAACAGGAGACAGAGACAGGGTGGAGGCAGTTAGAAGAGGGAGGCTGGAAACAGGGACAATGGCTGCCGTCAGTGCTGAGGCCAGAGCATTGAACGATCATTGATGGGCAGCCTGACCCGAATGAATGCCCTCCAGGTATGCATTGCTCCGATGCACCTCCCTCTCTACCCCCTGGATGGCATTCAAAAGGGTAGACTGCCCAACAATGATGGTCTGTAGGAGGTCAATGACCTCCGCACTGAGGGCAGCAGGGGTAACAGGGGCAGGGCCTGAGGTGCCTGGGGCGAAGGAGATGCCCGCCTTCTTGGGCGAGCGGGCACGGAGCGAAGGCTGAGGGGCTGCTGGGAGGGCGGAGCTGGTGCGCTGGGTGGCGGCTGTACCTGTAGAGGCGGTGGGCCCAGATGTTGCCGCCACCGCTAGGGAGCTCCCTTCCGAGGACGTGTCGGTGTCGCTGGTGTCACCACGGGTCCCCTCGCCCTCCGTATCACTGGTGACCTCGGTGTCTGTAGCATGGCCCACCGGGGCCTTGTGAGTTGCAGCTCCCTCGTGTTCCGATGCCAATTCTCCTCCGCCTGATGATGCTAATGCACACATGTACAAGAAGACAAAGAAAAAGGGTGGGGGGAGAAATAAAAACAGGTTGAGTGCATGCATTGTCAACACCGTTGGCGGAGAGGACAGACACAGGAGCCTCATGCACTACGCCGCGCAATCGGGGTACACTACTCAGTACTTGTGACTAGGCCAACAGGTCTCTGGACAACATATGCGCACATGGGTGATGCTGGACCATGCCTTGCTGTACTTGGCACCCTACAGAGGTGGGGGGCGGGGGCACAGGGCCATGCCTAAAGGAGGGGACTACACTACAGAAAGCGCCTTGGCCTAATGTCACCCACAGCCCTCCTCCCCCACCCAGGCACCTCCACTGCGCGTAAAGATAGCAGTATGTGCTGGTACTCACCCCCTTGTGTCTGCTGTGATGTCCTCACGCGCCCATCCAATTCGGGGTAGGCCACCGCCAGGATCCGGGACATCAGGGGGGTCAAGGTACGACTGGCACCCCTCCTACGTTGGGAGGCCATCCCCAGCAGTGACTCAGCGGTCTTCCTGGTCCCGCGGCGGATGTCCTCCCACCTCTTTCGGCAGTGGGTGCCCCGTCTTGTGTGGACCCCCAGGGCCTGGACTTCCTTGGCGATGGCACGCCAAATGTCGACTTTCTGATGGGCGCTGACCTATTTGACATGTACAGGGTGGGAAAGGAAATTTCAACATTTTTCTGCATGTTAGATGTGATTGCCCCCCCTCCCCAACCCTGCCATGTGGCACATGCTCTCATCTGTCGTGCCTTGCACTCCTCATTCGCTCCCCACCCCATGATCTTACATCCACCATACACAACCCAGGCATAGGCCATTCAACGTGCACCCAGTGTACTTACCTGTTGGTCTGGAGGACCGTAGAGTAGCGCATACTGGGGTAGGACCCCATCCACAATTTTCTCCAACTCTTCTGAAGTGAAGGCAGGGGCCCTTTCCCCAGTCGCAGCAGCCATTGTCTCTTCCAGACCGAGGTCACAGCAGCACTTGCAGTATAGGCCCTCTCCTGTGGATGATCAGGTCTTGAGTGATTAAGCAGATAGAAAATGGCGGTCACGCCTGCGGCGGTGCGTACCGCGGCGGTGCTTACCGCGACCGCCGGCGCACATCGTCATTGGCTCCTGAGACCCATAGGGTTCAATGTTAACCAATGCTGCTTTGCGCCGCGGTCTTCGACCGCCTACCGCCACGGTGAGCCACGCCAGCGCAGTGACCTCACATCCCACTGTCACACTTCACAGGTCAGGCAGCCGCCATTTCAAGGGCCCACATGGCCTGATTTCCACTGCGTCACACAGGCCTGGGCCTTGCATTGCCACTCATACAAGCCTTTCAATGCATAGCGATTCGTGTACTGTGCAAGCTGTGTGAACGAACCTGAGGGTTGCTTGACTCTGTGCTCCATGTTGTCCTTCCTAGTCCGCTGGGACTTGCGAGGAGAAGGATGAATCCTCCCGTGTACCGACCGCTGGTGGACCTGTCGACAATGGAAGAACGACATATTATACTTCGATACCGACTTGACCGAGCCACTATACATGAACTGTGTGCCCAGCTGGAGCCAGACCTGATGTCCCCCATCCGCCAACCCACAGGGATTCCCCCTCTGGTGCAGGTTCTGTCAGTACTCCATTTTTTGGCAAGTGGGTCTTTTCAGACAACAGTGGCCATGTCATCAGGGATGTCTCAGCCTATGTTTTCAAAGGTTTTGTCCAGAGTGTTGTCTGCCCTGATGAAATACACGCGGAGATACATTGTTTTCCCTGAGGAGGGTGATTTGGCCACTGTGAAGGGTGATTTCTATGCCCTTGGACATATCCCCAACATCATTGGTGCCATTGATGGGACCCATGTGGCTTTAGTACCCCCAAAAGACAATGAGCAGGTGTACAGAAATAGAAAAAGTTACCATTCGATGAATGTCCAGGTGGTCTGTTTGGCTGACCAGTACATCTCCCATCTAAATGCCAAGTTCCCTGGGTCAGTGCATGACGCGTATGTCATGCGAAATAGCAGCATCCCTTATGTGATGGAACAGCTACAGAGACACCGTGTGTGGCTAATAGGTGACTCTGGTTACCCCAACCTGCCTTGGCTATTGACCCCAGTGAGGAATCCCCGGACCAGGGCAGAGGAACGGTACAATGAGGCACATGGGTGAACTAGGAGGATTATAGAACGGACCCTCGGGGTCCTGAAGGCCAGGTTTAGGTGCCTGCATATGACAGGGGGATCCCTCATGTACTCACCAAAGAAGGTGTGTCATATCATCGTGGCCTGCTGTGTGCTTCACAACCTGGCTTTGCGACGCCAGGTGCCTTTCCTGCAGGAGGATGGTCCAGATGGTGGTGTTGTAGCAGCTGTGGAGCCTGTGGAGAGTGAAGAGGAGGAAGACGACGGGGACGACACGGACAACAGGGACACAGTTATACAATAGTATTTTCAGTAGTACCCAGGTAAGAATCACCCACGCCATTTTACATTTACTTCTGGCCTCCTGCATCTCTACTTTCTGTGTTTCCCCCCAGTTCCTTTTCACTGATTTTTGACTTTCCCTTCCCTTTTCAGAGCTGTATGACCCACAGCGTGACTTCTGCTTTGTTTGCCCATGGACTAATGCTTATTGACACTGGTATGTTGTCATCACAATGTAAATGAAAATTATTGCACCGTTATGTGTAATACATTTGTAAAGAATACAAGCAGACTCCTGGCATTTGAAGTGCAATTGGTGATTTATTTTAAGTGCTGCGTATAGGTCCGTGATAGTAAAACGGTGATGGGTGGGGGTGGAGTAATGTCCATGGCAGAGTCCAGTTCTCAGTGGCACAGGTGCAATGTCCATATGCCTGTGGAAGGATGGAGCAGGGGCAGTTCAAGGTTGGACAGGGTGCCAATGTGGGACAGTGGGATGACATCAGGGGGTATCTTAGGCTGGCGGGGGTCTTGGCATCCTACTCTGTCTTCTTGTGTGATCTCAGGTTCCGCTTGCGGGGTGGTTGATCTTCAGCAGGAGGTGGGGTTCTGGTGGCCTGTCGTGGTGTGGGGGCCTCCTGTCCACTTGCGCCGGCGGAGGTGGTAGGCTGTTCGTCGTCCGGGCTGGTGACAGGGGCCCTTTGGGGTGCCACATGGCCCCGCAATGTGGTGACTATCTCGTTGAGGGCCATGACGATGGTCCCCATTGCGGTACCGATGTGCCGGAGTTCGTCTCTGAACCCCATGTACCGTTCCTCCTGCTGTGCCTGGATCTCCTGGAACCTGGCCAGTACCGTCGCCATCGTCTCCTGGGAGCGGTGGTATGCTCCCATGATGGTGGTGAGGGCCTCTTCGAGAGTGGGTTCCCTGGGCCGGTCAACCCCTTCTCGCACAGCAGCCCTCCCAGTTGCCCTGTTTCCCCGGGCCTCTGTCCCCTGGACGGTGTGCCCACTACCACTGCCCCCAGGTCCCTGTTGTTGTTGGGGTGGTGGGTCAGCCTGGGTGCCCTGTAGTGGCGGACACACCGCTGATTGACCTGTCCTGGAGACAGAAGCATGGGCCCGCTGGGTGGGAGCTGTGCTGGTATTCCCAGAGGGGGTTGGGTCTGCTGCGGCCTGTGTCTGTGTGTGGGGAACCGACTGTCCAGAGCTGCTGTCATCACTGTGGGCCTGTTCTGGGGGCGGGATGGACAAATCTGGACCCTCCTGGCCGGTGTGTTGGCGTTCGGGCCCTGCAGGGGTAAAAGAGTATGGTTATTGCTTCTGTGTGTGCCATGGCGTGCGATTTGTGGGTGCCCTTGTCCCCCAGTGCTGGCATTCCCTTGTGGGAGGAGTTGTGAGGGTGGTTTTGGGGGGGGGGGAATGGGTTTGTGCAGTGGTCATGCTTGGGTGATGGGTGTCCATGGTTTGTGTTGGCATTCAGGGATTGGTGTTGTGTTGGGTGGGTTGTGCTGGTGATACATTGGCAGGGAGGAAGTGTGCTGGGGGGTTGGGGGTGAGGGTGGGGGTGCGGGTTGGCATGCTGGTGGTTGGGGGGGGTGAAGTATTTGGGATTAGACTTACCAGAGTCCATTCCTCCGCCTACTCCAGCGAGGCCCGCAGGATGCAGGATGTTCAAGACCTCTTGCTCCCATGATGTGAATTCGGGTAGAGTGGGTGGGGGTCCGCCGCCAGTCTTCTGCACAGCGATGTTGTGTCTTGACACCATCGACCGCACCTTCCCCCGTAGGTCGTTCCAGCTCTTTCGGATGTCTTCCCGGTTTCTGGGATGCTGTCCCACAGCGTTGACCCTGTCAACGATCCTTTGCCATAGCTCTGCCTTCCTGGCTATTGTGGTGTGCTGCACCTGTGTGCCGAATAGCTGGGGCTCTACCCTGATTATTTCCTCCACCATCACCCTGAGTTCTTGGTCCGAGAACCTGGGGTGTCTTTGGGGTGCCATGGGGTGGTGTGGGGTGGTGTTTGTGGTGATGAGTGTGGTGTGTGTGGTGGTGTGTGGTGTTTTGTGCGTGGATGTAGTGTTGGTGATGATGTTGTGTTCCTCTGTGTGTTGGGGTTTGCGATTGCTGTGCTCTCTCTCTCTCTCTCTCGCCTTCTCTCCGAATTTCTAGTAGTGGGGGTTTGTGGGTGTGTGTTTTATAGTTGATTGGATGTGTGGGTGTGGTGTGTGTATGTATATCAGGTGTGTGTATTTCGAATTGTCCAATGTGGCTGTGTTTTGTAATGGTGTGTGTATTTTGACCGCGGCGGTGTGTACCGCCAATGGAATACCGCGGTTGAAAGACCGCCGCGTGGATTCGTGGGTCGTAATGGCATGGGCGTGTTCGTGTTGGCGTGACGGTGGAGGTTTGGTCATCTCCAGTTTATCGCTGGCCGCTGATGAGGCGGCCTTCCGTGGATGTCGGGTTTTTGGCGGTTTGGAAGTTGTGGGTCAGAATGACCGTGGCTGTTTACCGCTGCCGCGGCGGTAGAATGGCGGACTTCTGACCGGCGGTAAGAGCCTTTTACCGCCGAGGTCAGAATGACCCCCCATATCTTTTTTCAGATCCACTAGTGCCATGTGCTTCCTTGGGATCTGCAGACCCAGTTTTGCAACCTTGATTCAGCAACCATTTTTTTTTCTGAATGGTCAGGGTCTCCATTCAATCCCCTATTACCTTGCAGGGACTACTTCTCTAATCCTCTTATGCACCCTTCCATGTTTTTTCCTTTTCTGGATAGATTTGTCCAGGTTGTCATAACTTGCTGGTATCCTTGTGTCCCGCATACAGTGTTGAAATGCTGAATTTTATTTTTATTTTTGATGGCAATATCAGTCATTCTATAATCTGTTATAACCTTCCTGTGGCCAGGGAATACACTCTCTTCCCATTTAGACTTCCACCTGAAATTCCTTTCTGCGATGTTGTAACCTCAAGTGTTCACAAATTCCTTCATTGTATGACTGTGACTTGAATAATATCTTTTTCATTTGCAGACAACCAGTCAGAATGCTTGGAGTTGCAAATCTAAACAACATCATCGGGTAACGAAACAGGGAACAAGAAAAAAAGCAGGCGTGAGAGAACACACTGCAGGTGTAGCAGCACCAGTTCTCCTAAGTGCATTCTAGTTGTTGCAGTTCATAGTAGATTAAATACTCATGAGTAGAAACTGTGCACCATCAATGGTAGCCCAGCAAGTGCAAGACTTCTCTGGAAACATGCAGTTCTTGGTCTTTGCCATTTAGGTTGAAATTGTGCTTCTAGTTTCATTGGTAAATATTTATCTATGTATACAGGTGCATCCCATCACTTGTCAGACAAACAGCTTGAGGGGGCATCAAGCATTTACGGGGGGCACCAGTGATAGCACATAAGCACCATTTTCCTATGTACATTCTAGTTTTCATAGTAGTTTAGATTCTCACGTGTACAAAGCATCTGCCATGAGTGTTACAGCAGCCATTGCTTACATCTTTAGACACATTTGTTTATTAGACATTGCCATTCATGAGCAGAGAGTAGTCAATCTAGTTTGGGGGTGCTTGAAATTTTACTTATAGGTTCTCAAGTAAAGTACCACTTCAAGCACCCATGAGCATCCCAATACTCATCAACCAAAGAGCTCCATGAGGATCTTAACTGTTAGAGGGGGAGGGGAACACATGATGACCAAACTTTGTCAAGGTGGGTAGTTCATTTAGAAACACCTCCCACATTTGCCTTGGGATGGTGCTAGTGGCCTGTAATGACCCCGAGTGACAAAATCTAAAATCCAGAATTTATGACATTTTTAGGTCTCTCCCCATATTGGTGAATATAGATAGAGATTGAGAAACATTGAGTGCAGAGATGGAGGGTGTTAAAAATCACCTCACTAGTCACCAGGGTCAAATTTCTAAAATGCTTGTGAACATCAGGCTAGTATGCTTTTTAAAAACAATTACTTGATGGGATGCGTAAACCACCAGCAAGAGCGCAAATAGGTTTCACAATCACCCCCAATATTGACTACCGCTCTCATCCCTGCCTGTTACCATAACAACCAGCATCATTTCCACCACCATCATTACCACCAACATTACTATCACCATCATTACTACAATCACCTCAATCACCCTTAAAACCACAATCATCTTTACTATGAGCATTACTAACCTGGCCCCAACCATTCATAAAACCGCAACCAATAACATGCTGACCATTCTATCATAAATAACCACATAACCACTGCCTTCTCCATCATTATCATTAACACCATTACCAACATTACCATTAGCACCACCACCATTACCACAACCACCATCTGTACTAACACCATGTTTACCAGGACAACCTCTTTTACTACTTCTATCAACAACCACCACCATTTCCACCACTACTACTAACACCATTGTCATCATTTGCCACCACCACTACCATTACCACCATCGGAATTACCAACACCACCCCACCCAGTCATATAAGCCAATATGTTGACCCTCATATAGCTTCACAACCCACATCAGATGCCAACACACCCACTATCATACATCCACACAAGTGACATCATATGCCAACACATCCGCTACTATGTGCCCAGAAAGTCAACATCATATGCTAAAACATCCAACATCATACATTCACTAACCTGTCATATTAAAAATGCCAATTAATATATGCCAAGACACCCAATATCATACACCAATAAAACTGGCATGATTCCCCAATTCAAACTATCTTTCACCAACACACAAAAGCCCAGAAGAATTAAATTCCCTAAAACAATGAAAGTTGACAGGACGGTAAATTTTAGTACAATGCCAAGAGTGACATTGCCATGACTCTGGTCTTTACCCAGAACAGAGTAAGTTTCCTACATTAGAGAATTTTTCTCCATTAACTTCTGAACAAGTTAAGGTCCTTCTATTTAGGATGCATTCAGGGTCCCCCGCTGACCCTTGATCCCCTAGGGTGCTACAGCGGGTTTGTGACTCGGTATTAGGACCATTGGAGAAGCTGTATGCAGAAGTACTTGAACCAAGTGTGTATCCATCGGAATGGAAAGAAACGGTAGTTGTTCCCATAAAAAAAAAAATCCCGGGGGTGACCCAGAAGACCTTAAGAATCTGCGCCCAATCGCTCTTCCACCCACACTAGCAAAAACTTTAGAGAAACACTTAAATCAAGAGCTTACTTCGTACTTGAAAACTCATGAGTTTCGAGATAGATCACAACATGGGTTCCGGAAACACCACAGTACGGAAACTGCCCTGTTGGCGACTACTGACTCAATCAGAAAACAGGTGGATGCATGAGGGGGTGCAATCCTAATCCTGCTGGATCTGTTGGCGACTTTTGATACCATCTCGCCCCTTAGATTAACTGACTATCTTTTTCAGGTTGGACTGAGAGGACCAGCCTTTTAATATACTTACATCTTTTTTCCAGGATAGATCACTATTAGTTAAATGTGGTGATTATAGTTCGGCTCCATTTCAGCTTCCCTGTGGAGTCCCTCAGGGATCCTCTCTTAGCCTGACTTTGTTTAATTTGTATGTCTCACCTTTGGCGGACCTGGTGCGCTCCTTTGGATTTTAGGTGTCCTCCTACGCGGACGACACACAAATTATTGTCTCCTTTCAAGACAAGACGCAGGACATATATCATACAAGACTGAAATTGTTTAGCTAAGTAAATAACTGGATGGACCGTAACTTGCTTAAGATGAATGGGGACAAAACTGAGGTCATTATCTTTGGGGCCAATTCATCTATTTGGGATGCAAACTGGTGCCCTGAGTCATGTGGGACATTACCGGTTCCCTTAGCTGCAGTTAAAAATCTTGGAATTGTCTGTGACTCTGCCTTAATCTTCAATATCCAGGTTAATAAAATCACCAATTCATGCATTTGGACTATTAAGATCCTTAAGAAAATTCTCCCTTTTATAGCTCGGGAGCTTAGAGTAACAGTAGTTCTAGCCTTGATTGGATCTAGGCTAGACTACTGTAATGCTCTTTATCTTAACATCAATCAAACATCTCTAAATAAGTTACAACTTATTCAGAATCAAAGTGCGCATCTGGTATTGAGTTTAGACAAGTTTGCATCTGCCAAAGATAGTTTGAATGAACTGCATTGGCTACGGATTAGTAAGCGCATTATTTTTAAAACATTGTGCTTAGCTCACAAGGTTCTTCATTTACTTGGTCTTCACTCGCCTCTTCCTTTCACTAAGTTGTACATGTCTGGGCGGACCCTCAGATCAGCTGATCTTAGGTTAGCCTACACTCCTAGGACTAAGAAAGTGAAATGGGGGGACAGAGCTTTCTCAGCAGCAGCTGTCAAACTATGGAATTCCCTTCCCCTTAAAATTAGGAATATTCCCCTCCTTCTGCCTTTTCGCGAACAACTCAAAACTTGGCTATTCCAGTCTTAATTAAGAGCGGCCGTAGAATTCTTGTTTTACCTTCTTAGCGCTTTGATACCTCTGGTCGAAATGCACTTTATCAAATACTCTATACATACATACAAACATACAATCTAAAAAGCCATGAAACTCACAAGTTAGTGTGCTGCCTTTAACTCATGTCCCAGTCCCGATGTACTAATTCAACCCTAACTCCGAATTCTGTTGTTACTTTGAAAAGCTTGATATGAGATTTCCTTGAGCGGCTGGCTACGTAATCTTGTGTTATCATTTCCATTTTGAGTTATGCAAATGGTAATCAGGCCCAAGAATTACACCTTCCTGTCACATTGCATAAACAAGATTACATGTCAGATAAAATCCTATCACAGGAGATTGGCAAAAATGCAACAGACACAAATGCCAGCAGCAGTTTTTTAACACTGGCACCAATAAAATTAACTCAAAAATTCATTTCAAGTTCCTTTTTTACCCAAGTGAACCATTTCAGTCATTGTTTTAGTGCAAAACACACCCTTCTTATTCATGTACTTAATAATGTATTTTTACAGAGGCGTTACCATAGAGAGTGAGGCAGCTTTACATACAGTATCAGGTTCCTCTTAATGTCTTGAAGTCTCCTCCCTCTGCATTATTTAGCCCTTGATCACTTTGGATTTGGATTTGGATCTTGAACTGAAACCATCACTATTTTTTTATTTGCAATCTATGCTACATCATCCATCCTTGGAATCTTTACTTCGTTTGTGAACTTTTCAGTTTACATACACTTGACTATGGACCTTATTTAGAATTTGGCAGAAAGGATATTCCATCAAAACTTAACAGATATCCTATCTACTGTATCTCAAGTGAAATAGTCTGTTATACACTTGTTATGAAGTAGACAGGATTTCCATCATGTTTGTGATGGAGAATCCCATTTATCAAACTGTAAATAAGGCATTAAGGGTCATATGTACGAAAGCTTTTTTCCCATAGACACAGAATGGGTAAAATCCTTTCGTACATCTGGCCCTAAGTCTCAATTTCTTTTAATTTTCTCTTTTTAACAGGTGTATCTCTTTTTGAAAGAAACAAAATCTACCCTCAACCAGACTCGGGAGGAGGACCAATGTCTATATACTTCTTCAGGGAAGGAGATTCAAAGAGGCCTACCCCTGTGGACTAGAAGGCCGTGATTTATTTAGAATATTGCAGACCGGTTTCTCAAGTGGAAAATCCTAAGTGGTTGCGGACATGATGCTCACAGCTAAACTATTGTTATTGTGCGGATGATCAACCATTCAAGGTAGATGAAGCTAGCTAGTTATCTGACTGTCTGGATACTAGATTGGTCTCTGGTTAATTGTACTTCAGCTCATGCTCCACACTCCTCATGCATCATGTTTACCTTGACTCTCAAATATTGTTATTTTCTTTTCTCATTTTACAGACCTTCTCTTCCGCAATGAATGTCCATGGCACTCCTGATTAATGGTTCACCTCTGCTTCCAAGACAATGCCGAAAGAATGCAGTTGCACCATTTGCATACAGTTTCATTTTTCTTAACTTTTATTTAAGGTTCACTTAAGTCCACACAGATGTGTTACACTTATGGAATTGCTGAATGCTATAATGGCCCTTTCAAATGTTTTCCCTAATTCCCCCTACCTGCCCAATCATCAGCCCCCTAGCCCTCTTTACCCAAGTATTGTGATCTGTTTTTGTGTAACCTATTTCTCACATCAACAGATCTCACGCTTGGGGGGAGTTTTACTAAAAGTTTGCACCTGGTTTGTGTCATGAAAGTGATGCAAAACAGAGCAAAAATGATGATTTTTAATTTACTTTCAAGTTCAAATTTTACTTTCAAGTTTTTGACTTGCCTCAAAGTAACACATTACTTTGCATCAAGGTGGTGTTCCATGGGTGGGACATGGTGCTTTCATACAATTTTAATGCAAAGCTCTATTTAGTAACAATAGTAGACAGGGTTTTTCGCACAAAAAAATATTGCCTTTTTGAGAGTGGTGTTAACTTAGAGAAAGGCTTTTCTTTCTCCATACGTTTCAACCTTTGCATGTGTGCTGCACTGTACAACACACGTCCAAAGTGGGATGACATTTAAAGTTTGTCTATGCATAGTATTTTGTACTGCAAGGGTATTCTTTCAGTACAAAACCTATGCTAAACATCACACTCACATCCTTGTACTATGGAGCAAAAGTGTGATTGTGGTTCTAGGCCGACTCATTGTGCACTAGCACTGGGAAGACAGCAGGAGTGTGCCATATCTTAGTAGATATGGAACTTTCCTGCTCTCTCTGTTTCAAGCAACCCAACCCAGCACAGCAATTCTGGTTGCTTTGCTGTGTTGTGTGAGTTTTTAGGAAGCATACCCCTCTGATGTGGATGTGGTGTATGCAGCACTAACCTACTGCGGCAGGATGTTACAAAAACAATGCAAATTTGCTCACACCATCCCCCTTACCCTGGCTGTTGGAAAGTGGATTATTGGTAAGGGCAGGCAAGTACCTACACTTAGCAATAGGCCACTAACCCCCACTAGGTTCAGTTAGGTCTCAATAAATTAACCCCAGTTCAACCCTTGGTAGCTTGGCAACAAGCAACAATTCTTAACTTAGGCGACAAAGTGTGTAAAGCATTCAAGTATTGCAAAACAGTAATTAAATAAAACACAGGAAACAAAAAATCCAAAACCAATTTAGGAAATATTTTTATCTTTAATTGGACACCAAAAATGAATAAGATCAGAATAGGGGAACCAGAGACATTGATTTTTAAAGAATTAAAGTTTTCTAGCGCATAGAACCCAAAACACCAATATGGTCATCTGGTCGCACCTCGATCGGGGCAAAGTCAACGTTTCAGGTCGGCCGCGATGGAGCCCTGCTCAGCTACAGCAAGCGGGAGGCCTTGTTCAAAAGTTTACCTTCATACTTAGGCCCTCATTACAACCCTGGCAGTCGGTGATAAAGTAGCGGCAATACCGACAACAGGCCGGCGGTAAAAAAAAAAAAAAGAATTATGACCATGGTGGAAACTGCCAACACATACAGCCACCTTAACCCACGGCCGCCACGGCGGTAGCAACAAGCACTGTGGTGGTAATCGCCAACAGCCAGGGGGAAGACAATGCACCGCCCACAATATTACAACTGGCCTATCCACCACCTTTTCCGTGGCGGTACCAACACCATCAAAAGCACGGCGCAAACAGTCCACAGAAGGCAAATGACTCACCTCTGGACACTCAAGGGAGAACCATGAGGAAATGGAGCCAGGACTACAGGTGTTCCCCATGCTGGTCTACCTCTTCCTACACCAGGAATAACAACGCCGACGATGACGACCACGGTGAGTACTGCCCCCTAGCACACAGGGGAGGGGGGAGGAAAAAGAGAGTGACACACACATGCAACACCCCCACCCTCAACACCATACACACAAACAGATGCAATAACATTACATATTCACCCCCCATCCCTCAGGAATAATGCAAGGACAGAATGATTTGAAGAAAGTGAGTATAAACAGATAAAATACTAGAAATACGTCCTCAAAAATCAAAACAGTATTTACAGATATACAAATAAAGGGACACTGCCCAGTCCATAATGTCCGTGGGCCACAAGGCCATATCACATAGGCCAAGGCCCCACTTGACTCCTGCCTCAATACGTAGAGAACACTGCTGGGGCATGAGGTCGAAAATACACAGGCACCTCAGGAGGAAAGGGAAGGGGGGGCACCTCAGCCAGAAGATGGTACAACACCACTGCTCCGGGAGGGGGCTACATGCCCTCTGCGATGTCCTGGGGAGTGCAAAGCCACAGTCTCTCAAGTAGGTGGTTTGCCCACTGCTTGGTCCTGGGGAGTATAAGGCCACAGTCTCTCAAGTGGGTGGTTTTCCCAATGCTTGGTCCTAGGGAGTGCAAGGCCACAGTCTCTCTAGTGAATGGCGTCTCCACTGGTTCTGGAGGGGGCTTTGTGCCCAGTGTGCTTCATCCTGGCAAGGATACAGTGAGTGGATGGCTTCTTCCCCTGGTTCTGGAGGGGGCTTTGTGCCCAGTGTGCTTCATCCTGGCAAGGATGCGGTGAGTGGATGCCTTCATCATTGGTTCTGGAAGGGGATTTGTGTCCAGTGCTCTTCATCCTGGCAAGAAGGGGGTGAGTGGACGCCTTCTTCCACTGGTTCTGGAGGGGGCTTTGTGCCCTGTGATGCAGCACATGGGGAGTGCAAGGTCTCAGTCTCTCACCTGGGTGTCAGATCCATGAGACTTGCTGTGGGCAGGATCCATGACACTCCTGCGAGGCAGGACTACTGTCCATCCACCGGCGGTGATGGCTGCACAGTAGTGGCAGTGCCGGTGCTGGTGTCGGTGCTGCCAGTGATGGGGGAAGGCTCCAGCCCTTCCCTTGCAGCCTCGGACGGCTGCCCACTCGGGATGCTGCTGCTGGCAGTGGAGCTGGTGGTGGTGCTGGTGCTGCAAGTGGTGGGGGGAGGCTCCAGCCCTTCCCCTGCAGCCTCGGACGGATGCTGACTTGGGATGCTACTGCTGGCAGTAGTGCTGGTGGCGGTGCTGCCAGTGGTGGGGGCGAGGCTCCAGCCCTTCCCCTGCAGCCTCGGACAGCTGCCCACTCGGGATGCTGCTGCTGGCAGTGGTGCTGGTGGCTGTGCTGGTGGTGGTGCTGCCAGTTTTGGGGGGAGGCTCCAGCCCTTCCCCTGCAGCCTTGGATGGCTGAAGTGCATGGTTGGTGGTGGGGACTCAGATCCTGTCACAGCACCAGGCCTCCAGTCCCTCCTGCCTGCAGGGGCAGGCTCTTTGCCCTTGGCAGCTGGTGGTGCCTCCTTGCCCTTGGCAGCTGGTGTGGCAGCTGGTGGTGCCTCCTTGCCCTTGGCAGCTGGTGTGGCAGCTGGTGGTGCCTCCTTGCCCTTGGCTGCTGGTGGTGCATCCTTGGCCTTGGCAGCTGGTGGTCCTTTCTTGCCCTTGGCAGCTGGTGCAGGCACACTGCCAGTGCTGATGAATGTCTCCTTGGAGCCTCTCACACCTGCAGTAGCTGCTGAAACTACAGTGGCCGTGGACTGGGTGGCTGAGGAGCTGGCCTGGGTTCTGCCCACCCTGGCTCATAGTGAAGGATGGGGGGTAGGGGTAGGGAAGAGGTCAAGGGTGAAGAGGAAAAGCTTCTTAGGGACACTGGTGTGGGAAGCGGCTGAAGGCTTCGGAGTGGAGGAAGAGGGAGTGGTTGTACGAGGTGTCTGCTGTGTTTGGGTGCAGGTGCATGGGCTGGATGCTGTTGTGAGGTGGATGGCTGTTGGGTGTCTGAGTGCTTGCATTTCTTTGGGAGGAGGGGGCACACACACAGTGGGAGAGGACACAGGGTACATGTGCATGGATGTGGGGGTGGTGACTGCCAGTGAAGGGTGTGTAGTGATAGGCGTGATGGTAATGGAGGTAGTGGATGAGGATGTAGTGTATGCAGGTGTGAGTGGAGACGCTACTGGGACGGAGGTGGACGAGGAGGAGCAGGGGGACACAGTGGAGGCAGTGGATGTTGGTGTGTCTGCTTCTGGATGGTGTTTGTGTGAGTGCCTGTGGGATGATGTGTGGTGCTTGTGTTTGCCTGAGCCACTCCTGTGTGTTGTCTTGGGTGCATGCTGGTCTGATTGTCTGCTTGGGATAGGTTGTGGTTCAGGGGAATGGGACTGGGTAGAGGAAGTTGGAGGGGGGATGCTAGAGGCAGGGACAATGGCTGCCATCAGGGAGGAGGCCAGAGCCTGGAATGATCTATGTTTGGCCACCACTCTAGAGTGAATGCCCTCCAGGAATGCATTTGTATGTTGCACATGCCCTGCCAGCCCGGGATGGCATTCACTTTGGTTGACTGCCCAACAGAGATGTATCGCAGGAGGTCAATAGCCTCCTCACTCAGGGCAGCAGGGCTAACTGGGGCAGGGTCTGAGGTGCCTGGGGCGAAGGAGATGCCCACCCTCCTGGGTGAGCGGGCATGGGAAACTCGCTGAGGGGCTGCTGGGAGGGCAGTGCTGGTACAGGGTGGCAGCTGTACCTGTACACAGAGGTATCCACCACCACTAGGGAGCTTCCATCGGAGGAGATATCACTTTCAGAACTGTCCCCTCCTGTCTCCGCCGTGGTGCTCCCCTCGCCCTCCGTCCCACTGGTGCCCTCAAGGTGAGTGGATTTGGCCTCCAGGGCCATGTGGGATGCAGCTCCCTCCATCGCCGGTGCCTCTGCTTCTCCGCCAGATTATGCTAATGCACATAAGGACAGGGTGACAAAACAAAAAGGGGGGAGGAGAGACAGAGGATACACTTGGTCAATGCCAGCAACAACACCACCGTTGGCGTACACAACACACAGGGGACAGCCCTACGCACTATGCGATGCACTACCACTCACAATGCTAGTCACCAGGCCATGGATAGTAATACCTAACGCCAGTTGCAGCATACCTGAGACCCACAGATCCCTGCCCAGTAGTAGATGCCCACTAGCATGTTTGAGGGTGGAGTGCATCAGCCCCTGCCCAACATGGAACCTACCCTCCAATGTCCGGCCTGGCCTAGGGGCACCCACAGGCCCACATCCCCGACCCAGAGACAACCCCACCACGCACAATTTGCAGATTTTGAAACTGTACTCACCCCCCTGTGGCTGTTGTGATGCCCTCAAGCGCCCATCCAGCTCCGGATAGGCCACCACCAGTATGCAGAACATCAGGGGGGTCAGGGTTCGACAGGCACCCCTTCCTCGTTGGGAGGCCATCCCCAGCTGGGCCTCCGCCGTCTTCCTTCCCGAGCGAATCAGGTCCTCCCACTGTTTCCGACAGTGGGTGCTCTGCCTGCCGTAGATCCCCAGGGTCCGCACGTCCTTGGTGATGGCATGCCAAATACCCTTTTTCTGATGGATGCTGACCTGCAGAAAAATTAAAATGGAAAAAGGGATCAGTCATACTGTCCGGCCTGTTACACACATGGCCAACCATATCCCTCCCATCCCCTTACGCACATACATTGCCCACCATACATGGAAGACCCGCTGCCCAGGACCCCTCCGCCATCCCACCTTACACAAGGCCTTCAAACACATCACACCATGCATTCATGCCCCGTGCATTGTGCCTACAGTGTACTTACCTGTTGGTCTGGAGGCCCATAAAGCAATCAGTACTGGGTAGGACCCCATCCACCAGTTTCTCCAACTCCACAGCGGTGAAGGCAGGGGCCCTTTCCCCAGTGACTTGACCCATGGTTGCTTCCAGACACAGGTCACAGCAGCACTTGCAGTGTAGATCCTCTCCTGTTAACAGTCAGGTAGCAAGTGAGTGAACAGATAGAAAATGGCAGTCACGTCCACGGCGGTGCGTACCGTCACCGCAGGCATACATCACCATTGGCTACTGTAACCCATAGGGCCCAATGATAACCAATGATGAGTTGCATGGCGGTACTCGACTGCCTCCCCCAACGGCGCACAAACGTCAGCGGCTTTACCTCATTTCCACCTGTCCCTCCACACAAGACAGGCGTCCGCCATTTCAGGGGGGGGCAGGCCATGGCACCTAACTGTGTCAGAGCCGAAATAAGCACATTTTGGGAATAAACATAAACATACTGTTTCTGTCACAACATGCAATGCATTGTACATTGAGGAAATGTTAAAAACTGACCAGATGCTCATCATTTTGCCCCCTAGAGTACAACCACTGAGGATGAATAGGAGATGGAGACATCCCCCTGTGTACAAGACCCCTGGTGGACTTGGCAAGAATGGAGGACAGGCACATTATCCTCACCTACAGAATTGATAGGGCCACAATCCAAGAGTTCTGTGCCCAATTGGAGCCAGACCTGATCTCAGCTATCCGTCAGCCCACTGGGATCCCCCCTCTTGTGCAAGTCCTATCTGTACTCCATTTCTTGGCAAGTGGCTCCTTCCAAGTAGCAGTGGCCATGGCAGCAGGAATGTCCCAGCCAATGTTTTCAAACGTGCTGACCAGAGTGTTGTCTGCCCTGATGAAACACATGCGCAGCTACATTGTTTTCCCCCAGGTGGAGGCTTTGGCCACAGTGAAAGCTGATTTCTATGCAATGGGACATATCCCCAACATTGTTGGGGCAATTGATGGTACACATATTGCCTTTGCCCCCCCCCCCCGGAGAAATTAACAGGTGTTCAGAAATCAAAAGAGCTTTCACTCAATGAATGTGCAGATAGTGTGCCTAGCAGACCAGTCCATCTCCCATGTGAATGCAAAGTATCCTGGGTCTGTGCATGATGCCTATATCCTGAGGAATAGCAGCATCCCATATGTGATGGCTCAACACCAGAGGCACAGGGTGTGGCTAATCAGTGAGCCCATGGTCCCCACCCAGTGTATGTTGGTATATGGGTGTGGGGTTGGCCCTAAGGGTGAGTGTCTGGCTAACAGGTATTTCTCGATATTTATAGGTGACTCTGGTTACCCCAACCTCTCATGGCTACTGACCCCAGTGAGGAATCCCAGGACAAGGGCAGAGGAACGTTATAATGAGGCACGTGGGCGAACAAGACGAATTATAGATCGAACCTTTGGCCTTCTGAAGGCCAGGTTTCGGTGCCTCCATCTAACAGGTGGATCCCTGTGCTACTCACCCAAGAAGGTGTGCCAGATCACTGTGGCATGTTGCATAACCTTGCCTTGAGACGCCAGGTGCCTTTTCTGCAGGAGGATGAGGCTGGAGATAGGCGTGTGGCAGCGATGGAGCCTGTGGATAGTGACGAAGAGGAGGCAGAGGTTGAGGATGTGGACAACAGAACATCTATCATTCGACAGTACTTCCAGTGACACACAGGTAAGACACTGTAACTTCATCTTCCATTGCAGTTTTGTGTTGTAAAGTTTCACTAGCAGGCTGCTGTTCCCACTACTATGGCCACTTACTATACCCTTTGACATGTCTATTCACAGATATTTGTGCCCTACTCTGGCTTCTGGTGTATTGACTGCAGCATAATACAGGTCATATCTATGTACGAATTACTGTACAGTCTACTTGCAATGTCTACAGATTGTTAAAGGAATACATACTGAAATCATTCGACATACTACATACTTGTATTTTTTAAAAGGGTGTTTATTTAATTGCTGAAAATTTAATGGGGATGTGCAGTGGGCTTGGGTAATGGTGGACTTGACTCTATCCTTGGCCAGGATAGAGTCCAGTCTCTTTGTATCATAGGTGCATTGTCGAAGGGGGGAAAGGAAGTGGAGAAATGGCAGTTCAAGGTGGACAGGGTGACGGAGTGGGACACAAGGGTGACATTCAGGAGAGTCTTATTTCCTGGCGGGGTCTTGGCAATGTTCTCTGGCTTCTGCCTGGATCACAGGGACCATTTGCAGAGTGGTTCTCCTTCTGCAGGGGGGAGAGGTGCTGGTGGCCTGTTGGTCCTCCGGCGGAGACTCCTGTCCACTAGCGTCAGCGGAGGTGGAGGGCTGTTCATCAGTGTGGCTAGTGTCAGGGGCCCGTTGATGTGCCACTGCCTCCCTCATGGTGTTGGCAATGTCTGCCAGCACCCCTGCAATGGTGACCAGGGTGGTGTGGATGTCTCTCAGGTCCTCACTGATCCCCAGGTACTGTCCCTCTTGCAGCCGCTGGGTCTCCTGCAACTTGGCCAG
This sequence comes from Pleurodeles waltl, assembly GCF_031143425.1. NCBI lineage: Eukaryota > Metazoa > Chordata > Amphibia > Caudata > Salamandridae > Pleurodeles > Pleurodeles waltl. The sequence continues at coordinate 79,014,579 of NC_090437.1, read as the reverse complement.
TATCTGGCCCATCGTCTCCTGGGAATGGTGGTATGCTCTGAGGATGTTGGTGAATGCCTTGTGGAGAGTCGCTTCCCTGGGCCTGTTCTCCCCCTGTCACACAGCAGTCCTCCCAGCTTCCCTGTTGTCCTGTGCCTCTGTCCCCTGAACCGTGTGCCCACTGACCCCAGGTCCCTTATTGTCCTGTGTTTGTAGCGTTGCCTGGGGTCCCTGTAGTGGTGGACACACTGCTGATTGACGTGTCCTGGGGACAGAGGGATGGGCCCGCTGGGTGGGTGCTGTGCTGGTATTTCCTGAGGGGGGAGGCTCTGTGGTGGTATGGCACTGTGGCTGGGTAACCGACTGTCCGGAGATCCCTGATGGGCCAGGTTGGCCATCCAGATCCAGATCCAGGCGAGCAGAGCTGCTGTCATACTTTGGGCCTCTTCTGGGGGGGGACTGGATGTCGGTGGCACCTCCTCTCTGGTGACGTTGTGTGGGGGACCTCTGGATATGTACATGCAGTGTTATTGTTTCTGCCTGTGACATCTTGTACATGGGTGTGTTGCCCTCTATGGTTGTGAGTGCCCTGTCAGCTTTGCCTTGTGTGAGTAGTTGTTTTATGGGCTAGTCGATTCTAGTGTGCATGCTGTGGTGATGGGTGTGCCTGCAGGGCTGTGAGTGGTGTCCGTGCATTGGTGGTGCATGCAGTTCTGGGTATTGGGATGGGTCGGTTGTGATGGTGGGGTATGTGGGAGATGGTGGAGTGATGGGAGTGAGGGTGGGGGTATGTGATGGCATGCAGGTAGGAGAGTGAAAGTAGTAAAGATTTGACTTACCAGAGTCCAGTCCTCCTGCTACTCCTGCCAGGCCCTCAGGATGCAGTATTGCCAAGACTTGCGCCTCCCATGTTGTTAGTTGTGGGGGAGGAGGTGGGGGTCCACTGCCAGTCCTCTGTACAGCTATCTGCTGCCTTGCAACCACGGAACGCACCTTCCCCCGTAGGTCGTTCCACCTCTTCCTGATGTCATGGCTTGTTCTGGGGTGCTGTCCCACTGTGTTGACCCTGTCCACGATCCTCTGCCATAGCTCCATCTACCTTGCAATGGATGTGTGCTGCACCTGTGATCCGAATAGCTGTGGCTCTACCCAGATGATTTCCTCCACCATGATCCATAGCTCCTCCTCTGAGAAACTGGGGTGTCTTTGGGGTGCCATGGGTGTAGTGTGTGTGGTGTGTGTGAGGGTGTGTGAGGTGATGTGTTAGGGTGTGTGCTGTGAGGTGCGTGAATGGTGTATGGGTGATGATGTTCTGTGGCTCTGGTTCTGTGGGTGCTCTTGGTGTCTCTCTCTCAGTTGTCAATTTCTTTGACTTGTAAAGGGATCTGGGTAGTGTGGGTGTGTGTTTTATAGTGGTGTGGGTGTGTGGGTGTGGTGTGTGTATGAGTGTCAGGTGTGTGTGTAGTTTGAATTGTCCAATGTGGTGGTGTTTTGTATGTGTATGTGTATTGTGAGCGCGGCGGTATGTACCGCCAATGGGTTACCGTGGTTGAATGTCTGCCGCAGTGATTCGTGGGTCATAATGCTGTGGGCGTAGTTCTGTTGGCGTAACGGTGTGTGTTTTGCTACCGCCATTTTATCACTGACCTTTGGACTGGCGGACTTGTGTTTGTGTCCGTATAGTGACGGATTGCTATGTGTGGGTCATAATATGGGTAGCGGTATACCACCGAGGTCGTGGTAGGTTGGCAGCAGTCGGCATGTCATAATGATGGCCTTAGTCTTTTTCTTGCAGATTTTCTTCAGTGGGACAAAGTCACAAATCCGATCTGACCTCCCTGGAGCCCTCTTCGGATATGCATCGCAGGAGAACTTGGTGAAGATTTCTATGTTTGGACTTAGACATTTTTTCCAGATGAAAATCTTCGTCCGGGCCAAAGCTGAATCTTGATCCAACATCCCTGAAGCCCTCCTCGGATACGCTATGCGGGAAATCCTGGTCAACTTTTTACCTTAGGACTTAGTCATTTTTTTGAAGGTTTTTCTCTCTGACGTCGGACAACCCTCCACAGCAAGCCGATTTTGAGTCAATGTCGTTGGATTGCCTTTCCAGGAGCCCCCAGTAAAATCCTGAAAGTCCAGGGCTCCGAGGCTTTTCAGCATGACGAACCTGCATGTCAGGTTAGGTCACGGTCGACGTAAGCCGGCTTGACTCTCGACGGCGGGTCGGTCCATTTATGGAGCTTTTTACAAAAAGTTCTCCAAACGTCTCCAAACTTCTAGATCTTCTTCCAAAAGGTCTTTGAGGGTCTTTTAGGAGTCCACAGCTCACCCCAAGATAAAAGAATCTCTGAGATGCTCTTTGAGGATTAGGACTCCAACTCCCAAAATGCCCCAGGCTCAAACTCCAAAATGACCACTGGACAGTGGTCAGCTGGTCATTTTCTTCAGGATGTGATGTAGGGGGCTCTGGTTAGCTATTTGTTACCTGTAGCAAGCAGGGAGTCACTTCTTGAACCAGTTGAGGCCAGGCAAAGTCAGTTTTGTGTTGAAGCCCAAGAGTGCAACTGGTGCAGTCCTTCAGAGTACAGTGTCCAGGTGCAGATCAGGGGTCCAGCAGGGTAAGCCTTCTTCTTCTGATGATCTTCCTTGTAGGGATCAGAGATGTGGGTGCAGCTATGACATATTTATCCTTGCTCCTGGGTGGAGAGAAGGGGGTCCTGGTTGTCCAATCACAGGCAGGCTCCTTCCCCCTTTGATGACCACTTCCTGGGAAGTGTGGCAAAAATCAATCCCAGGGAACAACATTCTTCAAAAATCCAACATGGCTGAAAGTGATTTTTGGAGGTTTTGATCTGGCTGAGCGCACCCACTGTTGTGGCTCGAAATCCTAAACACATCCCTCTTCTAACCTAATCAAGAGGGTGCCTAATTGTCTGGGGTTGCAGGAAGTGGAGGAGGTCCTTAGCTACTCCAAATGTCCTTCCCTGCCTTTGAAGACCAGTTTGGTTGCTCTCTCCCATCCAGTTTTACCATCTGCTGAAGCAGATCTCCTCCCCCAGGCACATCCTTTGCTGTTCAGCCCAGGCCACTTCACACCTCATAAAGGCAGCCTGGCCAGACTGCAGAGGCTGGCCAATCAGAGAAGGGCACTACAGAGATGAACTTGGCAACTTTCAGGTAGAGTTTTTAAAACTCTTTACCTGAACTAGTTATATTAAATCCAACAATTGTAAGTTGTTGTTATTATAACAATTAATTTGATACCAAACTCAAGGTATCTGGCACTTATGGGGACTTTGTTAATTAAAATAAAGTCTCCCCATTTTAGCCTTTGGAGACCATTCACTACAGTGAGGGCAAAATTATATTGGCTATTTTACCTCATCAGGGCTACACTCCCTGCTTATAGTTACATGGCACCCAACCCTAGGGGCACATAGGGCACACCTTACGGGGGACCTATATGTAAAAATAAGGTAGTTTGAGACTTTCGAAGTACTTTTAATTCGAAAGTTGAAATTGCATATAACTTTAGTTTAAAAGCAGGCAGCAAGTCAGGGCTACCTTTAAAATTACACTGGGCACCTCAGCAACGCACCATTGGGTGCACTACCTATGCCCGGGTCCCTAAACCTACATGCCCTACCATATACTAGGGACTTAAAGGTAGGTTGATCTGCCAATTATAATTAGCCTCATTTGTATATCCACTTTACACAGAGCACTAGCCCTGGGACTGGTAAGCAATACGCAAGGCACAGCCAAGAGTCAGTAAGCACCAGTATCTGTCCGAAAAGTTTGGGGATGACTAGGGTAAAAAGGAAGACTTTCTACACTGGCAAGAAAGGAACATCATAGTTCAGAAAATAAATTTTAACAATGGTAGCCCAAGGAGAGGTGGTGTGTACTTTGTTTCCACAGTCTATGCCCCATAAAGAATCATTGTTCCTCAGGATTCTTATAAAGTAGTCTTCTCCAGAGAGGTGAATGTTCATTACATTTACTTTAGCAAATGACTCTTACACTGTATTGATTTATGCTGGAATTTGTCTTGAATTTTTCACTCACTTTTTCTTATCTTTCAGTTTCATGTTGTCGAGTGAAAATCCTTCTTTGCTGGTTCATCTGCTCTGATCAGAATAAGAAGAACTCTGGGACATATTTACAAGTGGCTTGTGCCATTGATGAGTCATTTATTTTTGACACGCCGACAGCGCAGGCTGAAAGCCTATATCTACAATGCCATGCAAACCTACTTTGCAAGGCTTTACATGTCCTTGTAGCTATGGAGTAAAGCAATGCAGCGCAAGTCGCTGTGTTGCCTTACTATGCATCAAAGAGAGGTGAATGTTCATTACATTTACTTTAGCAAATGACTCTTACACTGTATTGATTTATGCTGGAATTTGTCTTGAATTTTTCACTCACTTTTTCTTATCTTTCAGTTTCATGTTGTCGAGTGAAAATCCTTCTTTGCTGGTTCATCTGCTCTGATCAGAATAAGAAGAACTCTGGGACATATTTACAAGTGGCTTGTGCCACTGATGTGTCATTTATTTTTGACACGCCGACAGCGCAGGCTGAAGGCCTATATCTACAAGGCCATGCAAATCTACTTTGCAAGGCTTTACATGTCCTTGTAGCTATGGAGTAAGGCAATGCAGCGCAAGTCGCTGTGTTGCCTTACTATGCGTCAAAGAGGCGTTCATTTGGTGTTGCAGTGGGTGTCCCCACACAACACCCATGGTTTTTAATGCATTCCCAGACTTACAAGGCTTTGTAAACCTGGGAATGGGTCAAAAGTCTGCGCCTCCCTGGAGGAGGCGTGAGAGGGAGGTGCAATGAGGAAAATACCTTTATTTATTTTCCTTTTTCAATGTGTGCTGCATTCCGCAGCACACATAGAAAGAGGAAAATGCCTCTCTGATTGTTTTTATGCAAGAAAGTGTTCCTTCCAGCACAAAAAGCAATCATTATGCCACATTAGTTTCACCATTATTCTCGCATCATGAAGGCGTTTATTATGCAGACTGTTAGGGGGCTATGAGCTTCGGCTCCAGGACATGGGCAAGTGTATTGTGAGATTGACTCTTTATTTAAACTGTATGATGATGTTCATCATGCAGACCGTTAGTAGGATTATGAGCTTCGGCTCCAGGATATGAGCTTGTTTATTGTGCAACTGTCTCTACTTGAATTGTGTCTCTATGATATGGGCCAGTTATGTCTCCCAGTTATGTGAGTTAGAGTATCAAATGCCGCCATCCACATGCATTGTATTTCTTTATATGTTATCATAAATTAGACTCTGTTTGCCAATATGTGGTATTTTGGCCACTCCAACATGGCACCTGCACTACTGGTGTTTAATTTCACTAGTATTTGTCCTTTCTCTATTTTTTATTTGTTCACCGCTTTTATTCTCAGTGTACACTTGTAACTTGTTAGTGATCAATAATTATGGTGCATTATGGTCTTTGAAGGACACTGGTCAGTATTAAAGTCACATGCTAGCCTGAATTTAAAAGGAAGTGCTCATTACGTATTGTGAACCGACTTACCTGTGATCAAGGCTGTGTTAAGGAAGACGAAACGCGTCAGGAGAATGACCTTCGATGACCTTGGCTGGGAAAGGCACCAGAGAGATGGGGCAATAATTCTTGAGGTTCAGCCATGGGTTTCTTCAGGAGCGGGTGGATCTCAGCATGCTTCCAGTCCTCTGGAAAGGTTGTTGTATCTATGGAACAGTTGAGGGTGTGGCGGAGCTCAGGTGCAATGGAGGTGTTGGCTTTGTTGAAAATGTGGTGAGGGCAGGGGTCCTTAGGGGCCCCGGAATAGATTCTGTTCATGATGGTGTGGGTGTTGCCCTGTGATGGTGGTCCAGCGGCACAGGTTCTGTGATGGCTCAAGGAGTCAGATTTGGGGTGTTGTAGGAGGGCTCAAAGGGTCTTGGGCTCCGAAGCTGTTGTATATGTCTCTTATTTTCTAGTGGAAGAAGGTGGCTAGTCTCTTGCAGAGGTCTTGAGATGGAGGGATGTTTGCTGTTTCCGATTGGGGTTTGGCAAACTCCATGACCACGGCAAAATAGCTCTTCTGTGTTGTGAGCAGTGGTGCTGATACAGTCCTGCAGGGTGGCTTTCCTGGTGACTCTGATGAGGTGGTGGTGGAATTTGGTGGCAGCTCTGAAGGCCTCAAAGTCTTCCAGGGACTTGCTGTTTCTCCATTTTTTCTCTAGCCATCTGCAGGTGCGCCTGAAGTCCTATGGTGAGGGGAGAACTAGCTGGCCTTCTTGAGGTGGTGTTTGGCTGAGGTATTAGGGAGAGGTACTCAAGTGTTGGTGCTTTCGGAGATCCATTGGTGGTAGTTCCGTGATGAAATGTTAGCATCTGCGGCGAGGGGCGGGGAGATTTGCTGAGGGTGTTGGTGAGCTGTTCCTCAGTGATCTGGTTCCATGTTCTGCTTGGGGCTCGGAGTGTGAGGACATGGCTGGTCAGTGAGGTGATGGTGAAATGGATGCAGTGATGGTCAGTCCAGTGAAGTATGGAGGTGTTGTCGATGATGGTGTTGTTGCTGGTGGAAAAGATGGCATTGAGTGTGTGTCCAGCGACATGTGTTGGTGCGGTGACTAGTTGTTTTAGTCCCATTATGGCAAGGTTACCGAGCAGGGAAGCGGTGCTGCTGTTGTTGGCGTTGTCAATGTGGCAGTTGAGTTTGGCAAGGAATAAGTAGTTCGAGGAGGCGAGACTGTGAGGAGAGATGGTGGGGGTCACGTGGCCTGTAGATGTGGGTGCCGCGGAAGGTAGACTTGGGGGTGACGTGAATCTGGAAATGGAGGTGCTCCATGAGTCAGGAGTATTCTTCAGCGTTGTTTGTCAGGAGGAGGATGGATTTGTGCATGATGGCCAGACCGCCATCTGGGCGAGACAAACGGTTTTTGGGGAGCAGTTTGTAGACACTGGGGATGGTGATGGTGATGTCCAGTGCAGACGCTGCATTTGTCCATATCTCAGTGAGAAAGGCAATGCCTGGGTGGGTGGAGTCTAGAAGGTCCCAGAGTTCTAAGGCGTGTTTGTGGAGGTTCTCAGGGTTGGTGTTCGGTGGCTCAGTGGCAAGAGGGTCTGGAGCTTGGTGTAGGATGAAGGTGCGGTGGCAGTAGAGACAGGAGAACAGTCCAGGGGAGTGATGGCAAGGGCACGAGTTATAGTAACTTTAGGGCATGAGTTACAGTTACTTGAACCTTTGGTTTTTTTTCAGTGATTTTCAGTTTTTTTTTTTTTATGTAAAGAAAGAAATTTTCATTACTATACGTTAATCCAACCACCACAGTGCACGGCCCAAGCAGAGGCTGGCCACAGTGAGTGGGTGCATGAGGGTTTCAATGGGTTTGTGAGTGGGTGTGTGAAAGTCTGAGAGGGTCTGTGAGTGGGTGCATAACTGTCTGAGCTGGTCTGTGAGTGGGTATGTGAGTGTATGACTGGGGCTGTGAGTGGGTGCACAAGGATTTGAGTGGGTCTGTGAGAGGGTGCGTGAGTGTCTGATTGGGTCTGTGAGTGGGTGCGTAAGTGAAGTGTCTGGGTGGGTGTGTGAGGGGGAGAAAGAGATTGAAAGAGAGAAAGAGAGTGAGAGGGAGAGAGATGGAGATAGAGAGATTTTATTCTTTAATGCATGATATATATTCAGAATGAGATATTTCTGCACAATTTGAAAAGAAAAGTGTATTGTCATAAAAAAACAGTAAGATCAACTTTCAGTATGAGCCTTAAGCATCTGCACAAAAAATAAAAAAAGGAGGGAAACAACTCCAGCTGGACTCTCAACATTCAGTGTGAAGGTGTATGACCTTCAGACTTGAGCTATTCATTTTTTTTTAAATATATTTTTTTTAGCACTTTATGAGCTATCTGGGTCTCTAGGAGAGCCCTCAAAGGCTACCCGGAGGTCCCTGCAGATTTATTTTTGTTTTAGAATGTGCCCTTTACAGGCTATCTGGGACAGCTGGGGAAGCCTCAAGGCCTCAACCACGGTCACTGACTATTCTTGTTATTTATTTTATTACATACCCCTTACGGACTATCTGGGACCGCGGGGGAGCCTCAAGGCCTCCCCCACTGTCCCATTGCTCCAGCAAACAATAAGCTGCTTTAAATAGCAGATCCCTGGTTGCTGAAGCAAAGCTTTCATCTCTGGAAAAGTCTGCTTTCGGACAGTGGGATCTGTTTGACAGGTCCTGTTGTCAGAAAATGGTCTTTGTTTGCTGTGACTTGGTGGCAGATGCCAAAGCTGCAGCAAAGCCACAGCAAACAGCTATGTCCCAGGGTGGGTCCCCCGGGACATAGTAGGAGCTGGCCCTGGGGGGTGGCAGTTCCCAGAGACATCAGTGGCTCCTCAAGAGAGGCCCCCCCTCCAACGTGCATAGCCCTGGGGAAGTGGTGGTCCCTGGGGCTTGGGGGTCTGAAATGGACCCCCTTTCTTTACTATTTGCCCTGGGAATGTGGTGGTCCCTGGGACCGTTGGGAGTCCATGCGGCCCTTTGCATAATATTTGTACACATCCACAGGCTGGCAGTATCCACTCTGTATTTATAGTTCAGATTCTCAGGTATAGGAATTGCTCAGAATTTTGGTCTCTAATAACTTTGCTCCTGTCTGACTAATCTCCACAAAGCATTCCATACCTATAGCTTTTTCCATATTGGTGGAGGATGGAAAGTTTTGCAGTGATTGGTCAAAGGGGTGCAAAGATGAAAGAGGGGTCTCAATACATGTTTTCCCACCAATGTAGTTTCCATAGACCTTTGTATATTGTGTAGTTGGGCAACAGCTGAATGGATCTCTATGAAATTTGGCAGGATTACACATTGTGGTGCATAGGTGGCTCTTTTGGGTACTACAGGTAAGTAGGGTATTTATTTGTAAAGTTATAGGACATTTTAACTGAGTGACATCTGTTGTTGCGGTATTTTGCTGAAGTACCGCTGTACAAAGCATTGACAAGTCATTATCTGATTGGCTTATGACTGCCTTTACAAAAGTTCAAGGCAGCTATGTTGTTTATAGGTACACTTCAGCTGTGTTCTGGGTTATTAGGTCATATATTTTTCCCCTAATTATTGCCACCTTATTAAAATGGTGATTGGTAGGGAACAATATTCATACATTTCTAAATATATTTTGAAAAATGTACGGAGTACTGCAGTACTGTGTTGGGAGTTACAGAAGTAGGTGAAATAAATGTAAAATCTTAATACATTAAAAAATTAAAAACACACTGAACTACAGTATATTTTACAAATATAGGCCCTCATTATGACATTGGTGGTAAATCCCCCTTACCACCACGCTGACTGCCACCAACATACCGCTGCTGCAGCGGATATCCGTTCACCATATTTTGACACACACACACCAATCCGTCACTAGTCAGCCACAGACACAAGTCTGCCACACCAAAGGTCTGTGATAAACTGGCGGTATCAAAACCCACTCCGTTATGCCAACAGAACAACGCCCATCACATTATGACCCACGAATCACCACGGCGGACATTCAACCGCGGTAAACCATTCGCGGTACATACCGCTGCGCTCAAAACACACACACAGATACAAAACAACACCTCATTGGACAATTTAAATAACACACAAATGACACCCATACACACACCACAACCACACACCCACTCCACTATGAAACACCCACCCATATTACCCACAGCCCTTTACAAATACAAATCATTGCCAACAGAGAGAGACAGCGAGAGCACTCACACAACCAGAGCGACATTCCACTCACACCTATACACCACTCACGCACCCACATCACACACCCCAACACATTACCCTACACACCCTCACCTACACACCTTACACAACAACCATGGCACCACAAAGACACCCCGGATTCTCAGAGGAGGAGCTAAGGGTCATGGTGGAGGAAATCTTCAGGGTAGAGCCACAGCTATTTGGAGCACAGGTGCAGCAGATATCCATTGCTAGGAAGATGGAGCTATGACGGAGGATCGTGGACAAAGTCATCGCCATGGGACAGCACCCAAGAACCAGGGATGACATCAGGAAGAGGTGGAACGACCTATGGGGAAGGTACATTCCATTGCAGCAAGACCCCCAACTCGCTGTACAGAGGATTGGCGGTGGACCCCCACCTCCTCCCCCACAACTAACAACATGGGAGGAGCAAGTCTTGGCAATCATGCATCCTGAGGGCCTGGCCGGAGTAGCACATGGACTGGACTCTGGTAAGTCAACCCTTGACTACTATCACCCCCCTACCTGCATGCCATCACATACCCTCACTCACACCCTCACTCCCATCACTCTGCCACCTCCCACACACCCCACCATCACATCTCACTGATCCCAGTGCCAAGCCCTGCATGCCGTACCAATGCATGGACACCACTCAGACCTGCATGGACACCTATCACTAAAGCATGCACACTAGAGAGAATCAGCTAGCCCACCACATACCAACTTACACAAGTCAAAGCTGCCAGGGCAAATACAAACAAACAGTGCAACCCACCAATGCACAATATGTCACACACAGAAACAATAACACTGCATTTACAACCCCATAGGTACCCCAGCCAATGTCAGCAGCGAAGAGATGCCAGCACTATCCAGTCCCCCCACAGAAGATGCCCACAGTGATGACAGCAACTCTGGTAGCCTTGATCTGGATGACCAACCTGGCCCATCAGGGACCTCTGGAGAGTCGGTTACCCAGCCACAGTCACACACCACCACAGAGCCTCCCCCCTCAGGAAACACCATCACAGCACCCACCCAGCATACCCATACCTCTGTCCCCAGGACACGTCAATCAGCAGTCTGTCCACCTCTACAGGGACCCCAGGCTGCACCTCGCACCCAAGACAATCAGGGACCTGGGGTCAGTGGGCACACAGTTCAGGGGACAGAGGCACAGGACAACAGGGACACTTGGAGGACTGCTGTGCTCCAGAGGGAGGACAGGCCCAGGGAACGGACTCTCCAGGAGGCAATCACCAAGATCCTGGGAGCATACCAACATTCCCAGGACACGCTGGGCCAGATCCTGGCCAACATGCAGGAGAACAGGCGGCTGCAGGAGGGACAGTACCTGTGGATCAGGGAGGACTTGCAGGCCATTAACACCACCCTGGTCTCCATTGCAGGGGTGCTGGCAGACATGGCCAACATCATGAGGGAGGCAGTCTTACAACAGTGGGCCCGGACACTAGCTAGACATCTGAACTGACTTCCACCTCCGCTGCCGCTGGTGAACAGGAGGCACCGCCACAGGAACAACAGGCCACCAGCACCCCTCCCCCTGCAGAAGGAGAACCACCCCGCAAACGTTCCCTGTGAACCAGGCAGAAGCCAGAGACTATTGCCAAGAGCCCCACCAGTAAATGAGACTCTCCTGATTGTCACCCTTGTGGCCCACTCAGTCACCCTGTCCACCTTGAACTTCCATTGCTTCCCTTCCTATGTCCCCTTGGACAATGCACCTGTGCTACCAATAGACTGGAACAATACCCTGGACTTTCCTCCAACATCACCCCAGCCCATTCCACTTGCCCCTCTACTTCTTAGCACTTAAATAAACACACTTTAAAAAAATACAAGTATTGAGTATGTTAAACTTATTATAGTATGTATTGGTTTAACCAGGTTCCAACATTGCAAATCAACTGTACAGTAATGTTCAAATAGGAAAGACCTGTAGTGACTGCAGAGACACCAGGAGCGATAGTGGGGCACCAACATCTGCAAAATTAGTTGCCAAAGGGTACAGTGAGTGGACATAGAAGTGGGAAATAACAGCACGCCAGTGACAAAGTTAACCTGTAAATTAAAAATTAAATATGGAGTAACACTGTCTTACCTGTGTGTCATTCGAAGTATTGTCGAATCACTGCAGTTCTGTTGTCCTCATCCTGATCCTCTGCCTCCTCATCCTCACTGTCCACAGGGTCCACTGCTGCCAAATGGCCATCTCCAGCCTCCTCCTCCTGCAGAAGAGGCACCTGGCGTCTCAGGGCCAGGTTGTGCAACATCCAGCATGCCACAATTATCTGGCAAACTTTCTAGAGTGAGTAGCACTGAGTTTCACCTGTTAGATGGAGGCACCAAAACCTGGCTTTCAGGAGGCCAAAGGTACATTCAATAATCCTTCCTGTTTGCCCATGTGCCTCATTATAACGATCTTCTGCCCTTGTCCTGGGATTCCTCACAGGGGTCAGTAGCCATGATAGGTTTGGGTAACTAGAGTCACCTGCAAATATTGAGGGACAGCATTTAGCCACATGCTATCCCAAATGGACCACACCATACCCATACACAAACATCTACTGGGTGGGAACCAGGGCTCACCTATTAGCCACACCCTGTGCCTCTGCAGTTGGGCCATCACATTTGGGATGCTGCTATTCCTCAGGATATAGGCATCATGCAGCGACCCAGAATACTTAGCATTAACATGGGAGATGTACTGGTCTGCCAAGCACACCATCTGGACATTCATTGAGTGAAAACTCTTTCGATTTCTGAACACCTGTTCATTTTGACAGGGGGACAAATGCACAATGTATACCATCAATTGCCCCAATTATGTTGGGGATATGTCCCATTGCGTAGAAGTCAGCTTTCACTGTGGCCAAATCCACCACCTGGGGGAAACCAATGTAGCTGCACATGTGTTTAATCAGGGCAGACAACACTCTTGTCAGCACGTTTGAGAACATTGGCTGTGACATTCCTGCTGCCAAGCCCACTGTCACTTGGAAAGAACCAGTTGCCAAGAAATGGAGCACAGATAGGACTTGCACAAGAAGGTGGACCCCAGTGGGGTGATGGATAGCAGACCAGGCTCCAATTGGGCACACAGCTCTGTGATTGTGGCCCTGTCAAATCTATAGGTGAGGATAATGTGCCTGTCCTCCATTGTTGCCAAGTCCACCAGTGGTCTATACACAGTGGTATGTCTCCATCTCCTATTCATCCGCAGCGGTAGCAATCTATGGGGCAAAAGAGTGAGGAGCCGGTCACAAACTGTATATCGTAGCCACAACAGTACAATGCATGATGTTAATTTCAATGTATCAGTGGCGTTTGTCCTGTATGTCCAATTTTGAACTGTGACGCAGTTATTATCCAGGGCCTGACCCCCCCCTGAAATGGCATCCGCTTGTCCTGTGTGGAAGGACAGGTGGAAGTGAGGTAATTCTGCTGACGTGCGCCGTTGCGCGAGGAGGTCGTGAACCGCCGTGCAACTCCTCATTGGTTATTATTGGGCCCTATGGGGAACAGTGGCCAATGGTGATGTAGGCCGGAGGTGACGGTATGCACCGCCGCGAACGTGACCGCCATTTTCTGTCTGATCACTCACTTGCTACCTGACTTCAACAGGAGAGGACCTACATTGCATGTGCTGCTGTGACCTGTGTCTGAAACCTACCATGGCTCGTGTGACTGGGGAAAGGACCCCTGCCTTCACCTCGATGGAGTTGGAGCAACTGGTGGATGGGGTCCTACCCCAGTAGGAACTGCTGTATGGGCCTCCTGACCAACAGGTGAGTGCACTGTGAGCACGATGCATGGGCATGAATCCATGGAGTGGTGTGTGTGAAGGCCTTGTGTGGGGGGTGGGTAGATGTCCCCTGCGTGGCATGCAGCTTGTGTGAAGGGGTATGGTGGGCCATAAGTGTAACAGGCAGGACTGTTTGTCTAAATCTATTTTCCTTTGTGTATTTCCTCTGCAGGTCAGCGCCCATCAAAAGAAGGGTTTAAGGCATGCCATCGCCATGGGAGTGAGGATCCTGGGGGTCTACGGCAGGCGGAGCACCCACTGTCAGAAACGGTGGGAGGAGCTGAGACGCTTGGCACGGAAGACAGTGGAGGCCCAGCTGTGGATGGCCTCCCAATGAGGAAGGGGTGCCCGTCGAACCCTGACCCGTTCGATGGCCCGCATACTGGCAGTGGCCTATCCGGAGCTGGATGGGCACTTGAGGGCATCACAGCAGCCACAAGAGGGTGAGTACAGTTCCCATCATTACAACTTACGCATGGTAGGGGGTACCCGGGTGGGGGATGTGTGTCAGTGGGTGCCCCTAGGCCAGGCCTGACATTGCAGAGTAGGTCCCATGTTGGCCAGGGTTCTGAAGTGATAATCCTGCTATCTAGCTTGTAGGCATCCACTACTGGTCAGGGCTCGGTGGGTCTAAGGTGTGCTCCAGTTGGCGGTATGTGCCCCTCCCATGCCTCAGTGGCTAGCATTATTACTGGTAGTGCATTGCTTTGTGCGTAGGACTGCTCCCTGTGTGTGACGGTGGTGTGTACGCCAACAGTGGTGTTGGAGCAGCCATTGACCAAGTGTATCCTTTGTACCCCCCCCCATTTTTGTTTTGTCACCCTGTCCTTATGTGCATTAGCCTCATCTGGCGGAGAAGCAGGGGCACCGGCGACGGAGGGAGCTGCATCCCACCAGACCCAGGAGGCAGAGTCCACCGACGCCGAGGAAACCAGTGGGATGGAGGGCGAGTGGAGCACCACGGCGGAGATAGGAGGGGACAGTTTGCACACAGATACCTCCTCCGATGGAAGCTCCCTGGTGATGGCAGACACTTCTGTGACCCCCCCAGCTTCAGGTACAGCCGCCACGCCCCGTACCAGCACCACCCTCCCAGCAGCCCCTCAGCGCGTTGCCCGTGCCCACTCACCCAGGAGGGTGGGCATCTCCTTCACCCCATGCACCTCAGGCCCTGCCCCAGTTAGCCCTGCTGCCCTGAATGAGGAAGCTATCGACCTCCTGCGATCCATCTCTGTAGGGCAGTCAACCATTGTGAATGCCATCCAGGGGCTGGCAGCCCAAATGCAACAGATAAATGCATTTCTGGAGGGCATTCACACTGGCTTGGCAGCCCAACAGAGATCAATCCAGGCTCTGGCCTCCTCTCTGATGGCAGCCATTGTCCCTATTTCTACCGTCCCCCCTCCAACTTCCTCTTCCCAAACCCATTCCCCTCAACCCCAACCTATCCCAAGCACACAGACAGACGAGCATGCACACAAGACAACACACAAGAGTGGCACAGGCAAACATAAGCACCACACATCATCCCACAGACACTCACACAAACGCCATCCAAATGCAGCCATACCAACATCCACTGCCTCCACTGTGTCCCCCTCCTCCTCCTTCTCCACCTCCCTCCCAGTTCCGTCTACACTCACACCAGCATGCATTGCACCATCATCCACTACCAGCATCACCACCACACTTAGCAGAATACACACATCACTTGCATACACCACTACAACAGCCATGCACACATCCCCTGTGTCCACTCCCACTGTGTCTGTCCCCACCTCCCAAGGTACACAAACGCAAGCACTCAGGCACCCAACAGTCATCCACCTCACAACAGCATCCAGCCCATGCACCTGCACTCAAACACAGCAGACACCTCCTACAACCTCTCCCTCGTCCTCCATTGCCAAACCTTCTCCCTCTTTCTGCCCCAGTGTCCCTTAGAAGCTTTTCCTCTCCACCATTGACCTCTTCCCTACCCCTCCCCCCCCATCCTTCATGTCTGGCCAGGGTGCCAAAGACCCAGGCAAGCACCTCAGGCACCCAGTCCACGGGACCACTAGTTTCTACACCCACTCATGGTGGGAAAGGATCCAGGGCACCAGCCAGCCTCAAAGAAAGTGTACCTGCTCCAGCTGCTGCCCAGAAGAGCATGGAGCCTGCCCCAGCTGCTGCCCAGAAGGGCAAGGAGCCTGGCCCAGCTGCTGCCAGGAAGGGCAACGGGCTTGCACCAGCAGGCAGGAATGACAAGGGGCCTGGTGTAGGGACTCAGTCGGAGCCCCCACCACCAACCATGGTTGTGCAGCTGTCTGAGGCTGCAGGGGATGGTCTGGAGCTTCCCCCCACCACCAGCAGCAGCAGCGCCACCACCACAGCAGCAGTAGCACCGCCACCACCAGCAGTGGGCAGCCGTCCGAGGCTGCAGGGGATGGGCTAGAGATTCCCCCCACCACCACCACCAGCAGCACCAACACCAGTGAGAAGCCACTCGAGGCTGCAGAGGGCTGGAGCTTCCACCCAACACCACCAGCAGCAGCACCAACACCAGTGAGCAGCCATCCGAGGCTGCAGGGGATGGGATGGAGCCTTCCCCCACCAGCGGCTGCAGCAGCACCACTTTCACCACTGAGCAGCCGTCACCGCTGGCAGACGGTGTGTAGTCCTTCCTCCATGGGCTGCTGTGCGGCCTGCCCCCTGCACATCCTGTGGATATGACATCCAGCTGAGAGACTGTGACTTTGCACTCCCCAGGATCAGAAGCGTAGGGCACGATGCCCCCTCCAGAACCAGTGGGTAAGCCACCCACTCACCCAATCCTCCCCAGGATCAGAAGCACAGGGCACGATGCCCCCTCCAGAACTAGTGGACAAGACACCCACTTGAGAGACTGTGGCCTTGTACTCTCCAGGACAAAGAACAATGGGCATGTGGCCGCCTCAAGAGCATGTGGGCAAGACACCCACTTGACAGACTGTGGCCTTGCACTCCCCAGGACTAAGCACAGGGCATGTTGCCCCCTCCAGGACCAGTGGTGTTGTTCCATCTGCCGGCTGAGGTGCCCCCCATCCCCTGTCCCCCTGAGACGCCTGCCTATTTTCCAACTGATGCCCCTGCAATGTTCTCTCCGTGTTTTTGCAGGTGACAAGTGGGGCGTTGGACTTTGTCCTGTGGCCCACACACAATATGGACTGGGCAGTGTCCCTTGAACTGTACATATGTATATACCATTAGATAGATGTTTCGTATTTCTACCGTATTTATATTATTACAATCACTTTTCATCAATTCCTGTAGTCGTTGCATTAGTCCTGAGGGGTATGGGGTAATTATGTTTTATTATTGCATCTGATTGTGTGTATGGTGTTGGGGGGTGTGTGTGTTGTGTGTGTGTGTGTGTCATTCTCTTTTTCTTCCCCTCCTCCATTGTGTGCTAGGCGACTGTACTCACCGTGGTCGTCTTCGCCATCGTAGGTGTTCGTGGTGGAGCAGGACGTAGAAGAGCACGGGGAAGATCTGACGTTCAGGCTCCATGGCGGCGTGGTTGTTCACTGTGTCTCCCAAGGTGAGTCCTTTCCCTTCTGAGCTCAGTTTCTGCCAGGCTTTTGATGTCATTGGTACCACCCCGGAAAAGGTGGCGGATTGGGTTGTCATAATATGGTGGGCGGAACATTGAAATGTTCCGCCTGGCTGTAGGCGGCAACTGCCATGGTGGCTGTTGTTTCCGCCCTGACGGTCGGTGTGGTAAAGTGGCTGTCTTTCTGAGTTTGCACCACCATGGTCATAATTTGGCGGTAGTTACCGCCAGCCTGTTGGCGGTATTACCGCCACTTTATCACCGAGGGCCATAGTGTACTACAGTATATTTTCTATTTTTAACATGTTCAATCTGCACAAAAAAATATATGGAGTACCACAGTAATACATACAAATTACTGCACTGCTTAATTCTTTTTTTTAACATGTGCACTTCTCCCTAAACTGCTGTAAAAATCTATAAAAAATATATAAATACAATTCTCTAACTATTGTCACTTTAATGAATTGGTAATAGGTAAGGAACAACAATAAAACATACTACTTTCTGTTAGAAATGGGGTCTCTAGATGGCAGAGTTATACACCCTTGTCCACTTAGGGACCACAATTCTAGTCAGGGTAAGTCACACACAATCTAGGGTGTGTGTCGGATTTGCTGACGCAACACAGACGATGCGTTGTTTTTTTCCATGCTGCATGGGGTTTCACATTGTTTTTCGGCACACAGTCTTGGATCCTCACTGGGATGCAGGGATCTTTTTGGCACCTAGGACGATGCAAGGAAATCCCGGTCGTGAGGAAAGAAGTCATAGGCATTGTGCCATTCCCGTATGGGGATGCGTTGAATTTTCTGTTGCACGGCAGGTGCTGAGGCAAATCTTCACTTTGGAAGTTGGGCAGCGTCATTCTCGGTCAGCTGTGTAGCGATTTCTCGGTCTCAAAACAGCTGTGCATCATTTCCAGCAGGCTGTGTGTCGATTTTCAGAGCACAAGAAGTTTCCAGAAGACATGAAGGCCCTCATTATAACATTGGCAGTACTGACCGCCTACCACCGCGGGCGATGGATGCCAAAACACTGTCGCGGCGGCTACCTACCGTCCGCCATATTATGACTGTAGCTGGAATTCCACCAGAAGGATGGCGGAATTCTGGCCATGGCGGCAGACGGCGGTAAGGTAGCAGCACCACGCCAGTAAACCGCCGCAGACCGTATCATGACCCATGATACGGCCTGGCAGTGTCCGGCTGGTGGACGCTGCTGCTGGCAGCAGCGCCCCGTCCTGTCTCCTGCCGGAGGACCCCCTGCAATCAGATAAGTCGGGTGCTCCTACAGGGGAGGGGGGTGGGGGTTGTGTGTGTGTGGGGGGGTGGGGGTGTATGTTTGTGTGTGCGTGCATGCGGGTGTGTGGCATGTGGAATGCGTGTGTGCATGCATGGTGGTGAGTGTGTGTGTATATTGTGTTGTCTGAATACGTGGGTGCGTTTATGTATGTCAGTGTGTGTGGATGTGTGTGAATGGATGTATGCATGCATGCGTGGGTGTATGTGGTTATGAGCGTGTGTATGCATGTGTATGATGGTGCATGAATGTGCGTGTATGTCATGGGGGTTCTGGAGTGGGAGGGGAGGGTGGGGGAAGACCCTGGGCAGGGGAATGGGGGCAGGGGAGACCCCTATCCCTGTCACTGATAGTGCCTACCACCAAGGTTTTCGTGGCGGTAAGGAAGCCACGTGAACAATGGCGGTAGGTGGGGTCATAATCCCGTGGGTGGGACAGTGAAGGCCGTCTGGCTGGAGACTGAACTCTCCAGCACGGCGGCTGTTACAGTGTTACCACTGTTAGAGTGGTACATTGGCGGTTTGGCTTAAGCCAAACTGCCAATGCCATATTTTGGGGAAGAGTACCGCCAGCCTGTTTGCAGTACTTTTCTCCAAAATACCGCCGTCTGCCAGGGTCCTAATGAGGGCTGAAGTCTTTTTGGCCCTGAGACTTCAGAAAACAGGAGGCAAGCTCAATCCAAGCCCTTGGAGAGCACTTCTCAGAAAAGTCAGAGGGCAGCAGGACAACAGCAGGACAGCAGTCCTTTTCAGCAAAGCAGTCCAGCTGAGTCATTTGGGCAGCCAGGCAGTTCCTCTTGACAGGTTGCAGGTTAAGGTCTAGAAGTGTCTGAGTTGGTGGGGTCAGAGACCCAGTTTATATACCCAAAAATTCCTTTGAAGTGGGGGAGACTTCAAAGAGTGGTTTTGAAGTTGACACGTTCCCCTTTCAGTACAGGTCTGTCTGCCAGGGTCCCAGTAGGGGTTTTGGCAGTCCATTGTGTGAGGGCAGGCCACTAGCCTTTGAAATGTAAGTGTCCAGCCCTTCACCCTTCCAGCCCAGGAAGAACCATTCAGTATGCAGATGAGTGCAGGTGTGATCGAGTATCCTGTGTTTGTGGTTGTCTGGGTGAAATGCACAAGGGAGCTGTCAACCAGCCCAGACGATGATTTGAGACAGGCTGTAAGGCATGGAAGGATTTTAAGTGCAGAGAAATGCTCACGTTCTAAAGTTGGTATTTCTAAAATACTAATATAAAATCCAATCTCACCAATAAGCAGGATATTCTGTTACCATTCTGGCCATGCTAAATATGACCGGGTTACCCCTTTCTGATCAGAATTTACCACTCAAACAGCATATAAGGGCAGTCCTAATGCTATCCTATGAAAGGAGCAGACCTCACAGTAGAGGAAAAACAAATTTGGAAGTTTTCCACTACCAGGACATATAAAACACACATCTACATGTCCTGCCTTTTACCTACATGGCACCCTGCCCTATGGGTTACCTAGCGCATACCTTAGAGGTGACTTATATGTGGAAAAGGGGAGTATAGGGCTTGGCAAGTACTTTTAAATGTCAAGTCGAGGTGGCAGTGAAACTTCAAACACAGGCCTTGCAATGGCAGGCCTGAGACATGGTTAAGGGGCTGCTTACGTAGTTGGCACAACCAGTGCTGGAGGCCCACTAGTGGCATTCAATTTACAGGCCCAAGGCACATTTAGGCCCTCATTACAACCCTGGCGGTAAATCCCGCTTACCACCGTGCCGAAGGCCGCCAACATACCGTGGCGTGGTGGAAATCCGCTACATGTACATTTACATGTACATGTATAACCTAATCATAGACTTAAAATGACTAGGCTTCAAGATGACAGTATACCTGTGAGGGAATCAAGAAAGGTTAAATGAAACTTTCAAATTCAAGTACTTTCCTTTGAATGAGAATCAGGAAGCAATCTGAATAATTTCTAAACAATCATATGAATAATTTTTGAGAAAACATATTAGGAACACACAACATTACATCTAGAACTCTGGCCTTTTTTTTGTTCTCTCAAATTGTCGGAACATGAATTGCGCACATTTCAGATTTTCACATAGGTAGGAAACACCATAGAAGGATTGTGCACCATAAATAACACAACGTAGATTTGAGAAATAAATCACGTGACTTGTCAACTCGAAAACTACCAAGTAAATGACTTAGAATGGTAGCGCATAATGAACACCGTGATTTCAAAACACAGAAAAATGAATCGTGCGTTTTGCCAATTCGAGTACCACCATGTAACTGCCAAGGAATGGTAGCGCACAATGAATAACATGAATTAAGCACGAGGAAAGAATTGCGCGTCTTGCCGATTCGAATGCCACCATGTAACTGCCAAGGAATGGTAGCGCACAATGAATATCAAAGGTAAAAGCACAAGAAAACCAATCGCGCATCTTGCCGATTCGAATGCCACCATGTAACTGTCTAGGAATGATAGCGCACAATGAATAACATGAATTGAGCACGAGAAAAGAATTGCGCGTCTTGCCGATTCGAATGCCACCATGTGACTGCCAAGGAATGGTAGCGCACAATGAATATCAAGGGTTAAAACACAAGAAAACGAATCGCGCGTCTTGCCGATTCGAATGCCGCCATGTAACTGCCAAGGAATGGTAGCGCACGATGAATAACTTGAATTAAGCGCTAGAAAAGAATCACGCGTCTTGCCGATTCGAATGCCACCATGTAACTGCCAAGGAATGGTAGCGCACAATGAAGAACATGAATTGAGCACGAGAAAAAGAATTGCGCGTCTTGCCGATTCGAATGCCACCATGTAACTGCCCAGGAATGGTAGCGCACAATGAATATCAAGGGTTAAATCACAAGAAAATGAATCGCTCGTCTTGCCGATTTGAATGCCACCTTGTAACTGTCAAGGAATGGTAGCGCATCATGAATAACATGAATTAAGCACGGAGAAAGAATCGCGCGTCTTGCCGATTCTAGTATCAGCATGCAAATGCCACGAAAATGCCCAAGCGCACATTTACACGTGCAAAAGTAAAAATTTTATCATGCAAGAATTAGGCCCAAATACTCGAGCGTCCTCGATAACGGGGTCGGGGGCCCAGCCCAACCTCCGTCTTACCACCCTGATTAAGGATCACCAATGTAAAATGAAGGGCAGAGGCCTGGAAGATCAAAGTAGGCCACCGGAACAGAGCTCAGGAAGTTGCTGCTGCTCTGCACTGGGACCTCTGAATAGTGAGCACGTGGAGCTGGGCTGACTCCCTTATATAGTCATGGCCCAGCCCACAAACCACACCCAGGCATGCTGCAGGGAAAGCTTCTAGAAGGCCCTGGAAGGGGACCACACCCTGACATAGTCTAGAAACCTGCAGCAGTACATAGCATGTGAACAGTATTTATATGCATGCTGAACATAAGTCTTTAAGATTAAACTCTGCAATGCAAAAGGTTAAACAACATCATATCATCACAATGCATAAATTATGTTAGCTTGAAACAGTTGTTTTTTTGCATTCTTGTCGCCCGTAGAGTGCGCACTGCCCTGATGTTGACATGGCCCGACAGAGAGCATTTCAGGCTCTGGCCTCAGCACTGATTGCAGCCATTGTCCCTGTGTCCAGCCTCCCCCCTCCAACTTCCTCTACCCAGACCCAATCCCCTGTACCTCAGCCTATCCCAAGCACACCATCAGACCAGCATGCACACTCACCAACACACAAGAGTGGACATGGCAAACATAAGCACCACACATCCCACAGGCACTCACACAAGCACCATCCCCATACAGACACACCAACATCCACTGCCTCCACTGTGTCCCCCTCCTCCACATTCTCCTCCTCCCTCCTTGTCTCGTCACCACTCACACCTGCATGCACTACATCTTCATCCACCACCTCCATCACCAGCACCCCCATCACCACACACCGCTCATGTGCAATCACCACCCCCACTACCATTCACACATCCCCTGTGTCCTCTCCCAGTGTGTCTGTTAACCCTCCTCCCAAAGTACACAAACGCAGGCACCCACCCAACAGCCATCCACCTCACAACAGCCTCCGGACCATGCACCTTCACCCAAATTCAGCAGACGTACACCTCCTACAACCACTACCAAACCCCCTCCATCTTCCCGTCCCAATGTGTCTAACAAACTCTTCCTGGCTAACATTGACCTCTTCCCTACACCTCCCCCCCGTCCTTCCCCTAGGGCCAGGATGTCCAGGTCCCAGCCCAGCACCTCAGCCACCAAATCCTCCCACACTGTGGTCTCAGCAAGTCCTGTCACATCGTGGGCGGCACCCATCAGGGCTGCCAGTGTGCCACCTAGCGAGGCCAAGGATCAGCCCATTCCGCCACCTGTCAAGGTGAAGAAGGTGCCCACATGCCGTAGGGAGAATCTGCACCAACCTCCCAGCAAGGGCTCCTCCAAGCCAAAAGGGGACAGTGCCAAGGGACCAGCAGCGACATCAATGGTAGGGAAGGGACACAAGGCGAAGGGCAAGTCAGGACAGGGCACGGAGCCTCCAGCTGAGGACCAGAGTCACCCGTTCTGGCAACCAGAACAGCAACCTGTACGGTGGTAGACACCGCCACCTGCATAGCCACCTGCACGGCCACCTGCACCCCCACCTGCACGTCTGCTGCCTCAGCAACAGTACCCAGGATCATCCCTAGTGGGCAGCCGTCCGAGGCTGCAGGAGATGTCCTGCTGTATCCCTCCACAGGTGCTAACACATTCACCACCGCCAGCATCTCCACCACAGACACCGCCACCAGCCCTGCAATGTGCTCTGACAGTGCCACCACAGCTGACATGGCTATCATCCCCAGTAGCCAGCTGTCCGAGGCTGCAGGAGACATCCTGGACCCTGCACAGCGTACATGAGGCACGACACCCAGTACTGTTTGTTCCTGCAGGTGGCAGGCGAAGTCGCAGCAGGGTGGAGTGTGTCTCTGCCTCCATGGATTATCATGCTACCTGTTCCCAGGCAATCTCGTTGCACACACACCCAGTAGAGGGAATGGGACCTGCCACACTGCATGTGAAGCACTCTGGGCACAATGCCCCCTACAGAACCAGTGGAGAAAAGCATCCACTCACTCTATCCTTGGCAGGATGAAACAGTGTAGACACAATGCCCCCTCCAGAACCAGTTGAGAAAAGCATCCACTCACCCAGTCCTTGGCAGGATGAAGCACTCTGAGCACAATGCCTCCTCCAGAACCAGTGGAGAAAAGCATCCACTCACCCTGTCCTTGGCAGGATGAAGCACTCTGGGCACAATGCCCCCTCCAGAACCAGTGGAGAGAAGCATCCACTCACCCTATCCTTGGCAGGATGAAGCACTCTGGGCACAATGCCCCCTCCAGAACCAGTGGAGAAAAGCATCCACTACCCCAGTCCTTGGCAGGATGAAGCACCCTGGGCACAATGCCCCCTCCAGAACCAGTGGAGAGAAGCATCCACTACCCCAGTCCTTGGCAGGATGAAGCACTCTGGGCACAATGCCCCCTCCAGAACCAGTGGAGAAAAGCATCCACTACCCCAGTCCTTGGCAGGATGAAGCACTCTGGGCACAATGCGCCCTCCAGAACCAGTGGAGACTGTTATCCACTTGAGAGACTGTGGCTTTGCACTCCCCAGGATTAAGCAGTGGGCAAACCACCCACTGGAGAGACTTGAGAGTCTGTGGCTTTGCACTCCCCAGGATAAAGCAGTGGGCAAACCACCCACTGGAGATACTAGAGAGACTGTGGCTTTGCACTCCTCAGGATAAAGCAGTGGGCAAAACACCCACTGGAGAGACTAAAGCGCCTGTGGCTTTGCACTCCCCAGGACCAAACTGTGGGCATTGAGCCCCCGAGTGGAGCAGTGGCGTAGTCCGTTCCTCCGGCTAAGGTGCCCCCCTCCCCCTGAGGTGCATGTTTATTTTCGATCTGATGCCCCAGCAGTGTTCTCTCCGTTTTGAGTCAGGTATCATGTGTGGGCTTCGCCATGCATTTTGGGACCACTGGACCACTGGTCCACGAACAATGATTTCATCACTATCCAGTCTTGTGTAGTTGGTTTACATATTTATATACACTGATGATTTTAATTTTGGCCTATCTGATTTTTCGATGATTACACTCGTTACAATCATTTCATTTGGTCCTTGCGTTATTCCAGGGGGTAACAGGGTGTAAATATAATGTTGATGCATGTATTTTTGTGTATGGTGTTGTGGGTGAGGGTGGGGGTATTGGGTGTGTGTGTGTCACTCTCTTTTCCCTCCTCCCCTCCCCTGTTTACTAGGTGCAGTACTCACCGTGGTCGTCACCAGCGTCTTTGCTGCTCCTGACAGAAGAGGAGGGAAACCAACATGGGCAGGACCTGTAAGTCAGGCTCTATGGCGTCCTGGTTCCTCACTGGGTGTTGAGAGGTGAGTGGTTTCCGTTCCACAGACTGTTTCTGCCGTGCTTTTGATGGCGTTGGTACCACCCCGGAAAAGCTGGCGGATTGGTGCCTTGTAATACGGTGGGCGGTACATTGTGTTCCGCCTGTCTGTTGGCGGTTACCACCACAGTGTTTGTTTCTACCACCGTGGCGGTCGGAAAGTTAAAGTGGCTGTCTATGTTGGCGGTTTCCGCCATGGTCGTGATTCCATTTTTTTTACCGCCGGCCTGTTGACGGTCTTACTGCCGCTTTAACACCGACCACCAGGGTTGTAATGAGGGCCTTAGTGTACTTTTCTAGGGACTTACAAGTAAATCAAATATGCCAATTGGAAATGAACCAAGGTTATCATGTTTAAGGGAGAGAGCAAATGCACTTTAGCACTTGTTAGCAGTGGTAAAGTGTGCAGAGTCCAAAAACCAACAAAAACAGTGTCAGAAAAGTAGAGGGAGGCAGGCAAAACGTTGGGGGATGACCACCCTCAGGCTGTCAGGTCTAAGACTTGGCTATATCAAAGAGCCTAACACAGAGCGCAATGAAATGCAGAACGCAGCCAAACTGTGCTAAAAACTACATTGCCACCTTTTATGCTTGGTAAACACAACCATTAGCCAATCACACACTGCCTTCTCATCTACATGTACCATGGTATACCGTGAGCTTACAGTATACATTGGGGCACAAAATATGACTACGTTTTTTAAAGCTTATAATTTAACACCCCTATTCACAAACGCTACCAGAAATGACCATTTACACCTCATAAGGTATATTTCTGCCATATTACATTTACTTCTATTAGTATGTTGTGTTTGTTTAAATTACAACACTCTACTATATGCCACCCCACTCTACGCTGCTCCACTCTATGCCACTCCACTGTCTACTATTACTCTCTACTCTACTCAACTATACACCACTACACTATACTCCAATCTAATGTACACCACTCCACTCTACTGCACTCCACTCTACACTACTCCACTGTATGCTATTACATTTTTTACCACTCCCATCCATAACACTCTAGTCTACGACACTTCACTTTATGCTCCTTCAAACTACACTGCTCCACTGTACAGTATTCTACTGTATGTAATTCAACTGCACAACACTACACATTACGCTATTTTAATCTATGCCACTCCAGTGTATGCATTTGGGTGCCCACCACTGCACTGTACACTAGTCTACTGTAAGCCACTACACTCTACGTCATTCCATTGTACATCTTTGCGCTATACACAACTCCACTCAACAAATATCCACTGTATGCTATTAAACTGTACATCGCCCTTTCCATACCACTCCATTTTGTACCACTCCACTCGACGTCACTGCACTCTACACTAATCCACTATATGCCACTCCACTCTGCTTCACTATACTGTTTGCCAGTAAACTCAATGTTATTTCACTCTACCCCACTCCACTGTATGCTACTCCACTCTATGCCACTCCACTCTCTATACTCTATGCTATTCCACTATACACCACTTCACTCTACAACACTATCCTATACGCCACTTCACAGTATGTTATTATACTGTATGCCACAACAGTTTACGCTACTAACCTCTACCCAGCTCCACTCTATAACACTTCACTTTGTGGTATTCCACTTACAAGACTCTACTCTCTGCCACTCCACTGTACGCCACTCCACTCTAAACCACTCCAGTTTACACTATTGCATTCTACACTACTACACTGTATATCACTCCCCTCAAAACCACTCCAATATATTTAACTCCACTGTACGCTACTCCACTCTATGCAATTTCATTTTATGCCACACTATTCTACCTCACTCAAGTGTATGCTATTACACTGTACACTACTCCACTCTATGCCACTCCACTATACGCTATTTGACTGTACACCACCACACTGTACCTCACTCCACTCCACGGCAATCCACTCTAACCACTCCACTCTATGCCACTCCACTCCACTCTATGTCACACCACTTTAAGCTAGTCCACTGCATGCCAGTCCAGTCTACCACACTCCACCTTACGCCCCTGCACTGTACACTGCACTGCATGCTATTCCACTGTATGCCGCTCCACTCTACGACACTCCAATCTATGTCACTCTACTGTACCACACTACACTGGACGCTAATTCAATATACAATATTCACTGCAAGCAACTCCACTGTTTGGAACTCCACTCTATGCTATTCACTCTATGCCATGCCACCCTACAACACTCTACTGAAAGAAAATCTACTATATACTATTCTTTTGTATGTCACTCCACTTTACCCCACTCCACTCTACCCCAATCCACTCTATGCCACTCCACTCTATGCCACTCCAGTATACGCCACTTCACTGTATGTTACTCCATTCTATGCTACTCCACTCTACACTATTCAACTGTATGCAACGCCACTCTTGCCACTTCATTCTATGCTATTCCACTGTACAGCACTCCACTCTATACCACTTCAGTTTATGCCACTCTAGTATACATCACTCCACTGGATGCTACTCTACGCTACTCCACTCTCTGCTATTCCACTGTACGCAACTTCACTCTACACCACGCCACTCTATGACACTCCGCTGTATGCCAATGCACTATAAGCTATTCCACTCCATGCCACTTCACTCTACGCCACTCCACTGTATGTTATTTCGACTCTACACCACTCCATTCTATGCCACTCCCCTGTACCCTACTCCAATATATGCTGTTTTGCTGTATGCCACTCCAATAAACACCACTCCACTCTACCCTATTGACTCTACTGTACCTCACTCCCCTGTATGCTGCTACACTTTATACCACTGCACCCTACGCTACTCCACTGTATGCTATTACACTCTCTCACATTCTACTCAATGCCACTACACATTTCACACTCAACTGTATGCAGTTCTACTGTATGACACACCACCACACTCTACAAGACTCCATTGTAAGCTATTCCACTCTACTTCACACCACTATGTGCCACTCCACTCTATTACACTCCACTCTATACTATTCCACTATACACTATTCTACTGTACACAACTACACTCTATGCCACTCAACTCTGCACTATTCAACACTGCACTTTATTCCACTCTACTGTATGCTATTCCGATCTACCATACTATAGTCTATGCCTCTCTACTGTATACCACTCCACTCTACGCTACTCCATGCTACACTATTTAAGTGTATGCTAGCCTACTGTATGCTATTCCACTGTATGCCACTCAACTCTACACCACTCCCCTGTACGTGACTCCATTTTATGCTATTCTACTGTACGCCACTCCACTTCACCCCCACTGTGCTCTATGCCACTTCACTGTGTGCCACTCCCCTGTACACCACTCCACTTCATGCTATTCCATTGTAAGCCACTCCACTCTGTGCCACTCTACTGTACTGTATGCTATTCCACTGTATGCCATGCCACTGTAGGCCACTCTTCTGTATGCCATTACACTGTACCTCACTCCACTGTATGCTCCTCCACTCTACGTCACTCCACTCTACAGCACTCCACTGTCAGTTATTCCACTGTACACCAGTCCACTCTACGTGACTGCAGTCAATGCCACTCCACTGTACGCCACTTCTATCTACAATACTGTGCTTTAGGCTATTCTATGGTGCGTAACTCCATTCTACACCGCTCCACTCTAGGCTATTCCATTCTATGTCACTTCAGTATACGCTACTTCACTGTACGCCATTCCACTCTACACCACTCTAATGCACACTATTCTATTCTACACCACTTCACTCTACTCAACAACAGTCTACAATCCTCCACTGTACCACACAATAAACCACTGCATAGCATTACACTATACAACAATGTACTCTTGTCAATACCAGTGTACAGCAATCTACTCTATAGCACTTTACAACACTGTACTCCTCCCTACAACACTCTATGCAACTCCCTTCACCCCGGTCCACCACAGTTAGTATAGTTTACTCTATGAGACACTACTCCACTGTACTCTACTACTGTACTCTGTGCTACTCCCCTGTACACTACTATATGCCACTCAACTGTAAGACAGTCTCTCCCATGCCACACTACTACACTGTACAGCACTCTACTCTGCTCCACACCACTCTTCTTCACAACACTTTCATCCTCTCTATGGCACTCTACTCTACTTCACTCTACAACACTTTCTGACACTCTACAACACACCACTGTACTGTACCACATACCACAACACTTTACTCCACTGTATACTAATTCATTCTACTCTATTCAACTCCACATCATTGTACTTTAGAACACGCTACTCCACTTTAACCTATGCCACTTCAGTGGACTCCAGACTACTGTACTCCAATGCACAACACTTTATCCCACTCTATGAAACTGTACAACACACTACTCTACACCACCCCAGTACATCACATTCTTCTCCACTCTATACAACTCTACTCTACAAGACTCTACTACACTCTGTACCACTATACAACACTGTACTCCACTCTATGTCCCTACACTACACTGTAAGACTCTCTATGATACTTTCCAACATGCTTATGTAGGAGGCTGGCCTGGCTTGTAGTGGGTACCAGAGGTACTTACACCTTGTGCCAGGTCCAGTTATCCCTTATTAGTGTAGAACAGGTATTATGGCAAAGCAGCTTATGCTGAACTAGGAGATATGTAAAGCTCCTACTATACCACTGGTGTCATATGCACAATATCATAAGAAAACACAATACACAGAAGTACTAAAAATAAAGGTACTTATTTTTATGACAATATGCCAAAAGTATCTCTGTGAGTACCCTCAGTATGAGGATAAGATACATACACAAGATATATGTACACAAACCAAAATTATGCAGGTAATAGCAAGAAAAGTAATGCAAGCAGTGTAAAATTATAGTAGATTGCAATAGGAGCACATAGGTATAGGGGCAACACAAACCATATACTCCAAAAGTGGAATGCGAACCATGAATAGACCCCAAACCTATGTGAGCTTGTAGAGGGTCACTGGGTCTGTACGAAAACAGTGAGGGTTAGAAAAATTAGCCCACCCCAAGACCCTGAAAAGTAGGTGTAAAGTGCACCTACTACCCCCAGAGAGCACAGAAGTCGTGATAGGGGGATTCTGCAGGAAGAACAAACACCAGCAATGCAACAACAATGGACTTCTGGACCTGAGTACCTGTAAGACAAGGGGGCCAAGTCCAATAGTCGCGACAGTGTCGAGAGTGGGCAGGGGCCCAGGAAATGCCAGCTGAGGGTGCAAGTAAGCTGCCACCGGATGGAAGAAGCTTAGAGTTCTACAAGAAAGAAGAGAGCTAGGGACTTCTCCTTTGGAAGACGGATGTCCCAAGTCGCGATGAAGCTTGCAGAGGTGTTCCCACACAGAAAGACCGCAAATAAGCCTTGCTAGCTGCAAGGGTTGCGTGGAGGTTTTTGGGTGCTGCTGTGGCCCAGATGGGACCAGAATGTTGCCACTTAGAGGAGGAGACAGAGGGGGCACCCAGCAACTCAGGGAGTCCTCACAGAAGCAGGCAACACCCGCAGAAGTACCTGAACAGGCACTTGGAAGAAAAGTGAACCGGAGTCCACCCGAAGTCACAAAAGGGAGTCCCACAACGCCAGAGGACAACTCAGAAGGTTGTGCACTGCAGGAAGGAGTGACAGGGACCCATGCTTGGCTGTGCATGAGGGAAATCCTCGAAGAGTGCACAGGAGCCAGAGCAGCTGCAAATCACGTGGTACCCAGCAATGCAGTCTAGCGTGGGAAGCCAAGGACTTACCTCCACCAAACTTGGACTGAAGAGTCACTGGACTGTGGGAGTCACTTGGACATAGTTGCTGAGTTCCAGGGACCACACTCGTCATGCTGAGAGGGGGCCCAGAGGACCAGTGATGCAGTCTTTTGGTGCCTGCGGTTGCAGGGGGAAGATTCCGTCGACCCACAGGAGATTTCTTCAGAGCTCCTGGTGCAGAGAGGAGGCAGGCTACCCTCAGAGCATGTACCACCTGGAAACAGTATAGAAAGCCGGCAGGATGAAGCGATACAAGGTTGTTAGTAGTCGTTTTGCTACTTTGTTGCGGTTTTGCAGGCATCCTGAGCAGTCAGCGGTCGATCCTTTGGCAGAAGGTGAAGAGGGAGATGCAGAGGAACTCTGGTGAGCTCTTGCATTCATTATCTAGGGAGCTCCCCAAAGCAGAGACCCTAAATAGCCAGAAAAGGAGGTTTGACTACCTAGGAAGGAGGATTGGCCACCAAGAGAGGTAAGAGCCTATCTGAAGGAGCCTCTGACATCACCTGCTGGCACTGGCCACTCAGAGCAGTCCAGTGTACCACAGACACCTCTGTTTCCAAGATGGCAGAGGCCTGGGACACACT
This sequence comes from Pleurodeles waltl, assembly GCF_031143425.1. Taxonomy (NCBI): domain Eukaryota; kingdom Metazoa; phylum Chordata; class Amphibia; order Caudata; family Salamandridae; genus Pleurodeles; species Pleurodeles waltl. Next base: position 78,983,318 of record NC_090437.1, on the reverse strand, counting down.
GGAGGAGCTCTGGGCACCTCCCCTGGGAGGTGCAGGTCAGGGGAGTGGTCACTCCCCTTTCCTTTGTCCAGTTTCGCGCCAGAGCAGGGCTGGGGGATCCCTGAACCAGTGTAGACTGGCTTATGCAGAGATGGGCACCATCTGTGCCCATCAAAGCATTTCCAGAGGCTGGCGGGAAGCTACTCCTCCCCAGCCTTCACACCTATTTCCAAAGGGAGAGGGTGTAACACCCCCTCTCAGAGGAAGTCCTTTGTTCTCCCTCCCTGGGACAGGGCTGCCTGGACCCCAGGAGGGCAGAAACCTGTCTGAGGGGTTGGCAGCAGCAGCAGCTGCTGTGGAGACCCCGGAAAAGCAGTTTGGCAGTACCCGGGTTCTGTGCTAGAGACCCGGGGGATCATGGAATTGTCCCCCCAATGCCAGAATGGCATTGGGGTGACAATTCCATGGTCTTAGACATGTTACATGGCCATGCTTGGAGTTACTATTGTGACGCTGTACATAGGTAGTGACCTATGTACAGTGCACGCGTGAAATGGTGTCCCCGCACTCACAAAGTCTGGGGAATGTGCCCTGAACGATGTGGGGGCACCTTGGCTAGTGCCAGGATGCCCACACACTAAGTAACTTTGCACCCAACCTTCACAAGGTGAAGGTTAGACATATAGGTGACTCATAAGTTACTTAAGTGCAGTGGTAAATGGCTGTGATATAACATGGACGTTATTTCACGCAGGCTGCAGTGGCAGTCCTGTGTAAGAATTGTCAGAGCTCCCTATGGGTGGCAAAAGAAATGCTGCAGCCCATAGGGATCTCCTGGAACCCCAATACCCTGGGTACCTCAGTACCATATACTAGGGAATTATATGGGTGTACCAGTATGCCAATGTGAATTGGTAAATTTAGTCACTAGTCTGTTAGTGGCAAATTTGGAAAGCAGAGAGAGCATAACCACTGAGGTTCTGGTTAGCAGAGCCTCAGTGAGACAGTTAGGCATCACACAGGGAACACATACAGGGCACATACATATGAGCACTGGGGCCCTGCCTGGCAGGGTCCCAGTGATACATAGACTAAAACAACATATATACAGTGAAATATGGGGGTAACATGCAAGGCAAGATGGTACATTCCTACAGCTTACAACACACCACTCAACTGTACTGTACGAGATGACACTCCACTTTCTACCACTTACCTTGACTCTACACTATGCCTGCCCACTCTAGTGCACTCCATGTCAGTGTACTATACAACAGTCCACTGTACACTATGCCACTCAACTCTACTCCACTCCTCTCTACTCTACAACACTCCACTCAACTCTACTCCACTCTACATCACTCGACTCTACCCCACTCCACTGCACCCCACTCCACTCTACAACACTCCACTGTATGCCACTTCACTCTACACCTCTCCACTGTACACTATTCCACTGTACGGCACGCTACTCTATCATACTCCACTCCATGACAGTACGCTTTACGTCACTCACCTCCCCTACAATGTACCACATTGCAGTACTAGACTTAATGACACTCCACTTGATAACAGTAAACTCTATGATTTGGTACCCATATTATTATTATTATTATTATTATTATTATTATTACTATTATAAAAAGAGAGCGGGCAAGCTCTCAGACCAGGGAGTAGGGAATTCCACAACTTCTGGCTTAAAAAGAAAAAGGCTCGGCCTCCTTACTGGAATCTCCTAATTCTAGAAATTGCAGCAAGATCAAGGTTACTTGAACACAAGCACTGATTTGGTATGTAAAATGACACCAGAGATCTAAGATAGATGAGACCAGAGTTAGAAAGACAATCATGCACATGACATAGTATTTTAAATTGAGCGTGACATTCAGTTGTTAGCCAATGAAGTTAATGGAGCAGACTAGCAGTGGGACAGAACTTGAGGGGATGAAATAGAAGTTTTGTCGCCATGTTTTGCACAATCTGAAGCCACCTGAGCAGGCTCTTTTTGACACTTAGGTAAAGAATATTTTGGTAACCTAGCCTTTGAGTTAGCCAAGTCCTGGATAACAGTTTCTTGGGCAGAGCTAGAGAGACATCCCAACATTTTCTTGAGCCATTCTAAAATGCCAAAGCAGATGGCAGCCACCTTGGTGATTTGATGGCCTATGGACAGCCTTTGATCAAGCCAGACTCCCAGATTCTTGACCACAGGAACAGGAGTAGGGGTAGTACCCATATCTGCAGGCCACAAATGTGGACCCCAAAGGTGGGGGAGGTTGGCCACCAGCAACACTTCAGTCTTATCCCTGTTTAGCTTAAGGGAGTTAGCACTCATCCAGGAAGATGCTTCCATGAAGCAGCTGTTCAGAGCCACTGCACCGTGATTTTCCTGAGATGACAAGGAGACAACGAGCTGAGTATCGTCAGTGTATGAGTGGAGAGTAAGACCACAGTTTTTCACAATATCTGCAACTGGCCTTATGTACATGTTAAACAGGGTTGGACTTTGAGTGGATCCCTAAGGGACCCCAGAAGGTAGAGGGTGTGGCTCAGAGTGATGCTGATGAGAGTGGACTTGAAAAACATGATTTTGCAGGAAAGAACCCAACCAAGACAGGGCCATGTCCTGTACGCCCATGACCTCTAATCTTTGAAGTAGAGTCTTGTGGTTCACCATGTCAAGAGCATCGCTTAGGTCTAAAAGAATCAGTGCAGCAGTGCCACTGTTGTCTAATTGTTGCCTAAGATAGTCTGTCACGGGGAGTAGAGCTAACTCTGCACTATGACCTGTTCTGAAGCCTGATTGGGAGGGGTGGATCAGGCCAATATGTTCTGCATTATGTTCACGAGCTATTTATTCACATGCTTTTCCAGAACTTTGGAATGAGTGGCCAAGAGAGAGATCAGTCTATAGTTTGACCAGGTAAAAGGATCTATATCAGTTTTTTTGAGTAATGGCAAGACCCTTGCATGTTTACATGCCTTTTGAACAATGCCTTCCAAAAGTGAGGCATTCAAGTGCTGAGTGAGTAAATCCATAGATTGTTGTTCAAGTTTTCTAAACATTGAGCAAGGACATGGACCGAGAGGAAAACCTGACTTATTAGTGAGTAGAGAGAAAAAAGACAGAAGATCCAGGAGCTGAAATGTGCCCAGTGAGCATGCCTAACAAAGTGACCCTGTTGAGAAATAAATTCTGGTGTGGGGGGTGAAATGAGGCCTGAATATCTCCCATGTTTGTTAAAGAAATGTTGCTAACTCCTCGCACTAAGGTTGTGACAGAGGGATGGCGGGTTCATACTTGTGAGGTCGGAAAATGTCCTTACAACTTGAACCACAGTTTTTGAACAGTTCTGGGCCAAACTGATTTTGTCCAAGAAGAAGGAGGCTCTAGCTGCTTGACATTTAATGATAGTCTTTTAGGGACAATTTAAAATTGACTTTGACTAGTGTGCAGTAATATTTTACACCAAATTGTTTCAAGAAATGTACATTTATTTTATTTTCATACAAGTATCATTGAACCAGGGGGCCGGTGGGAGGGTTCTGTGATTGCTTTCTGATTGTGACAGAGATGAGAGAGTTGAGTGCAGATCTAATCCAACTATCAATGATGGGTGCATCAGAATTTACTAAATTGTACAGTGTCTGGCAGTTGTTGTCCAACGTGGCATTCAAGGCAGGCGCATTAAGCTTTGATAAATTCCTGCCAGAGGAGCTGAGCTGGGTTGCCCCTCATTCGAATGCCCTTGGGATGGGAAGGGAAAAGGGAACTGCAAAATGGTGTAACCAAGATAAGTGCATTGACTGGTCAATCAGCAGCGTCTTTAAATGTGAAAATATGAGGACTAGCAGATTACCAGCCTCATGAGTAGGACCATTGTTAACAAGCTGGAAGTCAAGTGCTATAAAGTCCTCAAAAGGGTGGAGTCAGTTTTGCATGGCCTGTTGTCAAAATGAATGTTAAAGTCCCCAAGGATTGTAAAGTTAGCACACTTTGGGGGTGATTCTAACTTCGCCGCCCGCCAAAGTTCCCCCACCAAAATACCGCTCCGCGGTCGAAAGACCGCTGAGGGTATTTTGGGATTTGCCCTGGGCTGGCGGGCGGCCGCCCGCCAGCCCAGGGCAAATCAACCTTCCCACGAGGACGCCGGCTCAGAATTGAGCCGGCGTAGTGGGAAGGTGCGACGGGTGCAGTGGCACCCGTCGCGTATTTCAGTGTCTGCATAGCAGACACTGAAATACTTTGTGGGGCCCTCTTCTGGGGGCCCCGCGGCACCCCCTACCGCCATCCTGTTCCTGGCGGGAGACCCGCCAGGAACAGGATGGCGGTAGGGGGTGTCAGAATCCCCATGGCGGCGGAGCGCGCTCCGCCGCCATGGAGGATTCTGCAGGGCAGCGGGAAACCGGCGGGAAACCGGCGGGAAACCGGCGGGAAACCGGCGGGAGACCGTCGGTTTCCCGCATCTGACCGCGGCCGAACCGCCGCGGTCAGAATGCCCTGCGGGGCACCGCCGGTCTGTCGCCGGTGCTCCCGCCGACCCTGGCCCCGGCGGTCAGAGACCGCCGGGGTCAGAATGACCCCCTTTATGATATATCGGGAAAGAGCCTCCATTAGTTATGCCGGAGCTCCAGTTGCCTGCCAGACCAAAAAAATCAAAGCACCTGACATGGAGAAGTTATTAGAGAGGGAAAGGGAGAACAACAAGGCTTCATAGCCTGGGATGATTAATTTGTCCATTTTACAGAGGTACTGTGCTTCAAAGATAATTACAATGCCCGCCCTACTTTGTTCTCCACATGATCCACTCTAAGGGTACAGTAATCTGAGGGCAGTGTGGCTACAATGTCTGGCACTTAGGCCTAGTTAGCCAAGAATTACAAAATTAAAGATTTCAGACTGATGTTTGCTAAATGAGCAACAGTTAAGGTAGAAAATATTAAGGTGTATGGAGCTGAATGATTCAGTGGCATTGCTTAAAGGAGGAGAGCGGAAACCTTTGGTTAGGACTTGTGTAACCACACAAGGATCAGAGAGTGTAAAATCACAATGTGGACACTTTCTACTCACAGTGTTAGAGTTTCAGTAGGAGAGGCAAGCCCCTGATGTAATTGGCAGGGGGTAAGCACCTGTGATGAAGTGTAGGACATCCTATCTGAGGGCAGTTGACCAGCGTTCCTGGTCCCTGGTCCCATTAGCGCGCGGACAGGTGCTAACGGGATTTCCAGCAGTGCGTCCGTGCCACGGTTGCAATTAAATTGGCAGGCGAGGAGCAGAAGAGAGTTTGTAGAGCACTAAAGTGCTAATCACTTGCAAAAAGATTGCCCAATAAGTTAGCCACCAAGTTCAATCGAATACCCCCTAAACAAAGTATTTCAGCTTTTTCCCCATATTCAACATACATAATACAAAAGAGTTTTTAAAATCAAATTTGCTGCTATTTATAAATAAAAAGTGCCCCAGGTACAGTTAAAGTGACGGTCCTGCCTGCGCTATGGCCGAGATTAAATAGGCAGGCCGGAAGCGAAAGAGAGGTGGAAGAGCAGTAGATTGCTAACCGCTCATAAAAAAGATGGCCCAATAAGCTGGCTGCCAAGTTCAATTAAAAAAAAAATAATAATAATGAAATTCAGAGAAAAAAACAAATGTTGAACCATTGTTATAGTTGGGACTTTCTTTACAGCCCATCTTAAAATACAAAAGCATTGCAAAGTGTAAAGTTACAGTTACACCTTAAATATATACATTACGTACCACACCACTGTACGCTCTTTCACTCTATGCCAGTTCACTCTACAGCACTGCACTCTATACGGTCTCACTGTATGCCACTTCACTGTACGCTGCTCCACTCTTCAACACTCCACTGTATGCTATTCGCTATACCTCATTCAACTGTATGTCACTCTTGTCTAGGCCACTCCACTATACACCACTGCACTGCCACTTCACTGTACGCTACTCCACTCTACACTGTTGCACTCTACACCACTCTACTGTATGCCACACCACTCTACCCTATTCCACTGTATGCCATTACATTCTGTGTCTCTCTACTCTATACTATTCGTATGTATTCCATGCCACTGTGCACCGTTCCAGTCTATGCCACTGCAGTCTACACTCCACTGTATTATACTGTACTCATCGCCACTCCACTCTACACTATTCCACAGTACACCATTCCACTGCATGCCACTCTGCTGTCCACTACTGCACTGTGCACTACTCCACAATACGCAAATCTACTCTGTACTATTCCACTGTATCAACTCCACTCTGTGCTGCTTCACTCTATGCTGTTTCCCTCTACCACACTGTACTTTATGCCACTCCAGTGCATGCCACTATGCTGTACACCACTTCACTGTACGCTACTCCACTCTACGCCCCTGCACTGTACACCATTCCAGTATGTGCTTTTCCACTACGTGCCAGACCACTCTACACCACTGCATTTTACATTTTTTCATTGCATGTTTCTCCAATGTATACTAGTCCACTGTACCCCACTCCACTGTATGTCACTCCAGTCTAGGACACTCTACTATACGCCACTACACTGTACACTACTCCATTCTATGCTATTGTGCTCCATGCAACTCCAGTGTACGCCAATCAACTCTACGCTATTCCACTATATGCCATTCCATTTTATGCCACTTCACTGTCCAATATTCCACTATATGCAACTCACTATATGGTACTCCACTCTACACCACTCCAGTGTATGCCACTCCACTCTACGGTGCTCCACTGTACACTGGTCCCTTGGACGCTGCTCCGCTCTATACCACTCCTATCTAGGTCGCTCAACTATATACCACTCCACTTTATGCTATTCCAGAGTATGCCACTCCACTACATGCTATTCCAGTGTATTCCACTTCACTATACACCACAACACTGTATGCTACAACACTCTATGTCATGACACTGTAAGCCATGATACACAACAATACAACACTCTACACCACAACACTCTACAAGATTCTACTATACACTAATACAGACTATGCCACTCACATCTACTCCACTCTATGAACCTCTACTCAAATGTGACACTCTACACCCCTCCACTTTACCAAACTCTACTCCACTCATTACTACTCCACTGTACAACAATGTAGTCTAGTCTATATCACTGTACAATACTGTAGTCCACTCTATGCTACTCTACCAGACTGTACTCCACTCTATGATGCTCTTTGCAACTCCCTCTGCCACTCCTGCAGAATTTACTCTATTCTACTATGTAACACACTGCTCCACTCTACTCAGCTCTACTCCACTGTATGCCACTCCACTCAATGGCACTGTATACACTTGACTCTACAACACTCTATGGCACTCCACTCTACTACACTCTACCACCCGTCCTCTACTTTATCTCACTCCACCTTACAACACTTTATTCCACTCTGTGCCACTCCACTTTATTCCACTCTATAGCAGTTTCCCATACTCCACTCCAGTGTACGACATGCCACTCCACTCTATAACACTTTACTCCACTCTATGCTACAGCACTACACTGTACTTCATTCTACAGCACTGTACCATACGAGACACCACTCCACTATGATATTTAGTCCACTCTACACTACGATACCCCACTCAACTCAACTGTACGACAGTGTACCCCACTCTATGCAACCTTATGACACTTCAATGTACCCCACTGCACTCTACAGCACTCTACTTTACTCTATAACCATGCACTATATACCACTCTACTACACTCTATTCCACTGTATGACAAAGTACTACACTACATGCCCCTACACCCCACTGTAACATACTCTATACAACTCTATGCTACTGTACGAAACTCTACTCAACTCTATGACACTCTAAGGCACAGTAGGCAACTACCTCTATGTCACTTCACCCCATATTAGTGCACTGTAATCTGACACACTATTCTACTGTACTCCATTGTACTCCAAAACTCAAATGGCATTCCACTCTACACGACTCTGTACCACTACATTTCACCACATTCTGTGACTCTGTAATGTACATCACTCCAGTGTACAGCACTCTATTTCACTCTATGCCACTTCATTGTACTCTGCTATACAACAATTTCCAACACTGTACAACATGCTACTAGACTCCACTGTACCACACAGCACACCATTCTATGACACTTTACTACACTGTATGATATGCCAGGCCACTCTACTCCACTCTGCTGTACAACATAACACTCCACTGTATACTGTTTAATCCACTCTATCCTACGTGACTCCACTGAACTCCACTCCACTCTATTTCACACAAAATGTCTTTAGCCCCATGTACACCACTGTTCAACACTCCACTCTACATCAGTCCACTGTACGTTGTGCTACTGTACTCTATTGTATGCAACTCCACTCTACAAGCCTCTACTGCACTCTATGCCACTATATGACACTATCCTGCACTCCATACCCGTCCACTTTACACCACCGTACAGCACTGTATTAGACTCTAGTACATGTCAATCCACTCCTCTCCACGCCATGCCACGCTACTATATGACATAGCACTTCACTCTATGACACTCTCCTACACTGTATGACATTGTACCACTGTCCACTGTATGACACCCCACTAAATGACACTGCACTGTGTGACACTACACTGTACAATACGCTCTACCACTTTACTGGATGACACTCCACTCCACAACACTCCACAACACTCCACAACACTCCACTCCACAACACTAAACTATATGAAACATTATTGAACTGTACTCCACTCCATGCCACTGAATTGTACAATACTCTTCACCACTCTAGGTCACTCTATGACAGTATACTCGACAGCACTCCACTCCACTCTACTCCACTCCATGACACTCGACTCCACAACACTGCAGTCATGAACACTGCACAGTATAACACTCAAGTGTACTGTATGATACTCCGCTCCCCTGTATAACACTCCACCCCAAACTATCACAATCCACTCCACTATACAACACACCACGCCACTTCACTGTATAACACTTTACTCCACTATATCCAATGCCACTCCACTCTATTCCACTCTATAACACTAGACTCCATGACACTAGACTGTACAACACTGTCGTTCACTATGCTCTACGCCACTGCAGTTATCACCACTCAATAAAATTACACTCAAGACTCTGATTTGAAACTCGTTTTTATTAAAAAATAAAAAACATTTAAATTCAAAGGAAAAAATAGAAGTTAAAGCTAAGTTATAGTTAAGAAAACGTTATAGTTATTTCTATGTAAACCCAACCTAAACTATACAAATAGTTAAAATTCTAAAGTTATAGTTACACGCCAAATTTATAATTTAGACACAACCAGTTATAACTTACTTTTATAATTTACACACCACCTTAAATGTATGTAAGTCAGGTACCTCCGTGCACAGTCTTGGCACATCACTCGCATACTACATTAACTATAAATTGCCCATTCTCCATACTCTATTTCTAACCTTGCATATTACATCACTTACACCATGTGATGTGACATTTCATATGACATAATTTCTGAGCACACAGTGCATGGTAGTGATGAGTTATAGTCCATGACTACCGTAGTCCACACGGCATGTCAGCATCAAAAATGGAAAGTGAAACCAGTGGGTGTTATTAGTGCCTACTAACTTCACTTCCTGATCGGTGTCAGGGGGCACAACTCTGCCTCCCACTCACCAATCCTTCTAGGAAAGACAGTGTGGGAAAAGGGAAAATGTCCTCTTTCTAGTGCTGTCTCTGCCTAGTGTATCCTTGCTTGGGGATTGCCCTGACAGGGTGATCCCCAAACAGGAATACATTCCCTCCCAGCTTCCAGGGATATTTATTGTGGAAAGGGGACACTTGAGCAAGGGCTTGTGCTACCCTCCGCTCACTCAAAAACTAACTACGTTTCTCTGTCTTTTCCGTGGGGTAAAAGGGTGGTGTTTTCCCCAATCAACATGCAGGGGTGGCAGAAAACCCACAAGACCTCAAGGATATGAGAAAGGGGTGGGGTTGGCCCATCCTTTAGTAAGGCCATGTCCCCACAACAAAGGAGACAATATATTCTTTCTGCACCCCCACGGAGGCAGATTGGGGTGTTTGCCCCCAATCTACCCTTCTGGAGGGGTAGAAGCCATTAGACACCAAGATTTAAAACTGGGCAAAAATGGATAAAGAGAGCCCACTTTCTATTGAGCCATGCCCACCAACTCTGAAAGAGTAATTTTGGCCTTCCCTCCTAGGCAGAAGGGGATTTGCCTCAAATTTGCCCTGGGTGGGGGCGAAGCCTGCTCACAAGAGATCAGGGTTTTTTGAAATGGTGTTAAAATAATGGGGACTCTGCGCCAAGGCATTGGTCCACACTCCCATCCCAGAAAGGGCAAGAGAGTCTTTCTGTCACCCCAGGGGTAAATAGGAGGTTTGCATGTATGGCCCCTTGGGGGCATATCAAGCCCAGTAGACAACAGGAACTTGACAGTGGGGCAAAAAGGGGTGGGGCTGTCCCATCCTGGCTTTGGGCCATATCACCACCCCAAAGGGGGTAATGCAGTCTTTCTGCCCATACCCACCCACCCCCAGGTGTCTGAAAGGGGTTTGTTCCAGTTCCACCCCCTTACGAGATGGAAATCCCACTAGACACCAGATATTTCAAAATGGCGCCATAAAGATGGTGGGGTTCAACCCAGGATTGGGCCATTTCCGCACTCCAGAATGTGCAAAAGAGTCTTTCTGTACCCAGGGAGGAGGAGGGAATAGGAGATTTTCCCCAATTGGGGGTTGTCCCTAATCTTAGCACTGGGTGATTGAAAGACCATTAGACACCAGTAATTTCGCAGAGGGACAAAAAAGGGGTAGGAACATCACGCACTGGGTTATACCCACATTCCAAAAGTCGCAACACAGTCTTTTGGCATGGAAGATAGGTTGTATGCGTTCAGTTTGGCCCCCAGAGGGGTAGAAATGCACTGGAGTCTAGGGTGTTTTTTAAGAAAAATAAATGATTGGGGCCCTGCCCATCCGTACATGGGACCCCACCTCCACTCCCAAAGCTCTAGCATTCTCTATACTCCCTGGAAATTAATGCATCCCCTTGGCAATAGGGAAGACATTTTAATTCTTCGGCGCATAGTCTTTACATGTGGGCCAGCAGAGTGGGGGTAAATGACAGTTCTGTCTCACATGTCTTGCTGAATGGCTGCAATACATTACTCGGGTTTGCAGTCAGTTGATAATCAAGAAAACCTACTAAACTCAGAAATTTCTTTAAACTAGACATCCTAGGGTATCCAGGGTGGTGTTACTCATGTGGTCCCCATGATGTTTCCTACCCATAATGCCCTGAAAAATTCAAACCTTAGCAAAAAACACACATCTTCCTCACATTTCTGTGAGAGATAATTGCATAAGTTGTGGGGATGCCCAAAATTCCTCAAAGCAAATTTAGAAATGTTTCTAGGTTTTGAAGTGTAAGTGAAAAAAATAATACTTTTGGATTATAACTTGGTGTTGGTGAATAAAAAATATTTCGAACACTTAATTTTTTTTTTATATATTCATATTATTTTATGTTTATTTTAAATGTAAAACTATAGAAAAAATATTACAGTAATAATACCTGAATTGTGAAATAATTTCATTATTTAAATGTATTAAATTAAATTAAGCTTTCTATGGTTTAGAATAAAAGAAAACTTCACACCTAAAGTAAAAAAACATTTATTATTATGCAATAATCATGATTGAAAGGGATATATCCAATTAAATAAAAGTAATTGAAATATATTCAATAAAATGTATTGTAAAATTAATTTTAAAATGCAAATGAAAACAGGTTATCAAATACTTTGTGAAGAAATAAAACAGCAGTACTATTGTTAAATGTATTTACATTGAATTATATATATTTTATATTGGAATGGGGAGGTCGAGACTCAACCTGGACCTCCCCAAAAGGTCCCACACTACTCCCCACCTCAGTCGCCTCCACTGCCTCCCCATCCAGAAGAGATGCCAGTTATAGATCCCCACACATGCCTAGAAAAGCTCTACACAATCAAGAACCAGCCAACATCAACCATGAAGTGAATTTCCACTGACCCACAAGACACCTGCGCTCCTCCGCTCTAGCCAGCAACCCCCGAATCCGCTGCAGCTGGGGTCACTCCTTCTTCTTCATCACCACCAAGAACTGGAACAACCTGCTTCTCTATCTTTGAACAGCACTGTCCCTGGCAGACTTCAGAAAGAATCTAAAAACCTGATTCTTTGACTGAGCACATTCAGCGCCCAAATACTCCAGAGGTAACAGTGCAGTGCTATGTAACTGCCGCTAGATTGACTGGTTGAACTATTTTAAATAATGTAATTTAAATTAATAGTATTTCCTGTGAGGTTTGCAATAGAGTCCCTACCTCCATTATTTTCTGTGGGAGGGTGCTGTAGTACCAGGGGTTGGTCATGTACGGTGCTAGACTTACAATTGTGTTATTTAGTAGTAAATTCTATTCATTAGTTTGGCTCCACTTCCATTTTCAGGTTGTGGACACATGTAAATCCTCACTTTGAGTGACTTTACACACGGATTATGTGAATTGTCTAAAGTAGTACATTTACTCAAAAGTGTAAAAATAAAGTTAGACTTGTAAATTACTCACAAGTATAACTCACTTTTGTGAACAGCCCAGTGTGTGCCCAGTGGCATTTTTTTATCTCTAGTTTGTTTTGTTAAATGTATGCATGGGTTCAGTTTCTCAGGGAAGGGGAACGTCATTAAGACTACTGGCGATTCCAATGGTTGTACAAGGTGGGGGCATGGATAGCAAATCTGTTTGATGAAACTGTAGGTGCAGGTTACTAGTCATTTAAAAATGTATCCTGTTTCCTATAGAGCTGTGCCTTTACAGCTATTGGATATTAGGACAGGCTACAGACCTGGAGACAGAGATTGTTTTTTCAAGCTGCATTGCATACTCTTACTTCTTTGCAGGGAGTCTAGTGCATGAGGAGAGTTGCTCAAAAGTTTGCATCCAACTGTCTAGTCTTGCAGTCACTATGACGATGATCGCAACTGTTGGACCTGGCCATTTTTGCAGGGTTATCCCCAAACATTTTGCCTTCTTCCTCCTATTTTTTCTGACCTGTTTTGTTGGCTTTAGATTTCTGGCCACTTTACCACAGCTAACCAGTGCTAAAGAGCATATGCTCTCTTTCTAAATTGCATTGGTGATTGGTTTCTCAATGTTTGGCATATTTGATTTACTAGTAAGCCCCTAGTATATATAGTACATCAGTTGTGCCCAGGGCCTGTAAGTCAAATGCTACCAGTGGATTTAACTCAGGTCTGTGACTGGGGGTGAGTGTTTGAATAGTTTCAGCACTCCATCCCTCATCTTTTTCGTTGCAAAAGTCACCCTAGGTGGCCAGGGTATGCCTAGATGTGGGTCCCTTGCTCACTGTGCCACTGGATTCAGGCTAGCCTGGCTGATGCAGAGTGATACCCCCAAACCGGTCCCAGGAAGATTGTTTTACATCCAGGGAGGACATGGCCTAGCAGTTTTGGATGGACTGTTTCCAAGGGGAGTAGGGTCGATTGACTTGCATATGGCTGGGTCAAAACTGAGGTGGTATGATGAGCAAAAGAATGATGGACTTAACCCAGATCTGTGACTGGAGGTTAGTGTTTGAATTTTTTTAGCACTCCACTCATCATCCTTTCGTGTTGCTAAAGTCGCCCTAAGTGGCAAAGGTATGCCCAGACGTGGGTCCCTTGCTCACTGTGCCCCTGGATTTAAGCTAGCCTGGCTGATGAGGGATGATACCCCAAAACTTGTCCCAGGATGCTTATTTTCAGTCCTGCCATGGCCCGGCAATTCGGGTTGGGCTGTTCCCCAGGGGAGCAGAGTCAAGATTGATTTGCAGACGGCTGGGTCCAAACGGGGAGGGCATGGTGAGAAAAACAACAATGGACTTAACCCAGATCTGTGACTGAAGGTGAGTATTTGAAAAGCTTCGGCACTCCATCCATCATCCTTTTGTGTTGCTAAAGTCACCCTAAGTGTCCTGGGTATGCCCAAACGTGGGTCCCTTGCTCACTGTACCACCGAATTCAAACTGGTCTGGCTGATGAGGGGTGATGCCCTGAAACCGGTCCCAGTATGCTTGTTTCCAGTCCAGGGAGGACCTGGCCTGGCAGTTCGGTCTGGACTGTTCCCATGGGTAGCAGGGTCAAGACTAGTTTGTATATGGCTAAGGCCAAACTAGGATGGCATTGTGAGCAAAAGAATGATGGTTTTAACCCAGATCTGTGACTAGGGGTGAGTGTTTGAAAAGTTTCAGCACTCCATCCATCATCCTTTTGTGTTGCTAAAGTTGCCCTAAGTGGCCAGGGTTTGCTCAGATGTGGGTCCCTTGCTCACTGTGCCACTGGATTCAAGCTAGCCTGGCTGATGAGGGGTGATACCCTGAAACATGTCCCAGGATGCTTGTTTAAGGTCGAGAGAGGAACTGGCATAGCAGTTCGGGCTAAACTGATCCCATGGGGGGCAGGATCAAGACAGGCTGGGTACAAACTGGGGATGAGTGTCTGAAAAGTTTCAGCACTCCATCAATTATCCTTATGCACTACTACCAGTGGGCCTGCAGCACTGATTGTGCTACCCAAATGAGTAGCCCTGCAAGCTTGCCTCAGGCCTGCCACTGCAGTGTCTGTGTGCGCAGTTTTAAACTGCTACTTCAAACTGACAAGTGCACCCATGTGCCAGGCCCAAACCTTCCATTTTACTCCACGTAAGTCACCCCTAAAATAGGCCCAAGGCAGCCCTATGGGCAGAGTGCAGTGCATTTTAAAGGTAGGACATTAACTGGGGTGTTTTTCAAGTCCTGATAGTGAAATACTGCTAAATTAGGTTTTCACCATTCCAAAACCTATCTCTCCTATAAGGTAACATTTGGATTGCCTTGAAATATCTTTTAAGTGTAATTTCCCAGTGGGAGCAGATAGAGATCTGGAGTTTGGGGTCTCAGAACTCACAATTTAAAAACTGATCTTTTGGTGACGTTGGGTCTTAAATTGTAAGTTTGAAAATGCCACTTTTAGAAAGTGGGCATTTTCTTGCTTAACCGTTCTGTGCCTCTGCCTGTCTGTGGAATACACGTCCGGGTCAGGATGACAATTGGGCTGTATGTGAATTCACTCTATACAGTCACACAAAGGGAGCTTAGGTGTGTGAGAAAGTAGCCTCTTTCTAGCCTTTTTACCCCCACTTTTGGCCTGTTTGTGAGTGTATGTCAGGGTGTTTTCACTGTCTCACTGGTATCCTGCTAGCCAGGGCCCAGTGCTCATAGTGAAAACCCTATGTTTTCAGTATGTTTGTTATGTGTCACTGGGACCCTGCTAGTCAGGACCCCAGTGCTCATAAGTTTGTGACCTATAGGTATGTGTTCCCTGTGTGATGCCTAACTGTCTCACTGAGGCTCTGCTAACCAGAACCTCAGTGGTTATGCTCTCTCTTTACAAATTGTCACTAATAGGCTAGTGACCAATTTTACCAATTTACATTGGCATACTGGAACACCCTTATAATTCCCTAGTATATGGTACAGAGGTACCCAGGGTGTTGGGGTTCCAGGAGATCCCTATGGGCTGCAGCATTTCTTTTGCCACCCATAGGGAGCTCTGACAATTCTTACACAGGCCTGCCACTGCAGCCTGAGTGAAATAACGTCCACGTTATTTCACAGCCATTTACCACTGCACTTAAGTAACTTATAAGTCACCTTTATGTCTAACCTTTACCTGGTAAAGGTTGGGTGCTAAGTTACTTAGGCGGTCATTCTGACCCTGGCGGTCGGGGATAAAGCGGCGGCCAACCCGCAAACAGGCCGGCGGTCTAAAAAATGGTATTCTAACTCAGACGGGAACCGCCAACACAGGCCGCCACATTAACACTCCGACCGCCACGGCGGGACCGACAAACAGCGCGGCGGTCACCGCCAACAGGCAGGCGGCAGACAATGTACCGCCCACCCTATCACAACTCACCAATCCGCCACCTTTTCCGGGGCGGGAGCCCCGCCGATAAAAACACAGCGGAAACAGACTACGAACGGGAAAACGCTCACCTATACACACTCCACGAGGAAGGAGGACAGCATGGAACCCGAATTACACATCCTACCAGCTATTGTCTACCTGCTCATCTACCAGGAATACGAACGCCGGCGCAGACGACAACAGTGAGTACTGCACCTACGACACAGGCGAGGGGAGAGGAGGAAAGCTTACGGGCACACACATGCGCCATACACCTACCCGCCCACCACAAATACCTACACCCCAATGCAGAGCAACAAGTCAGAGTGACACCACACAAACCCCCCGGAATAATGCAAAGACACAATTGAAATGTTCGATAAAATATATGTATAAATAGCTCCATTGAAAGAATGGCAAATATGCCATATAAAAGATACAAAAATAAGGAATGAACATAGTCAACAAGATATCCATAGGGAAAAAGTCCGGCACATTCCGTCAAAGTTCCATAGTCCGTGGGCCAATGTGCACAAACACATGGGCAACGCCCACACAGGAGACCAGATACCATTGGAGAGAACACTGCAGAGGCATCAGATGATAAAACTACAGGCACCTCAGGGGGAAGGGAAGGAGGGGCACCTCAGCCACATGAGTCCACGACGCCAGATCCACGAGGGGCCTCCATGCCCACTGTCCCATCCTGGGGGGTGCAAAGCCACAGTCCATCAGATGGATTACTGTAGGAAAGTACCATCTTGCCTGGCATGTTACCCCCATTTTTCACTGTATATATGTTGTTTTAGTTGTATGTGTCACTGGGACCCTGGTAACCCAGGGCCCCAGTGCTCATAAGTGTGCCTGAATGTGTTACCTGTGTAGTGACTAACTGTCTCACTGAGGCTCTGCTAATCAGAACCTCAGTGGTTATGCTCTCTCATTTCTTTCCAAATTGTCACTAACAGGCTAGTGACCATTTTTACCAATTTACATTGGCTTACTGGAACACCCTTATAATTCCCTAGTATATGGTACTGACGTACCCAGGGTATTGGGGTTCCAGGAGATCCCTATGGGCTGCAGCATTTCTTTTGCCACCCATAGGGAGCTCTGACAATTCTTACACAGGCCTGCCACTGCAGCCTGAGTGAAATAACGTCCACGTTATTTCACAGCCATTTTACACTGCACTTAAGTAACTTATAAGTCACCTATATGTCTAACCTTTACCTGGTAAAGGTTAGGTGCAAAGTTACTTAGTGTTAGGGCACCCTGGCACTAGCCAAGGTGCCCCCACATTGTTCAGAGCCAATTCCCTGAACTTTGTGAGTGCGGGGACACCATTACACGCGTGCACTACATATAGGTCACTACCTATATGTAGCTTCACAATGGTAACTCCGAATATGGCCATGTAACATGTCTATGATCATGGAATTGCCCCCTCTATGCCATCCTGGCATAGTTGGCACAATCCCATGATCCCAGTGGTCTGTAGCACAGACCCTGGTACTGCCAAACTGCCCTTCCTGGGGTTTCACTGCAGCTGCTGCTGCTGCCAACCCCTCAGACAGGCATCTGCCCTCCTGGGGTCCAGCCAGGCCTGGCCCAGGATGGCAGAACAAAGAACTTCCTCTGAGAGAGGGTGTGACACCCTCTCCCTTTGGAAAATGGTGTGAAGGCAGGGGAGGAGTAGCCTCCCCCAGCCTCTGGAAATGCTTTGTTGGGCACAGAGGTGCCCAATTCTGCATAAGCCAGTCTACACCGGTTCAGGGGGCCCCTTAGCCCTGCTCTGGCGCGAAACTGGACAAAGGATAGGGGAGTGACCACTCCCCTGACCTGCACCTCCCCTGGGAGGTGTCCAGAGCTCCTCCAGTGTGCTCCAGATCTCTGCCATCTTGGAAACAGAGGTGCTGCTGGCACACTGGACTGCTCTGAGTGGCCAGTGCCACCAGGTGACGTCAGAGACTCCTTGTGATAGGCTCCTTCAGGTGTTGCTAGCCTATCCTCTCTCCTAGGTAGCCAAACCCTCTTTTCTGGCTATTTAGGGTCTCTGTCTCTGGGGAAACTTTAGATAACGAATGCATGAGCTCAGCCGAGTTCCTCTGCATCTCTCTCTTCACCTTCTGATAAGGAATCGACTGCTGACCGCGCTGGAAGCCTGCAAAACTGCAACATAGTAGCAAAGACGACTACTGCAACTCTGTAACGCTGATCCTGCCGCCTTCTCGACTGTTTTCCTGCTTGTGCATGCTGTGGGGGTAGTCTGCCTCCTCTCTGCACCAGAAGCTCCGAAGAAATCTCCCGTGGGTCGACGGAATCTTCCCCCTGCAACCGCAGGCACCAAAAAGCTGCATTACCGGTCCCTTTGGTCTCCTCTCAGCATGACGAGCGAGGTCCCTCGAATCCAGCGACTCTGTCCAAGTGACCCCCACAGTCCAGTGACTCTTCAGTCCAAGTTTGGTGGAGGTAAGTCCTTGCCTCACCTCGCTGGGCTGCATTGCTGGGAACCGCGACTTTTGCAGCTACTCCGGCCTCCGTGCACTTCCGGCGGAAATCCTTTGTGCACAGTCCAGCCTGGGTCCACGGTACTCTAACCTGCATTGCACGACCTCCTAAGTTGTTCTCCGGCGACGTGGGACTTCTTTGTGCGACTTCAGGTGAGCACTGTTTCGTGCATCCTTGTAGTGCCTGTTTCTGGCACTTCTCTGGGTGCTACCTGCTTCAGAGAGGGCTCCTTGTCTTGCTCGACGTCCCCTCTCTCTGCTGGTCCAATTTGCGACCTCCTGGTCCCTCCTGGGCCTCAGCAGCGTCCAAAAACGCTAACCGCACGATTTGCAGCTAGCAAGGCTTGTTGGCGTTCTTTCGGCGGAAAAACACTTTTGCACAACTCTCCACGGTGAGAGGGATCGGTCCACCAAAGGGGAAGTCTCTATCCCTTTTCGTTCCTGCAGAAACCTCAGATTCTTCTGTCCAGTAGAAGCTTCTTTGCACCAACAGCTGGCATTTCCTGGGCATTTGCCCATCTCCGACTTGCTTGTGACTTTTGGACTTGGTCCCCTTGTTCCACAGGTACCCTAGATTGGAAATCCACAGTTGTTGCATTGCTGGTTTGTGTCTTTCCTGCATTATTCCTCTAACACGACTTCTTTGTCCTTAGGGGAACTTTAGTGCACTTTGCACTCACTTTTCAGGGTCTTGGGGAGGGTTATTTTTCTAACTCTCACTATTTTCTAATAGTCCCAGCGACCCTCTACAAGGTCACATAGGTTTGGGGTCCATTCGTGGTTCGCATTCCACTTTTGGAGTATATGGTTTGTGTTGCCCCTATCCCTATGTTTCCCCATTGCATCCTATTGTAACTATACATTGTTTGCACTGTTTTCTAAGACTAAACTGCATATTTTTGCTATTGTGTATATATATCTTGTATATATTTCCTATCCTCTCCCTGAGGGTACACTCTAAGATACTTTGGCATATTGTCATAAAAATAAAGTACCTTTATTTTTAGTATAACTGTGTATTGTGTTTTCTTATGATATTGTGCATATGACACTAAGTGGTACTGTAGTAGCTTCACACGTCTCCTAGTTCAGCCAAAGCTGCTCTGCTAAGCTACCATTATCTATCAGCCTAAGCTGCTAGACACCCTATACACTAATAAGGGATAACTGGGCCTGGTGCAAGGTGCAAGTACCCCTTGGTACTCACAACAAGCCAGTCCAGCCTCCTACATTGGTTGTGCAGCGGTGGGATAAGTACTTTGAGACTACTTACCACTCTTGTCATTGTACTTTTCATAAGAGAAAAATATACAAAACAAGGTCAGTGTATATACACATAGCCAAAATGTTTTGCATTTCCTCTTTTCACTCTTTTCTAAGTGCTGAAAAGTACTTCTAACTTTCTAAAAAGTTCTAAAAAGTTTAAAAAGTTTTTTTCTCTGTCTTTCTAAAAGCTCTGACAAACTTTTTATCTTTTACTATCACTTTAACTCTCTCTAAAAATGTCTGGCACAGGCCAAAATGTTGATCTGTCCAAACTTACATATGACCACCTTAGCTGGAAAGGAGCAAGGAGTCTCTGCATAGAAAGAGGTTTGAGTGTAGGGAAGAATCCTTCCTTAGAACTGTTAATTAACATGCGTAGAGTACAGGATAAGGCCATAAGTGCCCCATCTGTTGAAAAAGTAGCTAATGGTTCTCAATCTGATCCAGGGACTCCCCCAGGAAAAGATTCAGGAAAGAAACTTCCTAGCCTGCCCATTACTAGACAGTCTAGCATAGTTGGTAATGATGATGAGCCACACCATATAAATAGTGTTGTCTCACATCATAGCAAAAGCATTTATTCTCACCATACTGGTAGTGATGTTTCTGTTAGCCAAGCTGTTAGGGTGGCTTCTGTAAGGGACAGGTCTCCTTCTGTTCATTCTCACCATACTTCTGTTTCAAGGCATGTCCCTCCCACCCACCCTGATGACAGATTGTTAGAAAGGGAGCTCAATAGATTGAGAGTGGAACAAACCAGACTGAAGCTCAAGAAGCAACATCTGGATTTGGATAGGCAGACTTTAGAAGTAGAGAAGGAGAGACAGAAACTGGGTTTAGAAACCCATGGTGGCAGCAGCAGTATTCCCCATAGTCATCCTGCAAAAGAGCATGATTCCAGGAATCTGCACAACATAGTTCCCCCTTACAAGGAGGGGGATGACATTAACAAGTGGTTTGCTGCACTTGAGAGGGCCTGTGTTGTACAGGATGTCCCTCAAAGGCAGTGGGCTGCTATCCTATGGCTATCATTTAGTGGAAAAGGTAGGGATAGGCTCCTTACTGTGAAAGAAAATGATGCTAATAATTTCCAAGTTCTTAAGAATGCACTCCTGGATGGTTATGGCTTAACCACTGAACAATACAGGATAAAGTTCAGAGAGACCAAAAAGGAGTCTTCACAAGACTGGGTTGATTTCATTGACCATTCAGTGAAGGCCTTGGAGGGGTGGTTACATGGCAGTAAAGTTACTGATTATGACAGCCTGTATAACTTGATCCTGAGAGAGCATATTCTTAATAATTGTGTGTCTGATTTGTTGCACCAGTACTTGGTGGACTCTGATCTGACCTCTCCCCAAGAATTGGGAAAGAAGGCAGACAAATGGGTCAGAACAAGGGTGAACAGAAAAGTTCATACAGGGGGTGACAAAGATGGCAACAAAAAGAAGGATGGTAAGTCTTCTGACAAGGGTGAGGACAAATCTAAAAATGAGTCTTCATCAGGCCCACAAAAACACTCTGGTGGGGGTGGTGGGCCCAAATCCTCTTTTAATCAGAACAAGGAAAAGAAACCATGGTGCTATTTATGTAAGATAAAAGGCCATTGGACAACAGATCCCAGTTGTCCAAAGAAAGGCACCAAGCCTCCCACCACTACAACCCCTACTGCTACACCTAGTGTCCCTACTAATAGCAGTGGTGGTGGGAGCAAACCTACTAATAGCCAATCCAAGGGAGTAGCTGGGCTCACTATTGGTAACTTAGTTGGGGTTGGCCTTGTTAGGGAGGCCACAGAGGCTGTGTTAGTCTCTGAGGGGGCTATTGATTTAGCCACCTTAGTTGCTTGTCCCCTTAATATGGATAAGTACAAGCAGCTACCCCTAATCAATGGTGTTGAGGTTCAGGCCTACAGGGACACTGGTGCCAGTGTGACTATGGTCATAGAGAAACTGGTCCACCCTGAACAACACCTACTTGGTCACCAGTACCAAGTAACCGATGTTCACAACAACACACTTAGCCACCCCATGGCTGTTGTTAATCTCAACTGTGGGGGGGTTACTGGTCCAAAGAAAGTTGTGGTAGCTTCAGATTTACCTGTAGACTGTCTATTAGGGAACGATTTGGAGACATCAGCTTGGTCAGATGTGGAGTTGGAGGCCCATGCAGCAATGCTGGGCATCCCAGGGCATATTTTTGCTTTGACAAGGGCTCAGGCCAAAAAGCAAAAAGGACAGGGAAGCTTGGATCCTGGAACAATGGACCAAGTGCTCCCTAAAGCTAGGGCTAGTAGAAGCAAGCCACTTCCTACTATCCCTCCCTCTACAGTGGATTCAACTTCTGAGGAAGAAGAATTCCCTCCCTGTGCAGAACCTACACCAGAGGAGCTGGAAGCAGACACTGCTGAGCTTTTGGGTGAAGGGGGGCCTGCCAGAGAGGAGCTGAGTGTGGCACAGCAAACCTGTCCCACATTAGAGGGTCTCAGACAGCAAGCTGTCCAAGAGGCTAATGGGGATGTCAGTGACTCTCACAGAGTTTACTGGGAGGACAACCTCTTGTACACTGAGCATAGGGATCCTAAACCTGGAGCTGCCAGGAGATTAGTGATTCCTCAGGAGTACAGAAAGTTCCTCCTAACACTGGCACATGACATTCCCCTAGCTGGGCATCTAGGACAAATGAAAACTTGGGACAGACTGGTTCCATTGTTTCATTGGCCTAGGATGTCTGAGGACACAAAGGAATTTTGTAAGTCCTGTGAAACCTGTCAAGCCAGTGGCAAGACAGGTGGCACCCCAAAGGCACCCCTTATTCCACTGCCTGTGGTTGGGGTTCCCTTTGAAAGGGTAGGGGTTGACATAGTTGGCCCCCTTGACCCTCCTACTGCTTCAGGCAATAGGTTTATCTTGGTGGTAGTGGACCATGCCACAAGATATCCTGAAGCTATTCCTTTAAGGACCACTACAGCACCTGCAGTGGCAAAGGCCCTCCTGGGAATATTTTCCAGGGTGGGTTTCCCAAAGGAAGTGGTATCAGACAGAGGAAGCAATTTCATGTCTGCATACTTAAAGGCCATGTGGAAGGAGTGTGGTGTAACGTACAAGTTCACAACACCCTATCATCCACAAACAAATGGACTGGTGGAGAGATTTAATAAAACTCTCAAAGGCATGATTATGGGTCTCCCTGAAAAACTCCGCAGGAGATGGGATATCCTTCTACCATGCCTCCTTTTTGCCTACAGGGAGGTACCCCAGAAAGGAGTGGGCTTCAGCCCCTTTGAACTTCTTTTTGGACACCCTGTTAGGGGTCCACTCACACTTGTAAAGGAGGGTTGGGAACAACCTTTAAAAGCTCCTAAGCAGGATATTGTGGATTATGTACTTGGCCTCAGATCAAGGATGGCTGAGTAAATGAAAAAGGCCAGTAAAAACCTTCAGGCCAGCCAAGAGCTCCAGAAGCAATGGCATGATCAGAAGGCTGTTTTGGTTCAGTACCAACCAGGGCAGAAAGTGTGGGTCTTGGAGCCTGTGGCCCCAAGAGCACTCCAAGATAAATGGAGTGGGCCCCACACAATTGTTGAGAAAAAGGGTGAAGTCACCTATTTAGTTGACTTAGGCACTGCAAGGAGTCCCCTTCGGGTACTCCATGTAAACCGCCTGAAACCCTACTATGACAGGGCTGATCTCACCCTGCTCATGGCAACTGATGAGGGACAGGAAGAAGACAGTGATCCTCTACCTGATCTCTTCTCTTCCACAGAACAAGATGCTCTTGTGGAAGGTGTCGTTTTGGCTGATTGTCTTACTGCTGAGCAGAAAGACAATTGCATAAACCTCCTAGATCAATTCTCTGAACTCTTCTCTACTGTGCCAGGTACCACTTCTTGGTGTGAGCACACTATAGATACTGGAGACAGTTTACCTGTCAAAAGTAAGATCTATAGGCAGCCTGACCATGTCAGGGACTGCATAAAGCAAGAGGTCCAGAAAATGTTAGAACTAGGAGTGGTTGAGCACTCTGACAGTCCATGGGCTTCTCCTGTGGTACTGGTACCAAAACCCCATTCCAAAGATGGAAAGAAGGAAATGCGGTTTTGTGTAGACTATAGAGGTCTCAACTTGGTAACCAAAACTGATGCTCACCCTATACCCAGGGCAGATGAGCTCATAGATACACTGGCATCTGCCAAGTATCTAAGCACTTTTGACTTGACTGCAGGGTATTGGCAGATCAAATTGTCAGAAGATGCTAAACCTAAGACTGCATTTTCAACCATTGGAGGACATTACCAGTTTACTGTAATGCCTTTTGGTTTGAAAAATGCACCTGCCACTTTTCAGAGGTTGGTGAACACAGTCCTGCAAGGGCTGGAAGCTTTCAGTGCAGCATATTTGGACGATATAGCTGTCTTTAGCTCCAGCTGGGATGATCACCTGGTCCACCTATGGAAAGTTTTGGAAGCCCTGCAAAAGGCAGGCCTCACTATCAAGGCTTCAAAGTGCCAGATAGGGCAGGGTAAGGTGGTTTCTCTGGGACACCTTGTTGGTGGGGAACAGATTGCACCACTACAGGGGAAAATCCAAACAATTATTGATTGGGTTCCCCCTACTACACAGACTCAGGTGAGAGCCTTCCTAGGCCTCACTGGGTATTACAGGAGGTTCATTAAGAACTATGGCTCCATTGCAGCCCCTCTTAATGACCTCACATCCAAGAAAATGCCTAAAAAGGTATTATGGACAGCAAACTGTCAGAAAGCTTTTGAGGAGCTGAAGCAGGCCATGTGCTCTGCACCTGTCCTGAAAAGCTCTTGTTACTCTAAAAAATTCTATGTCCAAACTGATGCATCTGAATTAGGAGTAGGGGCAGTCCTATCACAACTTAATTCTGAGGGCCAGGATCAACCTGTTGCTTTTATTAGTAGGAGGTTGACCCCTAGAGAAAAGCGTTGGTCTGCCATTGAGAGGGAGGCCTTTGCTGTGGTCTGGGCTCTGAAGAAGTTGAGGCCATACCTGTTTGGCACTCACTTCATTGTTCAGACAGACCACAAACCTCTACTTTGGCTAAAACAAATGAAAGGTGAAAATCCTAAATTGTTGAGGTGGTCCATATCCCTACAGGGAATGGACTATACAGTGGAACATAGACCTGGGAGTAGCCACTCCAATGCAGATGGACTCTCCAGATATTTCCACTTAGACAATGAAGACTCATCAGGTCATTGCTAGTCTTATTGTCCTTCGTTTGGGGGGGGGTTGTGTAGGAAAGTACCATCTTGCCTGGCATGTTACCCCCATTTTTCACTGTATATATGTTGTTTTAGTTGTATGTGTCACTGGGACCCTGGTAACCCAGGGCCCCAGTGCTCATAAGTGTGCCTGAATGTGTTACCTGTGTAGTGACTAACTGTCTCACTGAGGCTCTGCTAATCAGAATCTCAGTGGTTATGCTCTCTCATTTCTTTCCAAATTGTCACTAACAGGCTAGTGACCATTTTTACCAATTTACATTGGCTTACTGGAACACCCTTATAATTCCCTAGTATATGGTACTGAGGTACCCAGGGTATTGGGGTTCCAGGAGATCCCTATGGGCTGCAGCATTTCTTTTGCCACCCATAGGGAGCTCTGACAATTCTTACACAGGCCTGCCACTGCAGCCTGAGTGAAATAACGTCCACGTTATTTCACAGCCATTTTACACTGCACTTAAGTAACTTATAAGTCACCTATATGTCTAACCTTTACCTGGTAAAGGTTAGGTGCAAAGTTACTTAGTGTGAGGGCACCCTGGCACTAGCCAAGGTGCCCCCACATTGTTCAGAGCCAATTCCCTGAACTTTGTGAGTGCGGGGACACCATTACACGCGTGCACTACATATAGGTCACTACCTATATGTAGCTTCACAATGGTAACTCCGAATATGGCCATGTAACATGTCTATGATCATGGAATTGCCCCCTCTATGCCATCCTGGCATAGTTGGCACAATCCCATGATCTCAGTGGTCTGTAGCACAGACCCTGGTACTGCCAAACTGCCCTTCCTGGGGTTTCACTGCAGCTGCTGCTGCTGCCAACCCCTCAGACAGGCATCTGCCCTCCTGGGGTCCAGCCAGGCCTGGCCCAGGATGGCAGAACAAAGAACTTCCTCTGAGAGAGGGTGTGACACCCTCTCCCTTTGGAAAATGGTGTGAAGGCAGGGGAGGAGTAGCCTCCCCCAGCCTCTGGAAATGCTTTGTTGGGCACAGAGGTGCCCAATTCTGCATAAGCCAGTCTACACCGGTTCAGGGGACCCCTTAGCCCTGCTCTGGCGCGAAACTGGACAAAGGAAAGGGGAGTGACCACTCCCCTGACCTGCACCTCCCCTGGGAGGTGTCCAGAGCTCCTCCAGTGTGCTCCAGACCTCTGCCATCTTGGAAACAGAGGTGCTGCTGGCACACTGGACTGCTCTGAGTGGCCAGTGCCACCAGGTGACGTCAGAGACTCCTTGTGATAGGCTCCTTCAGGTGTTGCTAGCCTATCCTCTCTCCTAGGTAGCCAAACTCTCTTTTCTGGCTATTTAGGGTCTCTGGGGAAACTTTAGATAACGAATGCATGAGCTCAGCCGAGTTCCTCTGCATCTCTCTCTTCACCTTCTGATAAGGAATCGACTGCTGACCGTGCTGGAAGCCTGCAAAACTGCAACATAGTAGCAAAGACGACTACTGCAACTCTGTAACGCTGATCCTGCCGCCTTCTCGACTGTTTTCCTGCTTGTGCATGCTGTGGGGGTAGTCTGCCTCCACTCTGCACCAGAAGCTCCGAAGAAATCTCCCGTGGGTCGACGGAATCTTCCCCCTGCAACCGCAGGCACCAAAAAGCTGCATTACCGGTCCCTTGGGTCTCCTCTCAGCACGACGAGCGAGGTCCCTCGAATCCAGCAACTCTGTCCAAGTGACCCCCACAGTCCAGTGACTCTTCAGTCCAAGTTTGGTGGAGGTAAGTCCTTGCCTCACCTCGCTGGGCTGCATTGCTGGGAACCGCGACTTTTGCAGCTACTCCGGCCTCCGTGCACTTCCGGCGGAAATCCTTTGTGCACAGTCCAGCCTGGGTCCACGGCACTCTAACCTGCATTGCACGACCTCCTAAGTTGTTCTCCGGCGACGTGGGACTTCTTTGTGCGACTTTGGGTGAGCACTGTTTCACGCATCCTCATAGTGCCTGTTTCTGGCACTTCTCTGGGTGCTACCTGCTGCAGAGAGGGCTCCTTGTCTTGCTCGACGTCCCCTCTCTCTGCTGGTCCAATTTGCGACCTCCTGGTCCCTCCTGGGCCTCAGCAGCGTCCAAAAACGCTAATTGCACGATTTGCAGCTAGCAAGGCTTGTTGGCGTTCTTTTGGCGGGAAAACACTTCTGCACGACTCTCCACGGCGAGAGGGATCCGTCCACCAAAGGGGAAGTCTCTAGCCCTTTTCGTTCCTGCAGAAACCTCAGCTTCTTCTGTCCAGTAGAAGCTTCTTTGCACCCACAGCTGGCATTTCCTGGGCATTTGCCCATCTCCGACTTGCTTGTGTCTTTTGGACTTGGTCCCCTTGTTCCACAGGTACCCTAGATTGGAAATCCACAGTTGTTGCATTGCTGGTTTGTGTCTTTCCTGCATTATTCCTCTAACACGACTTCTTTGTCCTTAGGGGAACTTTAGTGCACTTTGCACTCACTTTTCAGGGTCTTGGGGAGGGTTATTTTTCTAACTCTCACTATTTTCTAATAGTCCCAGCGACCCTCTACAAGGTCACATAGGTTTGGGGTCCATTCGTGGTTCGCATTCCACTTTTGGAGTATATGGTTTGTGTTGCCCCTATCCCTATGTTTCCCCATTGCATCCTATTGTAACTATACATTGTTTGCACTGTTTTCTAAGACTATACTGCATATTTTTGCTATTGTGTATACATATCTTGTGTATATTTCCTATCCTCTCCCTGAGGGTACACTCTAAGATACTTTGGCATATTGTCATAAAAATAAAGTACCTTTATTTTTAGTATAACTGTGTATTGTGTTTTCTTATGATATTGTGCATATGACACTAAGTGGTACTGTAGTAGCTTCACACGTCTCCTAGTTCAGCCTAAGATGCTCTGCTAAGCTACCATTATCTATCAGCCTAAGCTGCTAGACACCCTATACACTAATAAGGGATAACTGGGCCTGGTGCAAGGTGCAAGTACCCCTTGGTACTCACTACAAGCCAGTCCAGCCTCCTACAATTACCGACTCCACTGTTATTGGAGGAGGCATGGTGCCCCGAGTGCTTCCTGAAGCCCTGCTCGACACAGAACCGGCACTGTCAATGGGCCAGCGGTGCTTGAGATGAAGGGCCCAGCGGAGCGGTGCGTGAGACGGCGGGGCCCAGCGGAGCGGTGCTTGGCAGGAAGGGCCCAGCGGAGCGGTGCTTGAGATGAAGGGCCCAGCGGAGCGGTACTTGAGAGGAAGGGCCCAGCGGAGCGGTGCTTGAGATGAAGGGCCCAGCGGAGCGGTGCTTGAGATGAAGGGCCCAGTGGAGCGGTGCTTGAGATGAAGGGCCCAGCGGAGCGGTGCTTGAGATGAAGGGCCCAGCGAAGCGGTGCTTGTCAGGAATGGCCCAGCGGAGCGGTGCTTGAGATGAAGGGCCCAGCGGAGCGGTGCGTGAGATGAAGGGCCCAGCGGAGCGGTGCTTGAGATGAAGGGCCCAGCGGAGCGGTGCTTGAGATGAAGGGCCCAGCGGAGCGGTGCTTGAGATGAAGGGCCCAGCAGAGCGGTGCTTGAGATGAAGGGCCCAGCGGAGCGGTGCTTGAGATGAAGGGCCCAGCGGAGCGGTGCTTGACAGGAAGAGCCCAGCGGAGCGGTGCTTGACAGGAAGGGCCCAGCGGAGCGGTGCGTGAGATGATGGGCCCAGCGGAACGGTGCTTGCGATGAAGGGCCCAGCGGAGCGGTGCTTGAGACGTCGGGGCCCAGCGGAGCGGTGCTTGACAGGAAGGGCCCAGCGGAGCGGTGCTTGAGATGAAGGGCCCAGCGGAGCAGTGCGTGAGATGAAGGGCCCAGCGGAGCGGTGCGTGAGATGAAGGGCCCAGCGGAGCGGTGCTTGAGATGAAGGGCCCAGCGGAGCGGTGCTTGAGATGAAGGGCCCAGCGGAGCGGTGCTTGAGATGAAGGGCCCAGCGGAGCGGTGCTTGACAGGAAGGGCCCAGCGGAGCGGTGCTTGACAGGAAGGGCCCAGCAGAGTGGTGCTTGAGATGAAGGGCCCAGCGGAGCGGTGCTTGAGATGAAGGGCCCAGCGGAGCAGTGCTTGACAGGAAGGGCCCAGCGGAGCAGTGCTTGACAGGAAGGGCCCAGCGGAGCGGTGCTTGACAGGAAGGGCCCAGCGGAGCGGTGCTTGAGACGGCGGGCCCGTTCCGCGGTTCTTGGCCCAGCGGGGCCTGTTCAGCGGTTCTTGGCCCGGCGGGGCCTGTTCAGCTGTTCTTGGCCCGGCGGGGCCTGTTCAGCGGTGCTCCTCCCGGCGGTGCCTGTTCAGCGGTTCTTGCCCCGGCAGGGCCCTGTTCAGCGGTGCACCTCCCGGCGGGGCCCTGTTCAGCAGTGCTCCTCCCGGCGTGGCCTGTTCAGCGGTGCTCCTCCCAGCGGGGCCTGTTCAGCGGTTCTTGCCCCAGCGGGGCCCTGTTCAGCGGTGCACCTCCCGGCAGGGCCCTGTTCAGCGGTGCTCCTCCCAGCGGGGCCCGTTCAGCGGTTCTTGTCCCGGCGGGGCCCGTTCAGCGGTGCTTGTCCTGTGTGTCTAGGGAGCCAGACCTGGGCAAGACTTCCCGCTCATTCACCTTCCGAACTTGCGGTGGCGGCGCCCTCCTGTGATGGAGTCCTGGGCCCGTGGGTGTCGTCCGTCACACCCGGGATGGGGCTGGTGGGGCCCTCCTGGGCAGCTTGCCTGCTGCCTGACTTCTCCGCCCTGCTGCCCTTGCCCTCCTTCGCTGGAGATCTGTGGCCCTTGCCTAACTTGGATGATATGGCAGGTGACGGGGCAAGGCTACTGTCCTTGGTGGCAGCCGTCTCAGGCTTGTCGCTCCGTGCCCTTTTCTTCTTTGTCCTCTTCCCGGGGGGGGGGGGCTGGCTGTCCCCTTGCTGCTGGCCGATGTTCCTGCTCTAGGATCTGGTGGACTCCAATAGCCCTGCACTATGGTTACAGTAGATGCAGGGCTGGTGGTGGCTGAGGTGCTTTTTTTGGTCTTACCAGATGGAGGGGGTGGGTCAGTGATTGGAACGAGTTCAAGGTTGGAAAGGAAAATGACTTTGGAAGGACAGGGACGGGTAGCTGTAGTGGGTATGGGAGTGGAGGAAGAGGATGTGGTTGTAGGAGAGTCAAGTGTGCTGTATTTGGGTGCAGGTGCAGGTGCTTGTGACGGAGGCTGTCGTGAGGTGGATGGCTGTTGGGTGGGTGGCTGCCTGCGTTTGTGTGCTTTGGAAGAGGGGGTGACAGACACACTGCGAGAGGACACAGGGGACGTGTAAATGGCAGTGGGGGTGGTGACTGCACATGTGCGGACTGTAATGGAGGGTGTGCTGGTGATGGAAGTACTGGCTGATGGTGGTGTGCATGCAGGTGTGAGTGGAGACATCACAGGGAGGGAGGAGGGAGATGAGGAGGTGGGGGACACAGAAGTGGCATGTCTGCATCTGGATGTTGCTTGGGTGAATGCTTGTGGGATCTGTGGTGCTTATGTCTGGATGAGCTGCCCTTGGGTGTAGAGGTGTGTGCAGGCTGGTCTGATGGTGTGGATGGGATAGGCAGAGGAACAGGAGACTGGGACTGGGTGGAGGGAGTCAGAAGAGGGAGGCTGGAGACAGGGACAATGGCTGCCATCAGTGCTGAGGCCAGAGCGTTGAACGATCGCTGATGGGCAGCCTGACCCGAATGAATGCCCTCCAGGTATGCATTGCTCCGATGCACCTCCCTTTCTACACCCTGGATGGCATTCAAAAGGGTAGACTGCCCAACAATGAGTGTCCTGAGGAGGTCAATGACCTCCTCACTGAGGGTATCAGGGGTAACTGGGCAGGGCCTGAGGTGCCTGGGGCGAAGGAGATGCCCGCCTTCCTGGGCGAGCGGGCACGGAGCGAAGGCTGAGGGGCTGCTGGGAGGGCGGGGCTGGTGCGCTGGGTGGCGGCTGTACCTGTTGTGGCGGTGGGCACGGATGTTGCCGCCACCGCTAGGGAGCTCCCTTTCGAGGACGTGTCAGTGTCGCTGATGTCTCCACGGGTCCCCGTTGTGGAGCTCCACTCGCCCTCCGTCTCACTGGTGTACTCGGAGTCTGTTGTATGGCCCTCCGGGGCCATGTGAGATGCAGCTCCCTCGTACTCCGATGCCACTTCTCCTCCGCCGGATGATGCTAATGCACACATGAACAGGAAGACAAAGAAAATGGGGGGGGTGGTGGAGAAATGAAGACAGGTTGAGTGCATGCATTGGCAACACCGTTGTCGGAGAGGACAGACACAGAAGCCCCCTGAACTAGGCCGCGCAATGGGGGTACACTACTCAGTAATTGTGACTAGTCCTACGGGTCTCTGGACGACAAATCCACACACGAGTGAGGCCGGACCATGGATAGCTGTACTTGGCACCCTACAGAGGTGGGGGGCGGGGGCACAGGGCCGTGTCTAACGGAGGGGGCTAGCCTACAGAATGCGCCCTGGCCTGGAGATAGTCACAGCCCTCCTCCCCCACCCAGACACCTTCCCTGCGCGCAAAGATAGCAGAATGTGCTGATACTCACCCCCTTGTGTCTGCTGTGATGTCCTCACGCGCCCATCCAAATCGGGGTAGGCCACCGCCAGGATCCGGGACATCAGGGGGGTCAATTGGCGGCTGGCACCCCTCCTACGTTGGGAGGCCATCCCCAGCAGAGACTCTGCGGTCTTTCTGGTCCCGCGGTGGATGTCCTCCCACCTCTTTCGGCAGTGGGTGCCCCATCTGTTGTGGACCCCCAGGGCCCGGACGTCCTTGGCGATGGCATGCCAAATGTCGATCTTCTGATGGGTGCTGACCTATGTGACATGTACAGGGTGGTAAAAGAAATCGCATCAGTTTTCTGCCTGGTCAATGTGAGTGGCCCCCCCCTCCCCAACCTTGCCATGTGGCACATGCTCTCATCTTTCGTGCGTTGCAGTCCTCATTCGCTCCCCTCCCCACCATCTTACATACACCCCATTCAACACAGGCATAGCCCATTCAACGTGCACCCTGTGTACTAACCTGTTGGTCTGGAGGACCGTAGAGTAGCGTATATTGGGGAGGACCCCATCAACAAGTTTCTCCAATTCTTCGGCAGTGAAGGCAGGGGCCCTTTCCCCAGTCGCAGCAGCCATTGTATCTCCCAGACCGAGGTCACAGCAGCACCTGCAGTATAGGTCCTCTCCTGTGGATGATCAGGTCTCGAGTGATTAATCAGATAGAAAATGGCGGTCACGCCCGCGGCAGTGCGTACCGCGACCGCCGGCGCACATCGTCATTGGCTCCTGAGACCCATAGGGTTCAATGTTAACCAATGCTGCTTTGCGCCGCGGTCTTCGACCGCCTACCGCCACGGTGTGCCACGCCAGTGCATTGACCTCACATCCCACTGTCGCACTTCACAGGTCAGGCAGCCGCCAATTCAAGGGCCCACATGGCATGATTTCTACTGCGTCACTCATACAAGCCGTTCCATGCATAGCGATTCGTGTACTGTGCAAGCTGTGTGAATTAACCTGTGGGTTGCTTGACTCTGTGCTCCATGTTGTCCTTCCTAGGCACCGTCCGCTGGGACTTGCGAGGAGAAGGATGAATCCTTCCGTGTACCGACCGCTGGTGGACCTGTCGACAATGGAAGAACGACATATCATACTTACATACCGGCTTGACAGAGCAACTATACATGAACTATGTGCCCAGCTGAAGCCAGACCTGATGTCCCCCATCCGCCAACCCACAGGGATTCCCCCTCTGGTGCAGGTTCTGTCAGTACTCCATTTTTTTGGCAAGTGGGTCTTTTCAGACAACAGTGGCCATGTCATCTGGGATGTCTCAGCCTATGTTTTCTAAGGTTTTGTCCAGAGTGTTGTCTGCCCTGATGAAATACATGCGGAGCTACATTATTTTCCCTGACGTGGGCGAATTGGCTACAGTGAAGGGTGATTTCTATGCCCTTGGACATATCCCCAACATCATTGGTGCCATTGATGGGACCCATGTGGCTTTGGTTCCCCCCAAAGACAGTGAGCAGGTGTACCGAAACAGAAAAAGTTATCATTTGATGAATGTCCAGGTGGTCTGTTTGGCTGACCAGTACATCTCCCATGTAAATGCCAAGTTCCCAGGGTCAGTGCATGACGCGTATGTCATGCGAAATAGCAGCATCCCTTATGTGATGGAACAGCTACAGAGACACCGTGTGTGGCTAATTGGTGACTCTGGTTACCCCAACCTGTCGTGGCTATTGACCCCAGTGAGGAATCCCCGGACCAGGGCAGAGGAACGGTACAATGAGGCCCATGGGCGATCTAGGAGGATCATAGAGAGGACCTTTGGGGTCCTGAAGGCCAGGATTAGGTGCCTACATATGACAGGTGGATCCCTAATGTACTCACCAAAGAAGGTGTGCCATATCATCGTGGCCTGCTGTATGCTTCACAACCTGGCTTTGCGCCGCCAGGTGCCTTTTCTGCAGGAGGATGGTCCAGATGGTGGTGTTGTTGCAGCTGTGGAGCCTGTGGAGAGTGAAGAGGAGGAAGACGACGGGGACGACACGGACAACAGGGATACAGTCATACACCAATACTTTCAGTAGCACACAGGTAAGAATCAGCCACCCCATTTTACTTTTACTTGAGGCCTCATGCGTCTCCACTGTCTGTGTTTCCCCCCAGTTCCTGTTAACTGATTTGTGACTTTCCCTTCCCTTTTCAGAGCTGTATGACCCACTGCCTGACTTCAGCTTTGTTTGCCCATGGACTAAAGCTTATTGAAATTGGTATGTTGTCATCACAAAGTAACTGGACATTATTGCACCGTTATGTGTAATACATTTGTTAAGAATACAAGCAGACTCCTGTTTTTTTAAGTGGAATAAGTGATTTATTTTAAGTGCTACATATAGGTAAATGATTGGGAAGCGGGGATGGGTGGGGGTGGAGTAATGTCCATGGCAGAGTCCAGTTCTCAGTCGCACAGGTGCATTGTCCATATGCCTGTGGAAGGATGGAGCAAGGGCAGTTCAAGGTTGGACAGGGTGACAATGTGGGACAGTGGGATGACATCAGGGGGTATCTTAGGCTGGTGGGGGTCTTGCAATCCTACTCTGTCTTCTTGTGAGATCTCAGGTTCCGCTTGCGGGTGGTTCTTCTTCTGCAGGAGGTGGGGTTCTGGTGGCCTGTCGTTGTGTGGGGGCCTCCTGACCACTAGCGCCGGCGGAGGTGGTAGGCTGTTCCTGGCCTGGGCTAGTGACAGGGGCACTTTGGGTTGCCACATGGTCCCGCAATGTGGTGACGATCTGGGTAAGGGCCAGGACGATGGTCCCCATTGCGGAACCAATGTTCCTCAGTTCCTCCCTGAACCCCATGTACTGTTCCTCCTGCAGTTCCTGGGGGTGGGATGGACATCTCTGGACCCTCCGTGGCGGTGTGGTGGCGTTCGGGTCCTGCAGGGGTATAAAGGTATGGTTATTGCTTCTGTGTGTGGCATTTCGTGTGATGGGTGGGTGTCCGTGTACCCATGTGCAGGCATTTCCTTGTGGGGGCTTTTGTGAGGGTGGCTTGTGGGGGTGATGTGTGTGTGCAGTGGGCATGCTTTGGTGATGGGTGTCCATGCTTTGTGGTCGCATGCAGGGCTTGGTGTTGGGATAGGTGGGTTGTGATGGTGAGCCTTTTGCTAGGGGTTGGTGTGATGGGGGAGGGGGTGAGGGTGGGGGTATGATTTGGCATGCAGGTGGGGTGGGGGAGGGAAGCAGTAGTGAAGATTTGCCTTACCAGAGTCCATTCCTCTGCCTACTCCTGCGAGGCCCTCAGGATGCAGGATGTGCAAGACTTCCTCCTCCCACGCAGTAAATTCTGGGGGAGTAGGTGGGGGTCCGCCGCCATTCTTCTGCACTGCAATGTTGTGCCTTGATACCATGGAACGCACCTTCCCCCGTAGGTCGTTCCATCTCTTCCTGATGTCCTCCCGATTGCGTGGATGCTGTCCCACCGCGTTAACCCTGTCCACTATCCTTTGCCATAGCTCCATCTTCCTGGCAATTGTGGTGTGCTGCACCTGT
This sequence comes from Pleurodeles waltl, assembly GCF_031143425.1. Lineage (NCBI taxonomy): Eukaryota > Metazoa > Chordata > Amphibia > Caudata > Salamandridae > Pleurodeles > Pleurodeles waltl. Next base: position 78,948,235 of record NC_090437.1, on the reverse strand, counting down.
GCCCCGAAGAGCTGGGGCTCTACACGGACTATTTCCTCCACCATGACCCTGAGTTTGGCATCACTGAACCTGGGGTGTCTTTGGGGTGCCATGGGGTGGTGTGGTTGAGGTGTGGGGTGGCGTTTGTGGTGATGAGTGTGGTGCGTGTGGTGGTGTATGGTGTTTGGTGCGTGGATTCTGTGTGGGTGATGGTGTTGTGTGCCTGTGTGTTGTGGGATTCGCTATTCTGTGCTCGGTCTCTCGCCTTCATCAATGATTTCGGGTCGTAGGGGCTTGTGGGTGATGTGGGTGTGTGCTTTATATTGTGTTGGGTGTGTGGGAGTGGTATTAGTATGTGTATCAGGTGTGCGTATTTCGAACAGACCAATGTTGCTGAGTTTTCTATGTGTGTGTGTATTTTGACCGCGGCGGCGTGTACCGCCAATGGAATACCGCGTTTGAAAGACCGCCGCGTGGATTTGTGGGTTGGAATGGTATGGGCGTTTTTCTGTTGGCGTGACGGTGGAGGTTTGGTCTGCGCCATTTTTTCGCTGTCCTTTGGTGTGGTGGATTTTTGAGGATGTCGGGTTTTTGGCGGTTTGCCAGTTGCGGGTCAGAATGACAGTGGCGGTTTACCGCGACCGCGGCGGTGTTATGGCGGCCTTCTGGCCGGCGGTAAGCGACTTTTACCGCCAGGGTCAGAATGACCCCCTTATTAGTGTGTGGGCACCCTGGCACTAGCCAGGGTGCCCCCACATTGTTCAGGGCCAATTCCCCGGACTTTGTGAGTGCGGGGACACCATTACACGCGTGCACTACATATAGGTCACTACCTATGTGTAGCTTCACAATGGTAACTCCGAATATGGCCATGTAACATGTCTAAGATCATGGAATTGCCCCCTCTATGCCATCCTGGCATTGTTGGTACAATCCCATGATCCCACGGGTCTGTAGCACAGACCTGGGTACTGCCAAACTGCCTTTTCAGGGGTTTTCACTGCAGCTGCTGCTGCTGCCAACCCCTCAGACAGGTTTCTGCCCTCCTGGGGTCCAGCCAGGCTTGGCCCAGGAAGGCAGAACAAAGGACTTCCTCAGAGAGAGGGTGTTACACCCTCTCCCTTTGGAAAATGGTGTGAAGGCAGGGGAGGAGTAGCCTCCCCCAGCCTCTGGAAATGCTTTCATGGGCACACATGGTGCCCATTTCTGCATAAGCCAGTCTACACTGGTTCAGGGACCCCTCAGCCCTGCTCTGGCGCGAAACTGGACAAAGGAAAGGGGAGTGACCACTCCCCTGGCCTGCACCTCCCCTGGGAGGTGCCCAGAGCTCCTCCAGTGTGCTCCAGACCTCTGCCATCTTGGAAACAGAGGTGCTGCTGGCACACTGGACTGCTCTGAGTGGCCAGGGCCAGCAGGTGATGTCAGAGACTCCTTCTGATAGGCTCCTTCAGGTGTTGCTAGCCTATCTTCTCTCCTAAGTAGCCAGCCCCTCTTTTCTGGCTATTTAGGGTCTCTGCTTTGGGGAATTCCTTAGATAACGAATGCAAGAGCTCATCAGAGTTCCTCTGCATCTCTCTCTTCACCTTCTGCCAAGGAATCGACTGCTGACCGTGCTGGAAGCCTGCAAAACTGCAACAAAGTAGCAAAGACGACTACTGCAATTCTGTAACGCTGATCCTGCCGCCTTCTCGACTGTTTTCCTGGTGGTGCATGCTATGGGGGTAGTCTGCCTCCTCTCCGCACTATAAGCTCTGAAGAAATCTCCCGTGGGTCGACGGAATCTTCCCCCTGCAACCGCAGGCACCAAAGAACTGCATCACTGGTACCCTGGGTCTCCTCTCAGCACGACGAGCGAGGTCCCTTGAATCCAGCAACTCTGTCCAAGTGACTCCCACAGTCCAGTGACTCTTCAGTCCAAGTTTGGTGGAGGTAAGTCCTTGCCTCCCCACGCCAGACTGCATTGCTGGGAACCACAACTTTTGTAGCTACTCCGGCCTCTATGCATTTCCGGCGGAAATCCTTTGTGCACAGCCAAGCCTGGTTCCACGGCACTCTAACCTGCATTGCACGACCTCCTGAGTTGTCCTCCGGCGGCGTGGGACTCCTTTGTGCAACTTCGGGTGAGCACCATTTCACTCCTCTTCATAGTGCCTGTTCCAGCACTTCTGCGGGTGCTGCCTGCTTCTGAGAGGGCTCCTTGTCTTGCTGGGCGCCCTCTCTGTCCCCTGACGCAATTGGCGACATCCTGGTCTCTCCTGGGCCACAGCAGCACCCAAAACCCTAACCACACGATTTGCAGCTAGCAAGGCTTGTTGGCAGTCTTTCGGCGGGAAAACACTTTTGCATGACTCTTCACGACGTGGGACATCTATCCTCCAAAGGGGACGTTTCTAGCCCTTGTCGTTTCTGCAGAATCCTCAGCTTCTACTGCCTAGTAGCAGCTTCTTTGCACCCACAGCTGGCATTTCCTGGGCATCTGCCCATCTCCAACTTGCTTGTGACTTTTGGACTTGGTCCCCTTGTTCCACAGGTACCCTCGTTTGGAAATCCATTGTTGTTGCATTGCTGGTTTGTGTCTTTCCTGCAGAATTCCCCTATCACGACTTCTGTGTCCTTTGGGGAACTTTAGTGCACTTTGCACTCACTTTTCAGGATCTTGGGGTGGGCTATTTTTCTAACCCTAACTGTTTTCTTACAGTCCCAGCGACCCTCTACAAGGTCACATAGGTTTGGGGTCCATTCGTGGTTCGCATTCCACTTTTGGAGTATATGGTTTGTGTTGCCCCTATCCCTATGTGTCCCCATTGCATCCTATTGTAACTATACATTGTTTGCACTGTTTTCTAATACTATACTGCATATTTTTGGTATTGTGTACATATATCTTGTGTATATTTGCTATCCTCATACTGAGGGTACTCACTGAGATACTTTTGGCATATTGTCATAAAAATAAAGTACCTTTATTTTTAGTATATCTGTGTATTGTGTTTTCTTATGATATTGTGCATATGACACTAGTGGTACTGTAGGAGCTTCACTCGTCTCCTAGTTCAGCCTAAGCTGCTCTGCTAAGCTACCATTATCTATCAGCCTAAGCTGCTAGACACCCTATACACTAATAAGGGATAACTGGGCCTGGTGCAAGCTGTAAGTACCCCTTGGTACTCATTACAAGCCAGTCCAGCCTCCTACAAGGTGTCCCCTGCATATCCTGATGGGTCTTCCTGAACTAGAGTGGTGGGAGGAGCTGACACTTGCACCTGAATAGAACTCTGCCTTTCCTTACACAAAGCAGTCTCCTACCCCCTGGAGCGTGTCTGGGCCATGGAAGAAAATGCAGGGTCTTCTGCACTACAAAGACGTTTCTTTGAAGTCTGCCTATTTCAAAAGCAGAAATGGGTTTTAGTACTGGACTGCTGACCCCACAAATTTAGAACACTTCTGAACTGAAGACCGTCTGACAGGAAGAAGAGCTGGATGCCGTAGGAAACACTGACATTTTGCCCGTTGCTTTTTTGTGCTGCCCAGATGTTTGTTGCTTGTGTCCCGAGAGCAAAAAGACTGTACTCTGCTTTCTACATCCTGCTTTCCAAGGTTCTCCAAGGGCTTGAACTGAGCGTGCCTCCTGTTAAGAAGTCTCAGGGACCTCAAAGACTTCACCTGCCAGTGCCTGGGCTCTTCTGCTGAGAGTCCTGACTTACCAAGTTGTGCCAAATCCAGTCCCTGGGCCCTTGGAAGTGTCAGCTGGTGACCTGAAGGAGAAATTCCATGCACCAATGCACCATGGCAGAAAAATCAACACAGTGCCTGTCTCACAGCTGGAGAATCGATGCAGCGCCTCTCTCGCAGCTGCAGAATTGACACAGTGGCTGCTTCCCTACGGCTCCATCAACAGAGCGCATCTGGAGTTTCCCCAAGCGTCAACTTCTCATCGACCCCGCACCGTAGTAAGGAACTGAGGCTGCCTATCTAGAAATCAACGCATCACCTTTCCTGCGAGAAAAGAATTGATGCATCGCCTCCCTTGCCAGTAAGGAACCAATGAATTGCCTCTCCTGCAAGGAAAGAATCAACGCATCACCTCTCCTGCACAGTAAGGAACTGACGCATCACTTTTTGACACCTCACCTCCCCCGCTGCCCACATGGTCATTGTATTTGATGCTTCCCAGGTACTTTGTGCTAAAAAGACACAACCATTGATTCCTATTATGACTAACTGAAACCTTTAAAAAGTGATATCTTTACTTGTGTATTTTTGTTGTTTTCTTCAGATAAGTATTGGCTATTTGTCTAAACTGGTGTGGAATACCTTTGTGGTGTTTTTACTGTGTTACTGTGTGTGTGTGTACAAACATTTTACACATTGCCTCTGAGATAAACCTAATTGTTCGTGCCAAGCTACCAAAGGGGTGAACAGTGGTTATCTTAGATGTGTGGTTTCCTTACCCTTACTAGAGTGAGAGTACGTACTTGGACAGGGTGAAAACCACTGTCAGCTAGAGACCCCATTTCTAACAATAACCTTGCTTTCATTTTCAAATATTCAAAAGAAACTAAAGATAGACTGAAATTTCCATGTTTCCATTCTCAATTTCTTTCTTGTCGGGTCGTAAGACTGTCATGGTATGGTAATCTACCAATGGATTTTAGGGGAATTGCAGCTTGAGCAATATAAAGAAAATGCACCTGAGGGATCAACAAACAGTATCAAACTTACTCAAAAGGTACTATTAAAACATAGAGGATAAATAAATCAGTGATGTATTTCATCTTTTAGTACCAAAGTAAATTGGTTTTGGAAGCTGGTTTAAAACTGAGAATCAGTTTACACAGCATTTCTGCCTACCATACGCAGTGATACTTTGAAAGGAAAAGTGGCACTGGAGTTTTTATCCTTGCACTGTGCAATGTTATATGCAGAAAACTAGAGCAGTATGTAGTTAGAAAGTGGCAAGAAAAACACTAAAGGTGATGGGAGAATTCTTGAAAAAAGCCTAACCACTGTCAATCACTCGGATTAGCATTACATCCAGTTGTTCTTTTGCCCACCATGTCACTTTAGTTTGGACCCAGCCATATGCAAATCATTCTTGACCCTGCTCCAATACGAACAGTCCAGCCCGATCTGTAAAGAAATGACTAGTAATTGCTCTATTTAAGTTTGTGGGTATATCCATATTTTAGTGGCTAACCTGAGTGTATGTTTAAGGATTGTGAATGTGGTTTGACAGTGGGAAATGGAGTTGCAGAGCTCATGCTGATAACCCTATGTGAACATTCGCTAAAATCATGCTTTCAAGTAAATACTTCCCACTGACTACTCTTAGAATGTATCATATTTTCCTCAAATATAGCATATATCTGAGTTACTAAACTGAGATTCCCTCCAATTCTAAGACATGTCTGATCAAAGGCACATCCTCCGAGATATGTAGCCCTTTTTTATTTAAAAAAAACTTTATTTGAACTCATACAGAATAGGTACTGCATAAAAACAAATCTAGCATTTAAGTATAAAGGATAATCAAAACTTGGTGCAAGAGTATAAATTGTAGACTAGGCAATAAAAGACTGAACAGTAATGCCCTCTGGAACTATAGACCAATGAAAGGAAGTATATAAAAGAGTACATTACTACTAATGCAATTTATGTTTTTGTGGTTTTTGTGGGAAGGCGGAGAGATAAAAAGACATGGAAGAAGAAGGGGAGAAAGAGATGAAAATAAATAATACAATTATTACACCTTAAAAATATTAGTTATTATTTTGGTAATCAAAAAGATAATACAAGTGTGTTAAATCACAGTGCTATAGACAAAAAAAGAGGAAAAAGAAAAAGGCATGGTCCTTGATCCGAGAAGAGTTGTTAAATAAATACTCTGTAAGAGGTGACCAAAAGGTATATTTATGAAAAAGTTGTTGGGTGAAAGTTAAATATTGATGCTCTGTTGAGTCTATGATGATGACATAGTAAACTCCACACCCGGTAAACGCAATTTTAGTAGCATCTTTCTAGTTGGATGTTGTGAGAAATTGGATCTCTAGTTGGCAGAGGTATACATCCTTGTCCAAGTAGGGACTACAATCCTAGCCAGGGTAAGTGCCAACACAACCCAAATTATCCTGTGCTCACCCTCTGGTAGCTTGGCACAGAGCAAGCAGGCTTAACTTAGAAGGAAATGTGTAAAGTATTTATGCAATAACTCATACAGTAACACAGTGAAAACACCACACAGGTTTAGAAAGATAGGTAATATTTATCTGATCTGAATAAAATAAGGTAAAAACAACAAAAATCCGATAAGCACAGGTTGAAATATTAGTTTTTAAAGATTTAAGAGAGTCGCAATCCTTAGGAATCAATGGTTGTATCTTTGTAACACACAGTACCAGGGATGTGTCAAAAGTAGCGACGCACGGGGTCGCAGAAGAGGAGATGCTGCGTCTGATTTTCTGGTGCGGCACAGACGATGCTTTGTTTCTTTTCATGCTGCAAGTTAATGCGTCAAATTTCAGGAGTGCAGCCTTGGTTCCTCACTGCGATGCAGTGATATTTTAGCACTGGAACGATATGAGAAGATCCTTGATGCACTAAAGAAAGGAGCAGGTGCTGCATAGATCCAGTAGGCATTGCGGTAATTTTTCAGCTGTGAGGTGGGGGCTGCGTCCGATTTCAAGCAGAGAAGCCGGTCCTGTGTTGCACTGGTAGGCGGTACAACGATTTTCCAGCCACAATTCAGGTGCTGCATCAATTTCTGCAGGTTTTGCATCAATTTTCCGATGCACAAGGATTTCCTGAAGGGGTGAAGTCTTTGTTTGCCCTAAGACTTCAGAAACAGGACACAAGCTCAATCCAAGCCCTAGGAGAGAACTTTAGGGGGAAGGCGGAGTCCTTTGAGCATAGTCAGGAGCACCAGGCAGCAGGGCAACAAGCAGGAAAGCAGTTCTTCAGCAAAACAGTCCAGATGAGTCCTTTGAGCAGCCAGGCAGTCTCTCCGACAGAGTCCAGGTGTAAGTCCAAAAGTGTCTGATTTGGTTGGGTCAGAGGTCAGTTTATATACCCAAAATGCCTTTGAAGTGGGGGAAACTTCAAAGAGTGATTTTGAGGTGCACAAGCTCCCCTTTCACCCCAACCCAGACTGCCAGGATCCCTGTGGGGGGTTATTAGTCCTTTGTGTGAGAGCAGGCCACTGGCATTTGAAATGTAAGAGACCCTTCCTATCCAGGGTGACCCATTCAGTATGCATGCAGATGAATGTAGATGTGACTGAGTGTCATGCATTTATGGCTGTCTGGGTGGAATGTACAAAGCGAGCTGTCAACCAGCACAGACCAGACATGGATTGGAGACAGGCTTTAAGGCACAGATGGCAGTAAGTGCAGAGAAATGTTCACTTTCTAAAAGTGCCATTTCTAATACAGTAATAATAAACCCAAGTTCACCAATAAGCAGGATTTTCTATTACCATTCTGGCCATACTAAACTTGACAGGGCCACTCCTTTCAGATCAGAATGGAAGAAATTATTTATTTCTATCTTATCACAAAATCAGGTGGGAAAATTCTCATCTCTAAGAAAGCAGCGAATATTGCTGCTTAATTTAGACATTCAAGTGAGAAAAGTCTATGAGAATTTGCCAGACTCTGATAGTGAAGAGGAAGGACAGGAGGGTTAGGAAGATGTATGGATGAAATCTTACACAAATTGAAGAAATACTTTGGTCAAAGAGTAAATATTGTGTTAGAAAGACACACATTCTTCTGTAGAGAACATGGGACGAATGGAAAGGTGTTCAGTTATATTACAGTATTGAGAGGTTAGGCAAGGATGTGTGATTCACTAATTAGAGACCAATTGGTTTGTTGGATGAATAACATTACAATTTTGGCAAAACTGTTGGCTGGGAATCTAGACTTATAGGAGTCATTGGAAATAGCCAAGAGTATAATACATACTGCAGAATGTATTAAGGAGATGAAGCAGATCAATAATTCAGATAATATTCATGTAATAAGAGATCACTCTAATAAAGAGGAGCAGGTAGACAAAATTGGAGACAGGAAAAAAATTCGGAATCTCAATACAAGAAAAAAATGAAGAGGAAAAAAAGAAGGGTTGAAGTGTTATCAATGTGGGAACTACAAATATCTAGCTAATAACTCCAATTGTTCTGCATGCTCTGTTGTATGTAGATGTCTTAAAAACAGCATTATGCTAGGCTGTGTGAGAATTTAAAACAGGAGAAAAATAATGCATATGTGGTTGAAGAATTGGACAAAGGTCCACGTAAATATGTGTTCCAAAGAATAAACAATGTACCAACCAATGGAAGTATCTACCTTACGTGTGATATAACAGTTGGTGGTGAGAAGTTTAAAGTTTATGCTGATTCATGTTCCCTGTATACTCTGACTGCATACGAGAGTTTCTTAATGAAATTAAAAAGTTAAGAAGCATGTAATTCTTCAAGCTGACATTGAACATGGAGGGGTGGGGGTACAACAAAGATACTATACCTCTTGTAAGCATGGTGTATATGCATATATCCTTTAAAAAACATTCTACAATATGAAGAATTCACCTAGCAGAGAAAGGGTCTAATTTTCTAGGCTGGGCTTATCAGAAATGTTTGGGGATCAAGCTAGATCCTAATAGTAGGGAACCAGTGCTAATGGTTGATGAGGAAATTCTGAATGTGGAAAGGTGTGAAGAACTGTGCAAGGTATTTCCTGAAGTGTTCAACGAGGAGTTAGGTCATCTTAAAAAATTTCAACACAAAACAAATTGAAAAACAATGTCACCCCAGTCGTACACAACATGAGACCAATCCCACATTTGATGTGTGAACCTGTACAAGAAAACTTAAATAAGTTGATTAAAAAAGAAATAATTGAATCCATTGAAAGTTCTCTATGGCTAGCTCAGAGTGTTGTTACACAAAAATCTGAAGGGAGGGGTATTCACATCTGTGTAGATTTGAGAAACCTTAGTGATAATATTTGGGTTGATTGATTCCCTCTTTCAAGGATAAATGAAATGATCAGTGTAATCAGAGAGGCCAAACACTTCAGTGTCACTGATCCCTCCTCAGCATACCCCCAAATAAAGTTACATCAAGATTTGAAATCATTAAACTCATTTATAACACCATTTGGAGCCTTTAGGTACTGCAGGATGCCATTTGTTTTGAGTCATTGGCTGCAATGTTTCAAGGAATTATGCAACAGGTTTTGGAAGGGATACAAAATGTGTTATGGTTCCAAAATTACATTCTTGTTTATGGTGACTCAGCTCACAATCATGACTACTCTTTGAGAGAAGTTTTAAGGGCACTTAAGGAAGAAGGGTTAACCGTCAAAAAGGGCAAATGTTGCATTGGGGTGTGTAGGAAAGTACCATCTTGCCTGGCATGTTACCCCCATTTTTCACTGTATATATGTTGTTTTAGTTGTATGTGTCACTGGGACCCTGTTAGTCAGGGCCCCAGTGCTCATAAGTGTGCCTGAATGTGTTACCTGTGTTATGACTAACTGTCTCACTGAGGCTCTGCTAACCAGAACCTCGGTGGTTATGCTCTCTCATTACTTTTAAATTGTCACTAACAGGCTAGTGACCAATTTTACCAATTTACATTGGCTTACTGGAACACCCTTATAATTCCCTAGTATATGGTACTGAGGTACCCAGGGTATTGGGGTTCCAGGAGATCCCTATGGGCTGCAGCATTTCTTTTGCCACCCGTAGGGAGCTCTGACAAATCTTACACAGGCCTGCCACTGCAGCCTGAGTGAAATAACGTCCACGTTATTTCACAGCCATTTTACACTGCACTTAAGTAACTTATAAGTCACCTATATGTCTAACCTTTACCTGGTAAAGGTTGGGTGCTAAGTTACTTAGTGTGAGGGCACCCTGGCACTAGCCAAGGTGCCCCCACATTGTTCAGGGCCAATTCCCCGGACTTTGTGAGTGCAGGGACACCATTACAAGCGTGCACTACATATAGGTCACTACCTATATGTAGCTTCACAATGGTAACTCCGAATATGGCCATGTAATATGTCTATGATCATGGAATTGCCCCCTCTATGCCATCCTGGCATAGTTGGCACAATCCCATGATCCCAGTGGTCTGTAGCACAGACCCTGGTACTGCCAAACTGCCCTTCCTGGGGTTTCACTGCAGCTGCTGCTGCTGCCAACCCCTCAGACAGGCATCTGCCCTCCTGGGGTACAGCCAGGCCTGGCCCAGGATGGCAGAACAAAGAACTTCCTCTGACAGAGGGTGTTACACCCTCTCCCTTTGGAAAATGGTGTGAAGGCAGGGGAGGAGTAGCCTCCCCCAGCCTCTGGAAATGCTTTCATGGGCACATTTGGTGCCCATTTCTGCATAAGCCAGTCTACACCGGGTCAGGGACCCCTTAGCCCTGCTCTGGCGCGAAACTGGACAAAGGAAAGGGGAGTGACCACTCCCCTGACCTGTACCTCCCCTGGGAGGTGCCCAGAGCTCCTCCAGTGTGCTCCAGACCTCTGCCATCTTGGAAACAGAGGTGCTGCTGGCACACTGGACTGCTCTGAGTGGCCAGTGCCATCAGGTGACGTCAGAGACTCCTCCTGATAGGCTCCTTCAGGTGTTGCTAGCCTATCCTCTCTCCTAGGTAGCCAAACCCTCTTTTTCTGGCTATTTAGGGTCTCTGTCTCTTGGGATTCCTTAGATAACGAATGCAAGAGCTCATCCGAGTTCCTCTGCATCTCTCTCTTCCCCTTCTGCCAAGGAATTGACTGCTCACCGCGCTGGAAGCCTGCAAAACTGCAACATAGTAGCAAAGACGACTACTGCAACTCTGTAACGCTGATCCTGCCGCCTTCTCGACTGTTTTCCTGGTGGTGCATGGTGTGGGGGTAGTCTGCCTCCTCTCTGCACTAGAAGCTCCGAAGAAATCTCCCGTGGGTCGACGGAATCGTCCCCCTGCAACCGCAGGCACCAAAGAACTGCATCACAGGTACCTTGGGTCTCCTCTCAGCACGATGAGCGAGGTCCCTTGAATCCAGAAACTCTGTCCAAGTGACTCCCACAGTCCAGTGACTCTTCAGTCCAAGTTTGGTGGAGGTAAGTCCTTGCCTCCCCACGCCAGACTGCATTGCTGGAAACCACGACTTTTGCAGCTACTCCGGCCTCCGTGCACTTCCGGCGGAAATCCTTTGTGCACAGTCCAGCCTGGGTCCACGGCACTCTAACCTGCATTGCACGACCTCCTAAGTTGTTCTCCGGTGACGTGGGACTCCTTTGTGCGACTTCGGGTGAGCACTGTTTCACGCATCCTCATAGTGCCTGTTTCTGGCACTTCTCTGGGTGCTGCCTGCTGCTGAGAGGGCTCTTTGTCTTGCTCGACGTCCCCTCTGTCTCCTGACGCAATTTGCGACATCCTGGTCCCTCCTGGGCCACAGCAGCATCCAAAAACCCTTACTGCACGATTTGCCGCTAGCAAGGCTTGTTGGCGGTCTTTCGGCGGGAAAACACTTCTGCATGACTCTCCACGGCGTGAGGGATCCGTCCTCTAAAGGGGAAGTCTCTAGCCCTTGTCGTTCTTGCAGAAACCTACACTTCTACTGTCCAGTAGCAGCATCTTTGCACCCACAGCTGGCATTTCCTGAGCATCTGCCCATCTCCGACTTGCTTGTGACTTTTGGACTTGGTCCCCTTGTTCCACAGGTACCCTCGACTGGAAATCCATCGTTGTTGCATTGTTGGTTTGTGTCTTTCCTGCAGAACTCCCCTATCACGACTTCTATGTCCTTTGGGGAACTTTAGTGCACTTTGCACTCACTTTTCAGGGTCTTGGGGTGGGCTATTTTTCTAACCCTCACTATTTTCTAATAGTCCCAGCGACCCTCTACAAGGTCACATAGGTTTGGGGTCCATTCGTGGTTCGCATTCCACTTTTGGAGTATATGGTTTGTGTTGCCCCTATCCCTATGTGTCTCCATTGCATTCTATTGTAACTATACATTGTTTGCACTGTTTTCTAATACTATTACTGCATATTTGGGTATTGTGTACATATATCTTGTGTATATTTGCTATCCTCATACTGAGGGTACTCACTGAGATACTTTTGGCATATTGTCATAAAAATAAAGTACCTTTATTTTTAGTATATCTGTGTATTGTGTTTTCTTATGATATTGTGCATATGACACTAAGTGGTACTGTAGGAGCTTCACTCGTCTCCTAGTTCAGCCTAAGCTGCTCTGCTAAGCTACCATTATCTATCAGCCTATGCTGCTAGACACCCTATACACTAATAAGGGATAACTGGGCCTGGTGCAAGGTGCAAGTACCCCTAGGTACTCACTACAAGCCAGTCCAGCCTCCTACAGGGTGCAGTCAGTAGATTATCTAGGGCATACTATTTCTGGAGAGGGGATTAAACCTAAAATATAGACATTGTAAAAGTAGTAACAGATGCACTAGCCCCAATGAATAAAGAAGAATTTTAATCCAAATTTTGCAGACATAACTGCACCATTGAGAGCTCTCCTAAAAAAGCAAACTAATTTCATTTGGGATGAGGAATGATAAGAATCTTTTGAATCAGTAAAAATGGCAAACATTCATGCTCCATTCTTAGTAAATTTTGATACCAGACGTAAAACTGCCCTAACCACATATGCCACAGTGAAAGGAATTGGAGCCTCTTTGACGCAAATTTTAAAAGGTGAGGAAAAGATTCAAGCATTTTCTTCTAGAGCGTTAAAAGATGCTTAACACAAATACTCTACTGTTGAGCATGAAGAGCTTGAATGTTCTTGGGCTCTATTACATTTAATATTTTTTTATGGGGTCTGCCCTTTATTGTGCGGACAGATCATAAGCCTCTGGTTTACATGTTTTCCACAAACGGGAGAGAAAATACCACACCTCGTATAACCAAATGGTTACTGCGTCTGGAAGGTTACAATTTCAAAATTGAGTTTGTTCTAGGCACATAGAACCCTGTGGCTGATTGCCTATCTACGATACCATGCAAAGAGGAAGACGTAGATTGTAGAAAAATAGATAAGTCCATTCTGATGATTAATATTCCTGGCATTACGAAAAGAGGAATGGGATATGTCCATGGAAAATTATATGACCCTGTTAAATGTAAAATAGAAAATTGCTCATGTATGGCCCTCCAAGCCTAGCAATTTAAACCAAGATTTAAAGAGTTTTTGGGCTGTACAACAAGAATTGAGCATCACAGAGAACAGACCCATAAGAGGGGACAGGATAGTACCTCCCAAGGCCTTATGGGAAAGAACTGCAGATTCAGCTCATGAAGGTCATCTAAGGAGGAGCCTGATCAAATCCAAAATCAGGGCCATATACTAGTTTCCTTGTATGAACAAGATTGTGGAAAACAATGTCAAGGAGTGTCTGATATGTACCATGAGTGATAAATGCAAGAGTAGGGGAGGTGCACCATTATCTCCTGTGAGTGTGCCATTAAGTCCTTGGGACAATCTTAGCTTGGTCCATTTCAGCTCTCCATGTGGGCTGGTGAATTTATGCTAGTATTAGTAGATTACCATTCCCATTGGATTAGCACCAGAGTGGTTAGTGTTATCACAACCCAATTAACCCATACCATTATGACAGAGGTGGTGCCAAGCATCATTGTAACAGGCAATGGTGTTCAATTTACCTCAGAAGAAATGCAAGAAGTTTTGGAAAAATTGTCTATGGGACATCATAAAACTGCCTTGTATTGTCCGAAAGTGAATGGATTAGTAGAACGTGTAAACCGCATGATTAAAGATAGTATTGAACTAGCACACGTCAGCATGCCCTGTCGATGAAGAGCTTCAAAAAATGCTTTGGTCCTATCATACTACACCTAAGTCAGTCACTAATGTATCACTGCTTCTCTCACTCAAAGACAGACTACCAGGCACCAAATTACCCCTAAATTGGTTTGGAGGTGGAGAACCTAAATGGGTACATAGAAATGAAATGAATAAACAGGTCAAAAGATATGAGGAAGTGTATAAGAAAAGGTATGATCAAAGGCATAAGTCCAAGTCAGGCAACTTTAAGGTGGGAGACTGCTTAATGGCTAAACTGTCCAATTCCCACGGAAGGGTGCAGTAGCAAGATTCACAAACCTTTGAAAATAATTGATGTGAAAAAAATGTAGTAACATTAGAGGATGGTAGAATATGGAATATGGCCAGATTAACGCCTTTTTGTCAATTTCAAGATGTAATGAATATTGATGTAAGGTCCCAAGGGGAATCAAATGTAGAAGAACATGACTGTGGTAAAAGAACTCATGCAGTGCGTGCCTTGCAAAGGACTATGAGATAGATGTAAGAAAAGTGGCGCTGCACTCAGTGCAGCACCACTTTTCTTGCGCCCCTTAGTGTCCCCCTTCTGCCACTATGTATGCGCGGTATTTAAAATATGGTGCACCATGGCGCAGGGTAGGGGGCAATAGCGTCAACATTTTAGACGCTATTGATGTTCAGGTTTTGACACTGACCCTGAACAGTACATAGGGGCCCATTGTAACCACTGATGTGCCCCCTTTTAATGCCTGCTCTGAGCAGTCATTAAAAATGCTGCAAGAAATCTTTTAGATTTCTTTGTGCAATGTTTGCGCTCCCCTTGCATACATTATGCCTGGCACAGGCATAATGTGGCGCACTTGATTACAAAGTGGCTCAAAGCATACATTGCGCCACTTTGTAAATCTAGTGCAGCGATTTTGACCTTGTTGGGCCACATTAGCATAAAAAAATAAAGCTAATGTGGTCAAGGAGGAGATAGAACCTCTTAAATTTGGGCCTGTGTTTTCACTTAAACACTATGGGGGTTATTACAACTTTGGAGGAGGTGTTAATCCGTCCCAAATGTGACGGATATACCACCAACCGTATTACGAGTTCCATAGGATATAATGGACTCGTAATACGGCTGGTGGTATATCCGTCACTTTACCGTCACTTTTGGGACGGATTAACACCTCCTCCAAAGTTGTAATAACCCCCTATATGGAGAACCCTTAGTGCACCATAACTATTTTATTTTCATCCATTTATGGGAAGGAGGAGTGTTGTAATTTGCCTATAATAATATTTCAATGTTGTAGTATTGCAAAAGATTGCCATTCTACTTCATCACAACATGTTATGTTTAGTGAATGCACCTTTCCCTATTCCCCTTAATTGTTCCCTAGTTGGTACTTATCAACATTCCATTGACCATTGCTTTGACTGTTGACAGTTCCTGATTAGATATGAGTAACAGCTGTTAGGCTGGCTTCTGGTTTATCAATAAAAATCCATTACAAGTATTTTGGATCAGAGTTTCATCTTTGTAACATCCTTGTTCTCTATCATTTAATGTATATGAAGCATATACACTGATGATTTATTATCCATCTTGTATCTGACTTAAAACAAACCCTAAACATTAGGCACTGGCATCTGTTGTTAATATTGTCTTGAATTTCAAATCAAACATTCAAAAGAAGAGCTTCTGAAATTTCATCTTTTATGTGATCAAATTCACCTTGTCGCTTCAAATCCCACATACATTTTATATTTTTCTTTAGTAACTCTGCTATGTTTCTTGTCTTATCTGAAAAATTCTTGACAAACTTGGCATAAAATTCAATTACCCCTAAATTGTAATTTAAGTTCATCTTTATATGTTGGGACTAATGTGTACACAATAGAACTCACAATCCATCTTTAAGGTTGAGGCCTCTTTCATCAAAGATGTGTCCCAGACATGTTACGTTATTCACCTTTAGGCTGAGATTTATCAAGGTTTTACGGTACACTTGCACCACACAAGGCGACACAGGGTAATGCAAAACTTGGAATGAGATTTGCCTCTGCATTGCCCTCTGGTGTAATGGGAGGCAGCAAAAGTTGCTGCCTTGCGTTATACTGCACCAGGGAGGACTTAAGTGGGCGGAGCGTGGGTCTTCTCATGCAGCCACACATGTATTCTGATGCACTACCAGATTTACCAACACTGGTCAGCCTGGGAATGTGTCAGAATTGTATGCTTTCCCGATAGAGGGCCTAGGAGGAGAAATATCTTTATTTTGTATTGTTGTTTCTCTGACTAAGCATTCTGCAGCACAATTAGAAAGAGGAATTACCCTCTAAGGAATATTTTCACGCAGGAAGGTGCCCCTTCCTGCAAAAAAAGAATCCTCCCTGTAGTGCAGACTCCCTTGCACCATGGTGCAAGGGTGCCTGCATTGTCGCTGGGATGCACTGAGGGCATCAGCGCAAGGAGGGAGCAGAAATGTGCCATATCTTTACAGATATGATGCATTCTTGCCCTCACCATGTCACACATCTGAGGACAGCAAGTTGCCTTGCTGCATTGCATTGCATTAGATAATGTTAAATCGGGGCCTAAAATTACATTTCTGTGCTTTCACAGTCAAGCCCTTTCCTCATAGCATTCTCAGTATTGTGTTAATCTAGTATCATTATCTTTCTCGGTTTTATCATATACTCCTATGTCACCTTGAAAAGTATCGTACTCCACCTAAATTTCCAAACAGTGATTGCATCAATCTCTAAAAAACAGATGTGGCTGGTGCCAGTCCAGAAGGCATACGTTTGAATTGGTGAGCCCCAAAAGGCATTATGAAAGATGTCAAGTGTTTGAATGATAGATGTAGCTCTATTTGATGATATGCTGAGGACAAATCAAAGATGGGAAAACATTTTGCTTTTCCTAAGGGTGCCAGCGCCTTACCAACATTTGGTAGGGGATGTCTATCGACCCATATGGAATTGTTGAGGTAACGTAAGTCAATGTGCATTCTTACAGTCAAATCTAGTGTGTGTACTTTCACTATAGGGGCCAATCAGAAGACTCTATCTCCTGTATAATATCATTAGCCAACAACTTATCAATCTCTTCTTTTACTAGTTCTCTTATTGATAAAAGTAAGGTTCTAACTCTTGGTACTTTGGCCTGCAAGCCTTTCTTTAATACTTTCTTATGTTGGAGTCTCTCCAGTTTTCCTAATCCCTCATTAAAAAAAAACTCGCTGGCTACAATCCACTATCTGTCTCACTCATAGGTTCTACTAACATAATTTCTTTCTTGGCCCCAGGTCACAGTTGCATACCCAATGCCACTTGATGTATCCATCCTAGAATGGGTGCCCCTTTTTTGTGATGTAATCTCTGCCATTGGTCCTCCTGTCCTTAAGTATAACTTGTACAATGAAATAACCTTGCATTTCAATCCTCTCACTGCCATGTCACTTTATTCTGACATTAGATTCCAACACGTGTATTGACTAAATCGAATTTCTCTTCACAGTCAGTTTGCAATATTATAGTGTACCTTGTGCCAGAATAAAATAATACCTTTACCATCACACTGTCACATAAATGTTGCATTTTGGGTCTTTAATATATTTCTACCTTATGACATATTCATCCACACCTTCTTCTAAAGTTTGCTTGTACTGTGTATCATTACACGTATTGCTTTGGTTTATCATTTCATTCTAATTTCTCATTATGGTATATTCATCCTACTCTTTGCCACTTTCGGTTTGACTCTCTTTGCAATTAGAAATTGTTCTGACCGTGGCTTTACGAATGCAATCTTGCACATTCTAGCATAATGGCCAATTTTCTTACATTTCATGCAGGTACCTTTCCAGCCGGACATGTTTTATCGTCGGCTCAGTGATTAGTACTCCAACATAGAATTCATACATTCTAATGACCATATTCTGAATTTTGTATTTTTATTCTATCAAATTGTTTTAAATGTCTAATTATTTTTTCTTCACAGCATTTATGGTATCACCATTTACACTACCTTTCTGCTGAACTCCCACCAATCTAATTTCCTCCTGAGGTTTTTGATTTTATCTTCACACACTTAGATGTCAACTCCTCAACTATAGTAAATGCCTGGGACAGGGTGGGGTTATGAGCAGTTCATAGTTTCTCTGTTATGGTTCTGCTGGAGGTATGCATCAATAATTGATTACATATATATTCATCAGGCAAACCAGTAATTGCACAGTTGACTAATAAAGCTCTTAAATTCATGATATAGCTAACAATTGTTTTATTTCTCACTTGCACGCATAAGCTAAAATCGTATCCTTCTAATATGTTTGTTTTGGCACCAAAATATGTCTCTAGCTTTTTTAAAGTGCTTGCATATGTATGGAATTATCACCATACTTGTACAAAAGGAGGTAATGAGGTGTAAATTCTTAGCTCATCCTTTCCTAAACTATGCAGCAAAATTGCAAAATTGCTTGCTTTCCATAATCGGCTAACCTTGCGCTACTTGAAGCCACCATATGCAATTTTAATAAATCAATCCATTCTTCCCATGGTGTGTCAGGTTCACAAGGATGGGGAAAACAACTAATGGGGGGTGACATTTGTGTGTGTATGTGTATGTGTAGCTATATATACACATATACATATCCACACACACACATATATATATAGATATATATATATATCTATATATAATATGTATATGTTACGTACTGCGCTGGACTTCTCACCTCTGGATTTCGGATTGGCGAATACACCAAGGCCCTCATTCCGACCCTGGCGGTCGGTGTTAAAGCGGCGGCCAACCCGCCAACAGGCAGGCGGTAAAAAAAATGGAATTCTGACCCTGGCGGGAACCGCCAACACAGGCCGCCACTTTAACACTCCGACCGCCACAGCGAGGCAAACAAACAGCGCGGCGGTCACCGCCAACAGACAGGCGGCAGACAATGTACCGCCCACCCTATCACGACCCACCAATCCGCCACCTTTTCCGGGGCGGGAGCCCTGCCGATAAAAACACGGCGGAAACAGACCACGAACGGGAAAACGCTCACCTCTATACACTCCACGAGGAATCTGGACAGCATGGAACCCGAATTAAACATCCTACCAGCGACTGTCTACCTGCTCCTCTACCAGGAGCACGAACGCCGCCGCAGGAGACAACGGTGAGTACTGCACCTACGACACAGGGGAGGGGGGAGGAGAAAAGATTACGGGCACACACATACACGACACCCCCCCCCCAATCCCCACACACCAATGCAGAGCAACAAGACAGATTTACACCCTCCAAACCCCCCGGAATAATTCAAAGACAAAATAAAATGATCATTAAAATAGAAGTATATTAAAGCATATTTGAACTTAAGTGAAATATGAGATTTTTGAAACATATAAATCACAACATGAACAATGTATACATAGTCCAAAAGTCCGGAGCATATTGGCTACATGCCATTGTTTGTGGGCCAATGTGCATAAACACATGGGCAAAGCCCACACACGAGACCCGATTCCATTGGAGAGAACACTGCTGGGGCATCAGATAATAAAACCACAGGCACCTCAGGGGGAAGGGAAGGGGGGGCACCTCAGCCACATGAGTCCACGATGCCAGATCCACGAGGGGCCTCCATGCCCACTGTACCATCCTGGGGAGTGCAAAGCCACAGTCTCACAAGTCTTTTCAGTGGGTGGATTGCCCACTGTACCATCCTGGGGAGTGCAAAGCCACAGTCTCACAAGTCTCTACAGTGGGTGGGTTGCCCACTGTACCATCCTGGGGAGTGCAAAGCCACAGTCCATCTGGAGGATTACAGACTCCACTGGTTATGGAGGAGGCATGGTGCCCAGAGTGCTTCGTGAAGCCCTGCCAGACACAGATCCGGCCCTGCCAATGGGCCAGCGGTGTTTGAGATGAAGGGCCCAGCGGAGCGGTGCTTGACAGGAAGGGCCCAGTGGAGCGGTGCAGAGACGGCGGGGCCCAGTGGAGCGGTGCTTGAGATGAAGGGCCCAGCGGAGCGGTGCTTGACAGGAAGGGCCCAGCGGAGCGGTGCTTGACAGGAAGGGCCCAGCGGAGCGGTGCAGAGACGGCGGGGCCCAGCTGAGCGGTGCTTGAGATGAAGGGCCCAGCAGAGCGGTGCTTGACAGGAAGGGCCCAGAGGAGCGGTGCCTGACAGGAAGGGCCCAGCGGAACGGTGCTTGAGATGAAGGGCCCAGCGGAGCGGTGCTTGACAGGAAGGGCCCAGCGGAGCGGTGCAGAGACGGCGGGGCCCAGCGGAGCGGTGCTTGACAGGAAGGGCCCAGCGGAGCGGTGCTTGACAGGAAGGGCCCAGCAGAGCGTTGCCTGACAGGAAGGGCCCAGCGGAGCGGTGCTTGACAGGAAGGCCCCAGCGGAGCGGTGCAGAGACGGCGGGGCCCAGAGGAGCGGTGCTTGACAGGAAGGGCCCAGCGGAGCGGTGCAGAGACGGCGGGGCCCAGCGGAGCGGTGCTTGAGATGAAGGGCCCAGCAGAGCGGTGCTTGACAGGAAGGGCCCAGCGGAGCGGTGCAGAGACGGCGGGGCCCAGCGGAGCGGTGCTTGAGATGAAGGCCCCAGCGGGGCGGTGCTTGACAGGAAGGGCCCAGCGGAGCGGTGCTTGACAGGAAGGGCCCAGCGGAGCGGTGCAGAGACGGCGGGGCCCTGCGGAGCGGTGCTTGAGATGAAGGGCCCAGCGGGGCGGTGCTTGACAGGAAGGGCCCAGCGGAGCGGTGCTTGACAGGAAGGGCCCAGTGGAGCGGTGCAGAGACGGCGGGGCCCAGCGGAGCGGTGCTTGAGATGAAGGGCCCAGCGGAGCGGTGCTTGACAGGAAGGGCCAAGCGGAGTGGTGTAGAGACGGCGGGGCCCAGCGGAGTGGTGCTTCTCATGGCGGGGCCCTGTTCAGCGGTGCTTCTCACGGCGGGGCCCTGTTCAGCGGTGCTTCACTTGGCGGGGCCCTGTTCAGCGGTGCTTCTCTTGGCGGGGCCCTGTTCAGCGGTGCTTCTCACGGCGGGGCCCTGTTCAGCGGTGCTTGTCTTGTGTTCCTAGAGAACCAGCTCTGGGCAATCATTCCCGCTCAGTCGCCATCCGACCTATCGCTTGAGGGGCCCTCCTGTGCTGGACTCCTGGGCCCCTGGGTGTCCTCCGTCACACCCCAAATGGGGCTGGTGAGGCCCTCCTGAGCAGCTCGCCTGCTGCCGGACTTCTTCGCCTTGCTGCCCTTGCCCTCCTTGGAAGAATCTCTGGGGCCCTTGCCTCCCTTGGAAGAATCTCTGGGGCCCTTGCCCTCCTTGGAAGAATCTCTGGGGCCCTTGCCTCCCTTGGTGGATGGGCCAGGTGACGGTGCAAGGCTGGTGTCCTTGGGGCAGCCATCTCAGGCCTGTGGCACCAGCCCTTCCCTTTTTTGCTTCTTTTCCCAGGGGGTGGGCTGGCTGTCCCCTTGCTGCAGGCCGATGTTCCTGCCCTAGGAGCTGGTGGACTCCAATAGCTCTGAACGATGGTCCTAGTAGGTGCAGGGCTTGTGGTGGCTGAGGTGCTGGTTGGAGTCTTACGAGATGGAGGGGGTGGGTCAGTTGTTGGAAAGAGGTCAAGGTTGGAAAGGAAAATCAATTTCGAAAGACAGGGACGGGTAAAGTTGTAGTGGGTATGGGAGTGGAGGAAGAGGATGTGGTTGTAGGAGAGTCAAGTGTGCTGTCTTTGGGTGCAGGTGCTTGTGACGGAGGCTGTCGTGAGGTGAATGGCTGCCTGCGTTTGTGTGGTTTGGAAGAGGGGGTGACAGACACTCTGGGAGAGGACACAGGGGACGTGTAAATGGTAGTGGGGGTGGTGACTGCACGTGTGCGGACTGTTCAGGTGGGTGTGGTGGTGATGGACGTACTGGCTGATGGTGGTGTGCATGCAGGTGTGAGTGGAGACGTCACAGGGAGGGAGGAGGGAGACGAGGAGGAGGGGGACACAGTGGAGGCAGTGGGTGTTGCTGTGTCTGCATGTGGATGTTGCTTGGGTGAATGCTTGTGTGATCTGTGGTGCTTATGTCTGGATGAGCTGCCCTTGGGTGTTGATGTGTGTGCAGGCTGGTCTGTAGGTGTGTCTGGGATAGGCATAGGAACAGGGGAGTGGGACTGGGTACAGGAAGTTGGAGGGGGGAGGCTAGACACAGGGACAATTGCTGCCGTCAGTGCTGAGGCCAGAGCGTTGAACGATCGCTGATGGGCAGCCTGACCCGAATGAATGCCCTCCAGGTATGCATTGCTCCGATGCACCTCCCTTTCTACCCCCTGGATGGCATTCAAAAGGGTAGACTGCCCAACAATGAGCGTCTGGAGGAGGTCAATGATCTCCGCACTGAGGGCAGCAGGGGTAACTGGGGCAGGACCTGAGGTGCCAGGGGCGAAGGAGATGGCCGGCTTCCTGGCCGAGCGGGCACGGGGCGAAAGCTGAGGGGCTGCTGGGAGGGCGGAGCTGGTGCGCTGGGTGGCGGCTGTACCTGTTGTTGCGGTGGGCACGGATGTTGCCGCCACCACAAGGGAGCTCTCTTCCGAGGACGTGTCGGTGTCGCTGATGTCTCCACGGGTCCCCGTTGTAGAGCCCCCCTCGCCCTCCGTCTCACTGGTAAACTCGGAGTCGGTTGCAGGGCCCTCCGGGGCCATGTGAGATGCAGCTCCCTCGTGCGCCGATGCCACTTCTCCTCCGCCTGATGATGCTAATGCACACATGAACAGGTAAACCACAAAAAAGGGGTGGGGGAGAAGAAAGGAAGACATGTTGAGTGCATGCATTGGCGGCACCGTTGGCGGAGAGGACAGACACAGAAGCCCCCTGCACTACGCCGCGCACTCGGGGTACACTACTCAATGATAGTGACTTGGCCTACAAGTCTATGGAGGACAAATGCACACATATGTGAGCCCGGGCCATGGATAGCTGTACTTAGCACCCTACAGAGGTGGGGGGCGGGGGCACAGGGCCATGTCTAACGGAGGGGCGTAGCCTACAGAAAACGCCCTGGCCTAGAGATAGCCACAGCCCTCCTCCCCCACCCAGACGCCTCCACTGTGCGCTAATATAGTGGAATGTGCTGATACTCACCCCCTTGTGTCTGCTGTGATGTCCTCACGCGCCCATCCAAATCGGGGTAGGCCACCGCCAGGATCCGGGACATCAGGGGGGTCAATTGACGACTGGCACCCCTCCTACGTTGGGAGGCCATCCCCTGCAGAGCCTCGGCGGTCTTTCTGCTCCCGCGGCGGATGTCCTCCCACCTCTTGCGGCAGTGGGTGCCCCGTCTGTTGTGGACCCCCAGGGCCCGGACGTCCTTGGCGATGGCACGCCAAATGTCGATCTTCTGATGGGCGCTGACCTATGTGACATGTACAGGGTTGAAAAATAAATATCATCACTTTTCTGCATGGTCGATGTGTGCGGCCTCCCTCCCCAACCTTGCCATGTGGCACATGCTCTCATCTGTCGTGCGTTGCACTCCTCATTCGCTCCCCTCCCCACCATCTTACATCCACCCCACTCAACACAGGCATAGCCCATACTACGTGCTCCCAGTGTACTTACCTGTTGGTCTGGAGGACCGTAGAGTAGCGCATACTGGGGGAGGAGCCCATCAACAAGTTTCTCCAATTCCTCAGATGTGAAGGCAGGGGCCCTTTCCCCAGTCGCAGCAGCCATTGTCTCTTCCAGACCGAGTTCACAGCAGCACTTGCAGTATAGGTCCTCTCCTGTGGATGATCAGGTCTCGAGTGATTAAGCAAGTAGAAAATGGCGGTCACGCCCGCGGCGGTGCGTACCGCGACCGCCGGCGCACATCGTCATTGGCTCCTGAGACCCATAGGGTTCACTGTTAACCAATGCTGCTTTGCGCCGCGGTCTTCGACCGCCTACCGCCACGGTGTGCCACGCCAGCGCATTGACCTCACATCCCATTGTCACACTTCACAGGTCAGGCAGCCGCCATTTCAAGGGCCCACATGGCTGAATTTCTACGGGGTC
Source organism: Pleurodeles waltl (assembly GCF_031143425.1). Lineage (NCBI taxonomy): Eukaryota > Metazoa > Chordata > Amphibia > Caudata > Salamandridae > Pleurodeles > Pleurodeles waltl. The sequence goes on along the minus strand of NC_090437.1, from coordinate 78,924,395 downwards.
ACACAGGCCTAGGCCTTGCATTGCCACTCATACAAGCCATTCAATGCATAGCGAATCGTGTAATGTGCAAGCTGTGGTTACGTACCTGTGGGTTGATTGACTCTGTGCTCCATGTTGTCCTTCCTAGGCACCGTCCGTTGGGACTAGCGAGGAGATGGAGGAATCCTCCCGTGTACAGACCGCTGGTGGACCTGTCGAAAATGGAAGAAAGACATGTCATACTTACATACAGACTTGACCGAGCCACTATACAGGAACTGTGTGCCCAGCTGGAGCCAGACCTGATGTCCCCCATTCGCCAACCCACAGGGGTTCCCCCTCTGGTGCAGGTTCTGTCAGTACTCCATTTTTTGGCAAGTGGATCATTCCAAACAACAGTGGCCATATCATCAGGGATGTCTCAGCCTATGTTTTCTAAGGTTTTGTCCAGAGTGTTGTCTGCCCTGCTCAAACACATGCGGAGATACATTGTTTTCCCTGAGGTGGGGGATTTGCCTACAGTGAAGGGTGATTTCTATGCCCTTGGACATATTCCCAACATCATTGGTGCCATTGATGGGACACATGTGGCTTTGGTACCCCCCAGAGAAAGTGAACAGGTGTACAGGAACAGAAAAAGTTATCATTCCATGAATGTCCAGGTGGTCTGTTTGGCTGACCAGTACATCTCTCATGTAAATGCCAAGTTCCCTGGGTCAGTGCATGACGCGTACATCATGCGAAATAGCAGCATCCCTTATGTGATGGAACAGCTACAGAGACACCATGTGTGGCTAATAGGTGACTCTGGTTACCCCAACCTGTCGTGGCTACTGACCCCAGTGAGGAATCCCAGGACAAGGGCAGAGGAACGTTACAATGAGGCCCATGGGCAAACTAGGAGGATTATAGAAAGAACCTTCGGCCTCCTGAAGGCCAGGTTTAGGTGCCTGCATATGACAGGGGGATCCCTAATGTACTCACCAAAGAAGGTGTGCCATATCATCGTGGCCTGCTGTATGCTTCACAACCTGGCTTTGCGACGCCAGGTGCCTTTCCTGCAGGAGGATGGTCCAGATGGTGGTGTTGTAGCAGCTGTGGAGCCTGTGGAGAGTGAAGAGGAGGAGCACGACGGGGACGACACAGACAACAGGGACACAGTGATACAACAGTATTTTCAGTAGCACACAGGTACGAATCAACCACGCCATTTTACATTTACTTAAAGTCTCCTGCCTCTCTACTGTCTGAGTTCCCCCCCAGTTCCTGTTAACTGAGTTGTGACTTTCCCTTCCGTTTTCAGAGCTGTGGGCCCCACTGCGTGATCTCTGCTTTGTTTGCCCATGGACTACAGCTGTGTGACAGTGGTATGTTGTCATCACAATGTAACTGAACATTTTGGCACCGTTATGTCTAATGCATTGGTTCAAAATACAAGCAGACTCCAGATTTTTTTAGTGCAAGAAGTGATTTAATTCAAGTGCTAAATTTAAGGAACATGATTGTAAAACGGGGATGGGTGATGGTGGAGTAATGTCCATGGCAGAGTCCAGTTCTCAGTCGCACAGGTGCATTGTCCATATGCCTGTGGAAAGATGGAGCAGGGGCAGTTCAAGGTTGGACAGGGTGACAATGTGGGACAGTGGGATGACATCAGGGGGTATCGTTTGCTGGCGGGGGTCTTGCAATCCTACTCTGTCTTTTTGTGAGATCTCAGGTTCCGCTTGCGGGGTGGTTCTTCTTCTGCAGGAGGTGGGGTTCTGGTGGCCTGTCGTTGTGTGGGGGCCTCCTGTCCACTAGCGCCGGCGGAGGTGGTAGGCTGTTCCTGGTCCAGGCTAGTGAGAGGGGCCCTTTGTGGTGCCACATGGTCCTGCAATGTGGTGACTATCTGGGTTAGGGCCACGACGATGGTCCCCATTGCGGAACTAATGTTCCTCAGTTCCTCTCTGGACCCCATGTACTGTTGCTCCTGCATGACCTGGATCTCCTGGAACCTGGCCAGTACCGTAGTCATCGTCTCCTGGGAGTGGTGGTATGCTCCCATGATGGAGGAGAGGGCCTCTTGGAGAGTCGGTTCCCTGGGCCTGTCCCCCCCGTCGCACAGCAGCCCTCCCAGTTCCCCTGTTTCCCTGGGCCTCTGTCCCCTGGACGGTGTGCCCACTACCACTGCCCCCAGGTCCCTGTTGTTTTTGGGGTGGTGGGTCAACCTGGGTGCCCTGTAGTGGTGGACACACCGCTGATTGACGTGTCCTGGAGACAGAGGCATGGGCACGCTGGGTGGGAGCTGTGCTGGTGTTCCCAGAGGGGGTTAGGTCTGGTGTAGCCTGTGGCTGTCTGTGGGGAACCGACTGTCCCGAGGTCCCCGATGGGCCGGGCTGGTCATCAGGGTCCAGGGAGACAGAGCTGCTGTCATCACTGGGGGCCTCTTCTGGGGGTGGGATGGACATCTCTGGACCCTCCGTGGCGGTGTGGTGGCATTCGGGTCCTGCAGGGGTATAAGAGTATGGTTATTGTTTCTGTGTGTGGCATTTCGTGTAATGGGTGGGTGGCCGTGTCCCCCAGTGCTGGCATTCCCTTGTGGGGGCTTTTGTGACGGTGGCTTGTGGGGGTGATGGGTGTGTGCAGTGGGCATGCTTTGGGGATGGGTGTCCATGCTTTGAGGACGCACGCAGGGCTAGGTTTTGGGATGGGTGGGATGTGATGGTGAGCCATTTGCAAGGAGTTGGTGTGATGGGGGTGAGGGTGGGGGTATGATTTGGCATGCAGGTGGGGTGGGGGGAATGGAGTAGTGAAGATTTGACTTACCAGAGTCCATTCCTCCGCCTACTCCTGCGAGGCCCTCAGGATGCAGGATGTGCAAGACTTCCTCCTCCCATGCTGTGAATTCTGGGGGAGTAGGTGGAGGTCCGCCGCCAGTCCGCTGTACCGCGATGTTGTGCCTTGATACCATGGAACGCACCTTCCCCCGTAGGTCGTTCCACCGCTTCCTGATGTCGTCCCGATTGCATGGATGCTGTCCCACGGCGTTGACCCTGTCCACTATTCTGCTCCATAGCTCCATCTTCCTGGCAATGGTGGTGTGCTGCACCTGTGCCCCGAAGAGCTGGGGCTCTACACAAACTATTTCCTCCACCATGACCCTGAGTTCTGCGTCAGAGAACCTGGGGTGTCTTTGGGGTGCTTTGGGGTGGTGTGGATGAGGTGAGGGGTGGTGTATGTGTTGTAGAGTGTGGTGAGTGTGGTGGTGTATGGTGTTTTGTGCGTGGAAATTGTGTGGGTGATGTTGTGATTTGCCTCTGTGTGATGGTGTACTCTATGCTGTGCTCTCTCTCTCTGTCCTTCACTCGCAATTGTGGTCGTAGGGGTGTGTGGGTGATGTGGGTGTGTGTTTTATATTTAATTGGGTGTGTGGGAGTGGTGTGTGTATGTGTCTCAGGTGTGTGTATTTTGAATTATCCAATGTGGTAGTGTTTTGTAAAGGTGTGTGTATTTTGACCGCGGCGGTGTGTACCGCCAATGGAATACCGCGGTTGAAAGACCGCTGCGGGGATTTGTGGGTCGGAATGGCATGGGCGTATTTCTGTTGGCGTCACGGTGGAGGTTTGGTCATCGCCAGTTTCCCGCTGACCTTTGGTGTGGTGGACTTTTGTGGATGTCGGGTTTTTGGCGGTTTGCCAGTTGCGGGTCAGAATGACCGTGGCGGTTTACCGCGGCCGCGGCGATGTTATGGCGGCCTTCTGGCTGGCGGTAAGCGACTTTTACCGCCGAGGTCAGAATGACCCCCCAAGTCTTCTACAGGTCCTGGATACTCCCAGATAAGGGCGACCCCTTCTAGTAGCCATGGTGCCGCTTGACAGGCTACGCCAAAGCAGACCGTACCCTCCAGAAGGAGTCCCAGAGGGAAAAAACCCCAACACTGGGGAAAAAACCTCTAACAGGAACTCCTGAAGGAAAACAAGAAAAAACAGGACTTGACAACAGGAAACAAAAATAGGTAATATCCAGGGTAAAAGGCAGGAAAAAAGGAACAGGCAAAAATATCCCAAGGCAAAAGCAGGAACAAAGAACAGGCAAAAATCTCCCAAGGCAAAAAAGCAGGAACAAAGAAAAGGAGCGAACAGCACAACCAGAAGGAAGTGTTTGCAACGCAAGGAGGAACAAGACTTACTGACTTATATACTGAGAAAAGGGAAGTCACATCACAGGAAAAGGAAGTAACACCATCTTGGATTGGGAAAAGCCCATACACCAGTATAGGAAAAAGAAAGTAGTCTAAAAGAAAAACAGAGCATGCTGGGACCAAAACACAAAGAAGATAAGATGGACACAACATGGCTAGAGACAGGCAAAAGGACCAACAAAAACCCACCACCAACAACAAAAGAAGAAAAAAGGGCTACAAGTAAGTGTAGCGCGACCGGGAGCGAAAAATATGCTTCCCAGAAAGCATAGTAAAAAAACGCGGGGAACGGCACTCCGAATATCGGTAGTGCGTTCCACCCGCGATGACAGAAAGAGACGCTGCGTCAGAGCGCTGCATTACTATATATATACACACAGACACATGTGTATATATTGTGTGTATATATATATATATCTATATATATATATATATAGATATATATATATATATACACACACACATGGATTATTGGTAAGGGTAGGTACGTACCTACATTTAGCAATAGGACACTAACTCCCACTTAGGTCCAGTCAGGTCTCAATAAATGAATCCCCGCTCAACTCTTGGTAGCTTAGAATGACTGTAATGGAGGCCTGCTTGGCTACAGCAAGCAGGAGGCTTCAGTCAAAGGTTTACCTTCGGACCTCAGCCCTCATTACGAGCCTGGCGGTCACTAGACCGCCAGACTCATGGACGGCGGTCGGACCGCCGCCAATGCAGCAGTCCCAGCGCCATATTTCAACCCTTGCGGTAGGGCTGCCATGGGACCGCCAGCACCGCCGGGATCAGGGAATGGTAGACAGTGAACATTAGGAGGGTGCAGGTGCACCCTGCATCCTATAGCATTGTCGTTGGCTCGATTACGAGCCAGAGACAATGCTGTAGGCTGTTTCCCACTATGCCAGCGGGTGGAAACTCAGGCTTCTACCCGCTGACCTACTGGGAAACTCCTAATGGGCCCAGCAGGGAGGTAACCGGGATGGCGGCAATCTCCTGGTCGGATGTTCGACAGACGGTGTAAACCGTCCACCGAAATTATGATCAGGACCACAGTCTTTTTGTTGCAGATTTTCTTCAGCAGGATGAAGTCACCAATCTTATCTGACCTGCATGGAGCCTTCTTCAAATACACATCGTAGGAGATCTCCGTGAAGAATTCTACCTTCGGACTTAAACAATTTTGCAGGACGGAAATCTTTGTGTGGGCCAAAGCTGAATCTTGATCTGACGTCCCTGGAGCCCTCCTCGGATACGCTGCACGGGAAGTCTCTGTCAACTTTTTACTTTTGGACTTTGTCACTTTTTTGGAGCTTTTTCTCTCCAACATTGAAAGACCCTCCACAGCAAGCCTATTTCGAGTTGATGTTGGCAGATTGCCTTTCCAGGAGTGCCCGTGAAATCCTGGAAGTCTGAGGCTCCAGAACTTTCAAGCGGGATGAACCTGCAAGTCAGGCCGGGTTGCGGTTGAGGTAAGCCGGCTTGACTCACCACAGCAGGTCGGTCCCTTAATGGAGCTTTTTTCCAAAAGTTCTCCAAACTTCTGTATCTTCTTCTAGAAGATCTTTGAAGGTCCTTTAGGAGTCCGTAGCTCACCTCAGGGTTCCAGAAGCTCTGAGTTGCTCCTTGAAGGTTAGGACTCCAACTCCCAGAATGCATCTTGTTCAAATCTAAAAATGACCAGTAGCCACTGGTCAGCCGGTCAGTTCCTTCAGGTTTTGATGCAGGGGACTCTGGTTAGCTTTGTTTCACCTGTAACAAGCAGGGAGTCCCTTCTTGAACCAGTTGAAGATAGGCAAAGTTCTTTTAGTGGTGAAGCCCCAGTGTGCAGCGGCTACAGTCCTTCAGAGTGCAGTGTCCAGGTGCTGGTCAGGGGTCCAACAGGATAGTCCTTCTTCTTATGATGTTGTTCATTGCAGAAATCTAAGGTGTGGGTGCAGCTGTGCTAAATTTATCCTTGCTCCT